>NC_067450.1:8600660-8903332 GCF_009764475.1 Pristis pectinata
CTGGGCTGGCACTCCAGCGCAGTAGCGAGGGAGTGCAGCAATATCAGAGGCACAGATGTTTGGATGAGACATTAAACCAACTGACAGCAACTTCTGGAGTAGCCACATGTGCAGCTATATACAGTATGTCAAGAATTCCCTGCTCTTCCATGGGATCCATAGTTTTACAGCATTCTCCAGAATAATCTCTCGAAATCTGTAAATTGATGAGAACTTTGGGTATTTATGAATCACTCTCACTGTGGAAAAAAAAGCACAACAATATTGCACTATGTTGCGTGGTGTGAGAGTTTTTAGTGGCATTCTAAGCCACAATTATTGATTGGCAAACTCCCTTGTCCACAACACAAATTTTCTGCATGTGGATTGTAATTCCCTGAGATAAGTATTTCAATGGCCCAGAAATTGGACTGTGTGGTACAATGTTTTTGTGTCAATCAAAAAGGAAAATTATGGACTCACTGTGAGGTCCACATAGTCTGTGTGTGATTTCTTTCTCTGCATTTGCCGCACTAACACACAGAGGAGCCTGGAAACGTGCAACTGCGCCCACCACCCCCCTCGGCCCCACCGATCTGCAGCCACCCACAACCCAGTCCTAGACCCACACCCAATTTCCTTTGTACATTCCAATTTCTAGATCAATGGATTTCAAAATAATTATTTATTTTATTTTTAAAGCTGATGATATTTCATCTTGTACTATAACCTAGTGATTGGAAAAACATTTAAAGCATTAACTAAAAACTGCGGTGTTTCCTTCCTGGTTTTGCCATGTTTGAAGATTGTTCCTTACAGTCAGCATCACAGCTTCAGGCTGCTACAGATTCCCTTGCCTGGCACCTGAAGTCAGCAAAGAGATCACAAGGTCTGTGTAGGCAATTCTGTTTCAAGATCAGTAGCCAGTGCTCTCTCATCTGGGCCTTCAGCCATACTTGCTTTCCCTGTGCTAGTCAAGATTAAGATCAAGTTTCAGGGGATAATTTATTCCCTTTTCCTCTATCCCTCTAGTTCAACCATATAGAAGGCATTTGTTGACATTTATGGACATATATTCTTCAAATAATTAGTTTCAAAAATGTCAGACCAACAGAAAGGTTAATGAACCTATCAATGACAATTGTGATGAAATGATATTCTTGCAGACAGCACACTCTATTGCTGCAGTAGGGAAAGCAGATTTTCCCTATGTGCCTGACCCCGCTAGAATCCTAACACATCTTAATGGTGTTACCTCTATTGCCATTCACACCCAGCAAGTTATTCTGAGTTAAAGTATGCCTTCTGGAATCTGTTTTACTTCAAACCAATTTTAATACATTCAAACAAGCTACGTCACCAGTTTGATTGTATTTGATCTGTATTTCTTCAATATAACCATTAGTGCTTATAAAGCTCCCTTAACATTGTAAAACATCCTAAAAACTGTTTAGGAGCACGCTCAGACAAAAGTTGACACCAGCTATATATTAGGGCAGATGATCAAAAGAATGGTCAAGGGATTTTAAAGAGTGTCTAAAAGGAGAAGAGAGAGGTGGAGAGAGTTAGAAAGGGAGCTTAGGGCCATGACAGCAGAAAGCATGGCTCTCGATCGTAGAGCAGAAGGTAGTCTTCTCCTATCAAAGCTCTTATTTTTCAACCACAACTTATACCACACGTCCTTGGCATTTACTCCTTCTCCTTCCATTACTCTAATATTGTGCCCTTTGAATGACATTGCAAACGAATACCAAGTGTTTTGCATGAGCAACAACCTCCTTGCTTATATCATTGAGCATTGAAGCCTGGCACATTTTTACCAGAGAGACATATGAAGGTCAGGGAAGGAGGTGAGGATGAGTGAGAGAAACGGGTATCAATTCTGTATCCATCATTCAAGCTAGTAGATGGTGAGCATAGACCAGCAGATCTGTAATGGGTTTTGAGTGCTGTTGGATTCTGAGGTCACAGCAGCATCATTGATTCATTTTTCCTTTGCGTGTAATTTTCTCCCACTCCCCTGATAAAGCCATTCAGCATCTCACCACAGTGGGCTGTCCTTCAGGTCTGAGCTCAGAGCCATCAAGTAAGCATTGACGTGGTGCTGAATTGAGAAGGAATTGCGTAGAACTCCCCCTTGCTCCCGACTCCCCCACTAACCCTCCCCTGAATTCATTCCTGCTGTCACCACTCATCTATACATACATTTTGAGGCCGGCAACACTGGATAGTGATGAAGACCAGGAACCCTGGCTGCTTCCTCTTCTACCTCGCCAGCTCCTCACTGCACCCTGCCCAAGGTCTGAGTTGTTCTTGGTCTTTATTGTTCAGAAGCAGGGCAGATATCCACTGATCCTTCAGGAAGGGAACCAAGAAACTGAGCAGGCTTGGTCCAGGATTAGATTTTTTTTTCCAACTCCTTGATCAGAAGTCATGCATGGCAAGAATAAATGAATGAGAAATGATTTTAGCAGTTTGGAATTCCATGCTTGGATTGGATCAGGTATGTGTTTATCTCCTGTTGACTGTAGTATAAACGTAGTTTAAGGATAAGTGTTGTGCTTTTTCTCTTTTGGCATTCCCCAGTGAACTGCAGTACAGAGCCCTATTGTGCTGTTGGTATTTTAGGCAGTTTACTGTCCCTCAACTGTGTTAAAACTTCCTGCCTTATTTGGACAGTCTCAATCCTTGAGTCCTGGTGCTGCTATTTGAAGCACATTCCTGCAGAGCTCCATTCTATGACCAGGCTTTCACACTCATATCATCATGGATGCGTTTCACCTTGACAGAGGTTTGAGTCTTCTCCATGTTCAAAAACTAAACTGAGCCAGTTTACCTGACACAGATCTGGTCCACTTGAGACACAGGAGACTGCAGATGCTGGAGGAACAAACAAACAAACAGCTGGAGGAACTCAGCGGGTCAGGCAGCATCTGTGGAGGCAGAGGGATGGTCAACCTTTCAGGTCGAAACCCCGCACCAGGACCCTGCATGATGCAGGGTCTTGACTTGAAATGTCGACTACCCCTTTGCCTCCACAGATGCAGCCTGACCCGGTGAGTTCCTCCAGCAGTTTGTTTTTTTAGCTTTTTGTCCACTTGAACTGTCCTCAGATCCATGCATCAAAAAGCTCCTGCAAAGCATTCTTGCGGGAGAATGGAAATGGCGTCACCATGGCTAACTTCTCCCTGAACCTTTTCCAGCTTTTAAGTGACTCAAGAACTTCCTCGGAATCACTGGTCACAATTCAAACTGCAGGGAAACATTAGAAAGCTTAGCAACTAAAACACCTGCCTCTTTCTCAAATATTGTTATGGCATCGAAAGAGGCCATTTGCCCATCAAGTGTATGCCAGCTCTCAGAGCAACCCCACCAATCCCATTCCCCCACTTACTTCCCTGTAACTTGTTCTGTCTCACATGTGTCAACTGCCCCCACCTCCCCTGATTCTCTGCCAACACATACACAAAGAGGTAATTTACCATAGCCAATTAACCGACCAAACTCTTCCCTGCCCACCATCCAGGTACACACCCTCTTTCCAGTTAAAGCAACAATTCACTCCTACCTTCTCCAATTTAGTGTACTGCATTTGATGCTGATGCTGCAGTCTCCTCTGCACTGGAGTCCAAACCACTTGATGGAACACCTCCATTCAGTAAGCAAGCAAGACCTTGATCTTCCAACTGCCAGTCATTTTAATTTTCCTCCCCACTCACGCTCTGACCTTTCTATCCTCAGCCTCCTACGGCGTTCCAAAGAAACTCAATGCAAACTCGAGGAGCAGCACCTCAATTAGGCCCAGACTCTCCACTGAGTTCAAAGTTTCAGATGGTGATTCTGCCAATCCCAGTTATAACTTCTCTACCCACCTGAGCTTTGTTTTTTCCCCTCACCCCACAACTACCCCTCTGTCACCTTGCACCATCACCCCTTTTGTCATTCAATCTCACCTTATCTCCATCCTATTACAGACATTCCCTTTTAGTTCTCTCCTTATCCTGCATTCTCAAGCTCCAACTTTTCCCTGTTCTGATGAAAGCTCGTCGACCTGAAGTGTTAAGTTGAAACATTTAACGGCCTGAGGAGGATGTGGAGGGGATGCTTTCTTCTGTGTGAGAACATCAAGCTAGGGGTTAAAAAATAAGGGATTGTTCATTTAAAACAGAGATGATTTTTTTTTCTCTCAGAGGGTTGTGAAGCTTGGAACCCCCTTCCTCAAAGGGTGGTAGAAGCAGAGTCTTTGAATATTTTTAAGGCAGATGTATGCAGGGTTGGGGTTACAATCAGTTTAACCATGTTCTTATTCAATAGTAGGTTCAAGGGGCTGATGGACCACTGCTGCTCCTAATTAGTATGTTCATATGTTTCTCTCTCTGCAGATGCTGCCCGACCTGCTGACAATTGTCCACACTTTTTGTTTCAAAAGGGAAGCTCATGCTTAACATACTGTAAAGTGACATATTTTGATTTTCAATAGTGAGGCAGACATGTGGAGACCATAGCAAACTAAAAAAAACATACTGCAGCAATCCCATCCAGGAACCCAGGTGAAATCTATTTAAGTAACAGAAGCTCAAATGGACCCTGTTGTAATTTTGCTTTGTGCCCTATAAACACTCTTGGGGCTATGATCCTAACCAAGATACACCAAGTTTTTAATCAGCCAGGATCTATTCTTGCTGCTGCCTCTGTTCAGTAAAACACTGAAATGGAAGAAGAGAGGTCAGACTGGGACTGAGAAGTGAAGTGACAGGCAACTGGAATCTCGTGGACTCACTTTCATACTGAAGAGAGATATTGTGGTCACCCAACCTGAAGAAAAGGAAATTATGCCATGTAAACTGCATATAGTGCACCAAATTCAAGGAAGTTTGGGAGCCAAGAGGATGGGAAGGAGGAGGTAAAAGGGCAGATGTTGCACCTCCTGTGGTTGCATAGGGTTTGACTTGCTTTAAGAGTAAACTACTGGAGTGCTACTTTTTTAAAAAAATGTTTGGAATCCTTCACACAATTCAAATAAACTGCGAAATTACAGAAATGTAGTTAATTTAATGCTACTGGAAGCTAAACAGAGAAATACTTCCCTTTAAGTGAGATTTGATCTCTTGGTTCTGAGATGAAAGTGAAATATTCTAGCAGACTCCAGCTAAGCAGGGAAAATATTTTTTTCACTGGAGAGGGAGGCTATAATCTGAAATAAAAGTGACTAGATTTGAGTATATGATGCATTAGCTGCTTACTGCTGTGGGAGAAGGGTTCAGGAGCAGTTCAATGAACTGTAACGTAAAACAGTCCTAATTGTAGGCAGCAGTGGTCTCAAAATGTACCTGTAACAGTAAATTGTTCCCTGAAATCACTCATTTCCTCCCAGTTATCTTGACTGCAGTCTTAACCAAGGAGACTGCTACCCACTTCTACCCTGTTACTGCTAATGATAGTTTCCAATTGGGGCTTTATAACTCTTGCTTTTCAGTTATAACAAACCACTGCTTGTTTGCAGAAAGTAGCGGAGAAGCCACCTGACAATCGTAAGATTGAGTGAGAGAAGAAAAAGGCTTCTCTAGCAGTAGGTGTAATGAATAGAGAGAGAGAAAGAGACACACACAGTGGAAAGAGGGAAACAAAGACAGACAAAGAAAAAGGAGCAATGGGGCTTCCTCAAGAAGGAGGAATCCTGGCTTATTTCTCTTCCCACAGCACTGAACCAATTTTGTAGCCCTAAATATTGTCTTGATCAAGATCAACTAACTCAGAACCATTGAAACTGGGACCTTTCCTTTTCTTTAAAGCTCAGTGCCCCAACCACAATCAGGAGAGCTTTCTAAATTTGATTCACGGAGAGTTGTAATGTTCCCAATTTACACCGCAGTACATTTGACCCAAAAATGGAGAAGGAAGCTGGCTTACTTGTGATGACATTGTCTCACAAGTGGAGTTCTGTGTACGATTTAAAAGGTCAGCATGGAAATAAGGTTTAAATTTAGGAGCTAAAGGCTGAAAGATAGGAACCAGAGCAGACACATCAGTCATCAGGAGTCTCTTCAATATCCTAGAGGATGGTAAACTCAGGATTTAGCCTTTTGGAATGTGACAGTGTCTGATAAAAATCTTGGGTTATGAATGAGACAAACAACCCTGGGTTCAGCATCTTGTTAATGAACCTTTGCACAGCAAACTGTTTAACATGCATCTTTCCACTACATCTTAAATGTTTAATCCATAATGGGTAAAGTTGGATCTCATGCTGACATCAATCTACCAACAGAACTTTCTTAGATCAATGGGAATGAGGGAAAAGGGGGAATAAAAGGAGTGAAAGGTTATGAACAAGCCTCACTACCACAGGGAAAATCTCCCAGGTATTTTGGCTCATTGTCTCAAGTCCTCTTAAGCTTCTGACTGAATTTCCTAGTGAGGGGAGAGAAAGGAAAGAGGCAGCGAATTAAAATGTCTCAGAAGATCCTTCACTTAGCAGTGAAGACACAGACACAGGACATAGAACATTATAGCACAGTACAGGCCCTTTGGCCCACAATGTTGTGCCAACATTTTATCCTGCTCTAAGATCAATCTAACTCTTCCCTTCCACATAACCCTCCATTTCTCTATCATTCATGTGCCTATCTAAGAGTCTCTTAAATGTCCCTAATGTATCGGCCTCCACAACCTCTGCTGACAGTGCGTTCCACACACCCACCACTCTCTGTGTAAAAAACTTATCTCTGACATTCCCCCCTATACCTACCTCCAATCACCGTAAAATTATGCCCCTCATGTTAGCCATTTTTGCCCTGGGAAAAAGTCTCTGACTGTCCACTCGATCTATCCCTCTTATTATCTTGTACACCTATATCAAGTCACCTCTCATCCTCCTTCTCTCCAAAGACAAAAGCCCTAGCTCGCTCAACCTATCCTCATAAGACATGCTCTCCAATAGTATCAGCCTGTTGTACGCCATCCTCGCAAACATCAAGACCTCCCTCATTGATGAATACTCAAGCAAAGTATTCATTTAGGGCCTCCCCTACCTCTTCTGACTCCAGGCACGTTTCCTCTTTTATCCTAATCGGTCCTAACCTCACTCTAGTCATCCTCCTATTCTTCACATACGTGTAGAACGCCTTGGGGTTTTTCTTAATCCTACTCGCCAAGGCCTTCTCATGTCCCCTTCTAGTTCTCCTAAGTCCATTCTCAAGCTCCCTCCTGGCTACCTCGTAACTCTCCAGAGCCCTGTCTGATCTTTGCTTTCTAAACCTTAGGTAAGTTTCTTTCTTCCTCTTGACAAGATATTCTACGTCTCTTGTCAACCATGGTTCTTTCACTCTTCCATCATTACCCCGCCTCAATGGAACAAACCTATCCAGAACCCCATGCAAGTACTCCCTAAACAACCTCCACATTTCCATTGTGCACTTCCCCAAGAAAATCTGTTCCCAATTTACGCTCCCAAGTTCCTGCCTAATAGTATCATAATTCCCCTCCCCCCAATTAAATACTTTCCCATATCGTCTACTCCGATCCCGCTCCAAGGCTATGGTAAAGGTCAAAGAGTTACGGTCACTGTCTCCAAAATGCTCTCCCACCGAGATATCTGAAACCTCATTGGGCTCATTGACTAGTACCAGTTCCAGTATGGCCTCTCCTCTGGTCGGCCTGTCCACATACTGTGTCAGGAATCCTCCCTGGACACACCTAACAAACTCTGCCCCATCTATCCCCTTTAGACTAAGGAGGTGCCAATCAATATTTGGGAAGTTGAAATCACCTATGACAACAACCCTGTTATTTTTGCACCTTTCCAAAATCTGCCTCCCGATCTGCTCCTCAGTGTCTCTGCTGCTATGGGGGGGGGGGTGCCAGAGAATACTCCCAATAGAGTGATCGCTCCCTTCCTGTTTCTGACTTCCACCCACACTGACTCAACAGACGATCCCTCCAGGATGTCCTCCCTTTCTGCAGCTGTGACACTGTCCCTGATCAGCAAAGCCACTCCCCCACCTGTTTTACCTCCATCCCTGTCCCTTTTGAAACATCTGAACCCTGGAATATCCAGCAGTCATTCCTGCCCTTGTGACAGCTAAGTCTCTGTAATGGCCACAACGACGTAGTTCCATGTCGTTACCCATGCTCTAAGTTCATAACCCTCATTCCTGATTCTTCTCGCATTAAAGTAGACACACTTCAGCCCATCCAATTGACTGCAATTTTGCCCTTTCAACTGCCTATCCTTCCTCGCAGTCTTTCTACATGCTGCATCTACTTGTACACTAAATGCACCAACCTCTGACCTATCACTCGGGTTCCCATCCCCCTGCCAAACTAGTTTAAACCCTCCCCAACAGCCCTAGCAAATCTGCCCGCAAGAATATTGGTTCCCCTCCAGTTCAGGTGCAACCCGTCCCTTTTGTACAGATCATACCTTCCCCAGAAGAGATCCCAATGATCCACAAATCTGAAACCCTGCCCCCTGCACCAACTCCTCAGCCACGCATTAATCTGCCAAATCAACCTATTCTTACCCTCAATGGCACGTGGCACAGGCAGCAATCCAGACATTACTACCCTTGAGGTCCTGCTTTTCAGCTTCCTACCTAGCTCCCTATATTCCCTCTTCAGGACCTCATCTCTTTCTCTACCTATGTCATTGGTACCAATATGTACCATGACTTCTGGCTGTTTGCCCTCCCCCTTCAGAATGCTGTGGACCCAATCAGAGGCATCCTTGACCCTGGCACCCGGGAGTCTCTTTCACTTCCACAGAATTTCCTGTCTGCCCCTCCCCCTTACTATGGAATCCCCTATCACTACCGCTCTCCTCTTCTCCCCCCTTCTCTTCTGCGTCACACAACCAGGCTCAGTGCCAGAGAGCTGGTCGCTGCGGCTTTCCCCCGGTAGGTCGTCGCCCCCAACAGTATCCGCTTATACCTACCTTCCTTTTATTCGCTGCTGTTAATTAGCCAATCAACTATCAACAATTTGCATTGCTTTGACCCATCCCCCGGTGGGTCTGCTCTCCCCTCCTCCCCCGCACCTGCCTATCACTAGCTCTTACTTGCATCTACCTATCACCACCCTGTGCCCACCCCGCCTCCCCTCTTTTGTCCACCTATCACTGCTCTGCTTTTCCCCCCTATATATCGGGCTTCCCCTTTTCTTATCTTCAATCCTGAAGAAGGGTCCTGACCCAAAACGTTGACCGCCTGCTTTTCTCCACGGATGCTGCCTGGCCTGCTGAGTTCCTCCAGCAGCGTCGTGTTTTTTATTAACAATTTGCAAATGTGTCTCTTGTAGACTCTTGCAAGGTGAAACTCACAAGCACACACACAGAGACTCACCTCTTTTCAAACAACCAAGAAGATCAGCCCTTTAAATATATTGTAAGAAAACCAATGAAGTTGTAAGGGGAAGCAAAGTCCATCAAAAAATGTGTATCCAACTCTAAAAATTCCCCTCAACTGCACCAAGAGAGAAACATCTGTAGCATGTCCATTTACATGACAACCCTTTGGGAATTGGTAAATTGGTTTATTATTGTCACATGTGCCGAGGTACAGTAAAAAAAACTTGTCTTGCATACAGTTTGTACAGATCAATTCATTACACAGTGCATTGAGGTAGTACAGGGTAAAACAATACAGAACACAGGATAAAGTGTCACAGCTGCTGAGAAAGTGCAGTGCAGGTAGACAATAAGGTGCCAGGTCACAATGAGGTAGTTTGTGAGGTCAAGAGTCCATCTGGAGAGAGACCTGCCAGATTTGGAACCTTCAAAACTGGCAGGTCTCTCCTCATCTTTATCAGGTTTGAGAGGAAAATAAATCAGAGCGAGGTCATATGGTCCCGTGAACCTACTCCACAAATCAATGTCAGGGCTGATCCTGTGCCTCAAAACCTCTTTCCCTTCATTCCCTTTCTCTCCAGATCCCTTGAAGAATCTAGAAATTTAACAATAGAGTATTCCAAGGGTTAACAACTCTGCGCAAAGGAATTTCTCCTGATCTCAATCCCTATTCCAAGACTATACCCCTTACTTGTAGACACTCCAGCCAGGGGAAAGAGCCTCTCCACCTACACTGTCAATCCTTCTCAGAATCTTTGACGTACCAATGAAATTACTTCTTGTCCTTCTAGATTCCAGTGAGTGGTAACCAACCTTATACAATCTCTCTCCCCTTGCCCCGGGAATCAATCCTGTAAACGTACACTCTATAGTATTCTTCCTCAGGTACAGAGACCAGGACTGCACACAATTATCCAAATAAGATCCCACCAAAGATCTCTACAATCTCAGCAAGACTTCCTTATTTGTGTATTCCAACCTCTGCAATAAAAGCCAACATACCACTCACCTCTTTAATTGCTTGCTGTAGCTGCATGCTACTTTCTGTGCTGCCTCACCCAGCACAACCAGATTCCTCTGTGCACCAACCTTCACTACTCATTGCTGAAAAGTATTCTGCTTCTTTATTCTTCCTACTAACTTGATATTTTCCAACAATACATGTCACCTGCCAAGCTCTTGCCCACTGCTCCATCCATACCCTGTTCAATCACCCTGTGTCCACATTCCCACCTTGTTTTGCATCACAGGGAAATTTGGAAATGTTACAATGTCTTTTCATTTAAATCATTAACAGTCACAGTGTGTAGTTGAGAGCCCAGGACTGATCGCTGTGGAACACCTGTGAGTAACAGGGATCAGTCTTGTGACTTCAGCTATAATTCACAGCATGTGTCAATGCACTGTGCACCTGAATGGCTTCAGACCCATGCAAACACTGCACAATTCCTCCGGAGGGAACTAATATCAACCTGAAACCAAACATTTTGTCTGCAGCATCTTTTTTAGCACTTTTTGATGGCCTCCAGACACCAAACCTACAGTGCATAGAAATGTACATATAAGGGTTTAGCAAGCCCTTGTCTGTGGTTCTGTAACTCGGTGAGGAACAAAGGTCTTGGGAATGCAGAAAGATAAAAATAGTTTCAGTCAAGTCAATATATGTGCATGCTATAATGATAGATACAAGCTGGATAAACACAAGAGAGGTAATAAAATAGAATGAGATAGTGATTGGAGAAAATGCAGTGGTGGGAAGAGGTTTGAGAGGAGCATACACCCTGGACAGATGCCTGTTCCTGTCCTGTATGATCTATGTAATCCAAAGTAATATTATTTGCCTTTTTGCACTTCTAAGGAGAGACTGAAGAGGAAAATGAAGGGTGGGCATCTCTTCATTCTGAACTGGCTTCACAAAGCTGAGTTAGAATTTATAGCTTCTTCAGAGGAGAAGAAAATAAAATTAACGAGCTGTCTTATGACCAGCACAGAGTGAAGTTTTGGTTTGGCTACAAGTCAAGAATCTCTTCAGGGAAAACTTAGCAGCAGTCTGGAAGCTGGTGTAATTTACTGGAAGATAAGTGATTTCTCCACATGGCAGCATTTAGGTCGATAGTCTGGGTACACAATCACCAATAATCACCAGCCTCAGTTAAAAGAAAGTTAACTGATAACCTGACTTTTGAAGTTGTTTAAAGTCACTGCCCATAAACTCGGTACAAATCTGTCCCATTTAGCTTTAATGAACTGTAGTTAATGATGTTAATGTATTTCATTCAAGCTCTATAAATGCTCAAGTAAGTTTTCCTTTCTGGTAGTTCTATTTTCTTTTACTTGATGTTGCAATGGTTATTATGCCTCTGAACATAGCAGTCCTTTAGTGCACAGGACCAGGATAAGTATAAGAAACAGGGGTAGGAATGCGCTAATCAGCCTCTCGAGCTTGCTCTGTTATGCAATACGATCATAGCTGATCCAATCTTGGGCTCAAAACCACTTTCCTGATCTCTCCCCGTACCTCTTCACTCTTCTAATGGGGGTATCTAGAACTTAGAGACATGATTTCAAAATAAGAAACTTTGCCTTGAATACATTCAATGACTCCATCTCCAGTGCTCCCTGAAAGAGAGAATTCTATAAAGTCAAGACCTTCTGAGAGAAGGAATCCTTCCTCATTTCCATCCGAAATTTTGAAACTATGTCTCTGAGCTCCAGATACCCCCATTAAGGGGAACATCCTCTCAGCATCCTTCCTGTCCATCCCCCTCAGAATCTTACATGTCTTGGTAAGATACCCATAAAAAGATGATAAAATGAATGAATGCTCCTGTGATGCTGGAGACCTGGGGGGGTTACCTTTGATAGGAAACCATCAAGGCTGAAGATTGAAAAATTCTGCAATTCATTTGAAAACATTTCGGGATCAGACAGTACTACTATAGAACTTTCCCTCAAACTGAATCTATATGTATATGGTTTGTTGAAGGAGAAAACTCAATCCGCATCAAGATTTTAACTTGTACTGTGCTGTACGTTCTAACAGCCCTGTAATTACACAGTGTTCCATGAGTGCACACGTAGTTAGTGTTTATCCTCCAGTTATTTTGTACGTCTGCTGAGATATTACGGGAGTTTTAGCTAACCGGGGTAAGCCTTCATACTCTGATATCCCACAACATATGGTTACCGTATCCTTGCGCTCTTTCCTTGGAGAAGGGTTGGTAGGCTCATTAACAATCCGACAGGCCACAACACATGCACTCCTTCCATATTTATATGACCGTAACTAACTTTATACCAGCTAATTTCAAGAGGGAGGGAGCTGTAATGGTGTGTCTTATATAAACTGCGAAATTTATGGGTTCCCACACCCCACTGAATGCCCGGATCCCTCTGGGTGTCAGGGCTGGAGCTCCAGTCTTTATTCACTCAGACTGTGTGGATTGGGGTTCGAACTCTGCACCTGAGTCAAACTTAAAATGATACCACTGACCTAAATGCTCACTCCATCTTCAAGAATTAAATCATTAACTTGCACAGTTGAGCCTGACTGAATTCTATTCCCAGAAAGGATGATTCAATCAGCTTAATTTGTAAATGTGATTTTGGGCTCCTCCAGTCATACTTGTGGTTCTGACAAAGCACCACCACATAGATTCTCAGCTTTGCACATTCACTCAAGCCACTGTAGTCGGAAACAGAAACTATTTCTTTTGGTGGGGGTAGCCCAAAATGAGGGAATTAATGCATTCAACAGTGATGTGAGGAAACAATTCTTCATACAAAAGGTATTGAAAATCCAGAACCCTTTTCCTATAAATCACTTAAGGTTGAGTGGGGTAGTGGAGGAAGGAGGGGCCAAATAAAAATGTAACAAGATTGATAGATCTCTGTTAGATCAGGGACTTTTTGAACTCACCTGCAGGTGTCGCTGGCAAGGCCAGCATTTATTGTCCATCCATAATTGCCCCTGAGGAGGAGGTGGTGAGCAGCCTCAGCTGCATTCCAGATGAACTTGGACCTAATATGACCTCCATGCACCTACAGATCTGAGATATAAGTCCCTGTGTCCAGCCAACATAGCAAAGAATCATTTGGATGTTAGACAGTGTGTCAGCACTGGGAGCTATGGGAGCAGGTCACATCACCAGGAGATGAGCAGCTTTTGATTCTTCACCAAACCACCTAGCAAAAGCCCTGAGTAGATCATAAACCACGGAGGAGAAATAAGTGAGGGTGTGATGAAGCTGCATTGCCAAAGGAATGAACTAAGATCCTGTGGTGGTATAACAAACACACACAGGACAGGCTAACTACCCCAGCTTGCTCAGAAAAAGGTCCACTATAATACCATATAAGTGGTTTCGAGGACCATATACATTTCGAGGGCTTTAAACAAAGGAAAGTTACCAAGGACTCCATGGAAACAGACCAGCCCAAAAATAGATCAAGACAAAGAACATATTAGAAGGGAATAACTACGAGGGTACCTCCTCATATGTAATTAGGGATGGACATAGCAGGGTTTTAATGGAGAAGAAAGAAGTGGAGAAGCAGAGGATATAGAGAGGGAAAAGCACAGTATGCAGTTTTATGTTCCAAAATACACCTGCCACTGAGAACAATTATGTAACGTTTTGTCGCTTTTATTTGGTATAAATAGGCAACTACATAGAGTGAGGAAGCACTCCAAGGTTTTCAGGCTTGGTACACACTGTGAAGTTATATGTACGAAAAGTTCTTCTCTCAAAGTTCCAACACGTGATAAATGAAGGGTTCAGTCACAAGGAGAGGCTGACCCCGGGGAGAGTACATCAGGAATGGGATTCAAAGGTGGACGACTGGTTGGCCTGCACATGAGGAAGCACAGGACGTTTCAGAGCTCTGCGCAGAGGTCACAATATTTATGCAGCAGCTTTAATGTACTAAAGTGTCCCTATATGCTTTAGGGGAGTATAACCAGGGAGTGGATTTGGGAAACTCATGAACTAATTATCAACAGAGCAGCAGTAGAATTTAGTGACATTATAACATGAAGGTTAAATATTGAAAGTTAAACCTCAGCTGTTCCAAATGTAGGCTGTACTACTCACTTTGGTCCACTCAAACTGGGATCAGCTGCCCTGTGTAGAGAACAGCAACCAAATCCCAGAAGTCAAGTTGCAGTATGCAGACAAAGCTTGTGCTTGTGTGCACCTAGGGGCCGAGCTCCAAGCTGTTGTTGACACTTCCACTGAAGCATATGAGACAATGGGCTTCTACCCTACCCCTCCTGCACCACACTTCCCTCTGACAGTAAAGGGTCACAGCGAGACCCGAGAAGTTGGATCAATTCCCATATTTTAGCAAAGGCAGATATCAAGGATGAAATTCACCACCAGGACAGTCTTTGGCTGACTGAGGAAAAGGGTATAGAAGATCAAGTCCTCAGACCTGGGACAAAACTCATGGTCCACCAGGCAGCAGTGATCCCTGCCCTCTTATATGTTACTGAGGCCTGGATGACCTACTGCAGGCTTTTCAAGGCAATGGAATAATACCATCAATGCTGTCTCCACAATATCCACCAAGCCAATGTCAGTGCTCTCTCCCAGGCCAACATCCCCAGTATTGAGGCTCTAGCTACTCTCAGTCAGTTCCATTGGGCAGTCCACGTCACTTGCATCTGCAGATTCCCAAAACAGTCTATTCTGAGCTCTATCACAGTAAGGGGAAAAGATTCAAGGATGTGTTCAAAGCCATGTGTCGGGAGCACAAAGAAGTATAAGTGGCAGAAGTAGTGCACCACCTCTCAAACCACCCACCTGGCTGCCCCCTCGGCAACCACCTGCTCCATCTGTGGAAGAGTCTGCAGATCTCACATTTGCTTCATTTACCATCTCAGAACCAACAAAACCATAGTGAATGTAAACCATCCTTGATCCTGAGGGACTGCCTAAGAAGAACAACTGCAGGATGCAGACTGGATGTGGCCTGTTCCTCAATAATGGGGTATTGTTCTCTATGTTTAAGGAAGGATGTTCATACTTCGGAAACTGCTCAGAGAAGGTTTACTAGACTAATACCTGGAATGGGTCAGTTGTCTTGAGGAAAGGTTAGACAGGTAAGGAGTCCAGAAGAATGAGAGGAGACCTGATTGAAAGATCCTTAGGGGTCTTGACAGGGTGGATGTGGAGATGATGTTTCCCTTTTTGGGAGAACTTAGAATTAGGAATCAGCTTTTAAAAATAAAGAATCGTGCATTTAAGAAACAGATGAGTGATTTTTTTTTCTCTCAGAGGGTCTTAAGTCTTTGGAACTCTTCCTCAAGGGCAGTGGAAGCAGATTTTGAATATTTTTAAAGCAAAGGCAGATAGATACTTGATAAGCAAGGGGTTGAAAGGTTACCAGGGGAAGGCAGAAATGCAGAGTTGAGGTTATAATAAGATGTTAAATGGCAGAGCAGGCTTGAGGGGTCCAGTGGCCTACTCTAACTCCCAATTCCTATGTTCCAGTTTTTCATGAGATTATCCATACCCCTTAGCATAATGAATTTCAAGAGGATATGTCATGTTTGAACTTTTTCAAACACCCAGTATTAACTTGTTTAGTGATGAGCCAAATCCTCAACCTGTATGAAATGGACTGTATTAATCCATAAGAATCAAAGTTATGTTAATTGGTTGAGTGCACTAACAATGCCACAGTAAACCAAAGGGAGGATGGTTTTGCCCAAATGCTGGACATTTAAAGGCAGATTTCACACATTGATCCACCATGGATGCAAGAATGGGACCACTTATTTCTAGTGGGGAGCAATCATCACAATCAATGAGTCAGAGAAACAGGGCAAGAATGTTTCAGCCCCATCTCTGGTTCATTTCCTGAGAAACTAAAGAGAGGGAGTGTCCGTGTTGATGTTTGCCTTGATCTCAAGATCTTGAGTGACATTCTCAAGAGGTTTAAAGAGTTAGGTGCTGCTCAAGAATCATCAGCAATATGAGAATCAAAAAATCCAAAGTTCAGAAATACTGTAACTTACCGCTTAAAAAAAGGCAGAGAACAAAAGAATCCTCTGGACCAGTGAAAGAGCAATTCTTGGATTGATGAGATGAAATTTGCATAGTGACTAAAACACCAAAGGAGAAGGTCAGTCACTTGGCCAGTTATCAGGGGAGGAAAGGAAATAGTGTCCTCAGATCACCGAGGAACGACTAAAGTCAGAATCAGATGGGTATTCTATACAATTTTTTTAATCATAATCAATTTCCTGCAATACATGCATGCTGAGGAAAGCATCAAAAGTACTGTAATAATATTTAGCATTATTTCAATTGCACACAATATACTTGGTGCCATTTTTCCTCTTTTGCACTATTTATTTCTGTAACTTATAGTAATTTTATGTCTTTATGTCTTACTGCCACAAAACAACAAATTTCACAACATATGGCAATGATAATAAACCTGATTCTGATTTGGATGCTATTTTGGAATTAGATGGAAAGTGACAGAATTATAGTGATACAGAATTACAATAAATGTACGGTGCAGAAATATACCATTCAGCTCAACAAGTCCATGCCACATGAGCTTCCTCACATTCCCTATCAGGATAACACTCCATTCGGTTTTCTTTTAAGACATGTAACTGGTGTAGTAGTAGATGCGTATCCCTTACATCATAAACAGAGGATTTTGCCATTAGCTATTTACAGTCTGATTTTAATAGTTATTTCAGCACCATATGCTGCTTAGTAAGGTAGTCACTGATTGGTTGCTCTGTCTGACAAACAAGGGTCTTGCATACTTAGCCTCCCTGGCTTAACTGTATCAACTCTTTCACTGATGTCCATCTTCAAAGGGTGACTGGAGGTTTTGACCCTTGCAATGCAATCAGGAAACTCCCAGAAATTCTAGCAACTCAGCACCACTAAATATCAGCTACTTGCCTTGGCAGAGGCTCTGTCAGTCTCCACCAACAGTTATGAGGAGAGATAAGCAGAATTCCAGAAGAATTTTAGGCCAAAATCTTTGGAACAAACCAGGATGCTGCAAACTATCAGTGGAAATTATTGACAGAAAACCCTTGTGGATCAAAGTTGGTGGGAAAAGGAGGACAACAGTGGGAGAGGTTGTCAGGGCAAGTGAGCAGAATGATAAATAATGAGAAATTGCATCACCAAACTTCTTCATAAATCTAATTGCAAAGTTGATTTCTAAGAACAAACAAACTGTGTTGTTGCATGAGCAGACATTCCACTATTAATCCAACTGTCCAAAAGAAGTGTATCATCTTAATGGCCTGTTTCTGTTCTGTACATTCCTTCCTTTCATTCCCCAATGAGGGCAGAGTGCCAGGATGACTGAAATATAATTGAGCCCCTGCCCCCCCCCCACCACCACCCCCCAAGCCTGGCTGTTCCTCTCTTTCTCCCTGTTGTATTTTGTCAAGGCTGTATTAAATGACAGGTTTGATGTGTGGGTGGATTTTGCCTCATTGGTTGAAGGCAGCACAAGAATAGTACCAGCCTTAGTAACACACACACACACACACACACACACACACACACACACACACACACACAGAGCAGGATGTTGGTTCAAGTCCTATTCCAGAGACTAGAGTCCATAATCCAAGGAGTGCTACACTTTCAGAGATGCTGTCATTAAAATGAGATTAGATTTTGGGAGCTTGTGTGCAAATTAGCTACCACATCTGCTACAACAGTGACTCTAGTATAATTTGGGACATCCTAAGGTTGTACTTTCTCTCCTTTATTCCTTCTTTCTTTCTGTTGGAAGTGACACATTATTGACGGATAAGATGGGAGACCCAATGCATCCCTCCTTCTTCCCTATTTAAATATTCATGTGGCCCAGAGCTAGGGCTATTACTGACAACTAAGATATATTTCCCCATCTTACTAAAACCAGGCTTGAGAAACTAAGTAAACTTACAGCTGATAAAAAAATTCTGTTATATCCACGCCAACACTATTCTCCATCTTTAATTCTTTAATTAATTAATTTTAGGCGATTTTTGCAGTTTTCTCAGTACCCTCACTTTCCTGTGTTGCTTGAGCTGCTTCTTTCAAATGAGCTCTGGTTAAGAAGATTGGAAGGTGAAATTCCACCAGGACTTGAGTAGTCTAGGTTGCCACAAACAATGTGAACCTCAAAAGAGTTCCACTGTCTGCAGTATATTGGGAGGTGGTCTGGGAACCAGTCTTGTGGAATTGGTTGGTACTCTACAATAATCTCAAGGAGGCATCAGGAGATTCAGAACATGGGTATGTACTTTACTGCAGGTTCACAGCAACTAACACACGCACTTATGTCACATATATTGTCGGCATTTCCGCGAGCCTCGTTTACATATTTACACATAAGTATACTGCTTTCCCTCTTCGAAAGAGTATTTCATATAAGTCCAGCAACTACAGGCTCAGTCTCTTGACTGGCTCAGTTCTTCTCAGCTGTGGTTGGGTCTCTGTGTTGAAGTTATTTCTTGGTCTGATGAATGTGTGACATCTCTACTCAAGTTGTCATTGACTTTGGCCTCCTCTTCAATGGCTGGTTCTATATCCACTTCCAGAATAAATTAGTCATAGCATCTTTCCCCGGAATCATCTCGTGTGTCACTTCCTACAATCACTTGGTCAATGTGGACCCTTCTGATTTTCTTCGATACTGCAGACTTGTACCATCTCACCAATATCCCACAATGTGTGTCATACTGGCTGGTTGGCCTCAGTACCTTCACTTTCCTGTGCTGCTTGAGCTGCTTCTTTCAAGTGAGCTGTTGGGATGTGAATCGCATGCAGAGTCTGCGACACACCAACAGTGCTACTGGGGTAATTTCTGTGGCCTCGTATTATTGGAAGGTAGCTAAGCAATAATTCGTGGTTAAGCTCAAACAACTTTGGAAAACGTCTTTTCAAATTATCCTTAACAATGCATACAGACCTTTGGCTGCACTGCTAGAGGCTGAACAGCTTCAGGGAATTGATGAATGCTTGATACAATTGTACCTCATGAAGCCTTCAAAAAGATATAACCTGAATTAACATCTGTTGTCTGACACCAAATCATCAAGTAGACTGTGGGTTGCAAAACTCACTCTCTGCTGTTCTACATGATCCCTCACGCAGAGCTGAGGTTATAATCAGATCAGCTAAGATCTTACTAAACGGCAGGGACTATCCTTGTTCCTCATTCATATATTCAAATGAACTTCGATCCATTTAGAATAAGCATCAATAAGGAGAGAAAATTGTTGCCTTTCTGACAAAAATTAATGTGAATTCTCTGAAATGGTCTTGTCGATCACTATAGGGATATCTCTGGTGATCTCATTTTGTGCTCTTGATGGATTAGCTGACACTAAATCTTCTTCTTGATCTTCATCAGTACATGACCAATATACAAAGTATCTGGTGTAGCCTTCATATTTACAATTCTGGTATATTCTGTCTGCAGTCATCTAATATCTGCCTTCTCAGGCATTGCCCGCTCCTCTAGAGGAACCAAGTGTTACAGGAAACAGGGAAGAAAGTGGAATTCTCAGAGTCATAGAGCTATACAGCACAGAAACAGGCCCTTCAGCCCAACTTGTCAATGCTGACCAGGGTGCCTACCTGAGCAAGGTACCTGCATTTGACCCATATCCCTCTAAACCTTTCCTATCCATGTACCTATCCAGATGTCTTTTAAATGTTATAACTGTACCCGTGCCTATCACTTCCTCTGTCAGCTCGTTCCATATACCCACTGCCCTCTGTGTGAAAAACTTGCCCCTCAGTTCCCCTTTAAATCTTTCCCCTCTCACTTTAAACCTGTGCCCTCCAGTTTTAGACTCCCCTACCCTGGGAAAAAGACTGTGAACATTCACTTTATCCATGGCCCTCTTGATTTTAAATACCTCTATAAGGTCACACTTCAGCCTCCTACGCTCCAGGGAAAGAAGCCCAAATCAGAATCAGAATCAGGTTTATTATCACTGACATATCTCGTGAAATTTGTTGTTTTCCGGCACCAGTACAGTGCAAGACATATAATTTACAAAATTAAATAAATATTGCATAAGAGGAATAACGAGGTAGTGTTCATGGACCATTCAGAAATCTGATGGCGGAGGGGAAGAAGCTATTCCTGAAACGTTGAGTGTGGGTCTTCAGGCTCCTGTACCTCCTCCCTGATGGTAGTAATGAGAAGAGGGCATGTCCTGGATGGTGAAGGCCCTTAGTGATGGATGCCGCCTTCTTGAGGCACCGCCATTTGAAGCTGTCCTCGATGGTGGGGAGGGTTGTGCCCGTGATGGAGCTGGCTGTCTACAACCCTCTGCAGCCTCCTTCAATCCTACGCATTGGAGCTTCCATACCAGCCTATCCAGTCTCTCCTTATAAATGGAGCCCTCCAGGCCCGGTAACATCCTTGTGAATTTTTTCCGCACCCTTCTCAGGAATTGAAGCCAAAATCAGATAAACCATAAATGGTGCAGCAAACTCAAAGGCCCGAATGGTCTACTCCAATTTCTTATGATCTGTGTCTTGCAGGTTCTTGTTCACTGTTGACTGAAAAACTTTTGGTGATGACTTAACTCTATATGGCAATCTGGTATAACAGGATTGACCCTTTTGCACATGACAGACTGCACTTGTCCGAGTACCTTTAAGTGCTTTACCTCAGTACACCTTCAGCCTAACTGCACTTTCTGTCAAAGGCAGGTGGATGAATTTCCTGCAGTAGAAAATTTCTTGATGGAACAATCTGCTGCCATATCGCTACTTGTTGCTGATGATTTGTCACTTATTTGTATTTTTATCTTGAAGTCTTGCTGTTTCCAGCCATTTCTACAAGTCACGTCCATTTCTCTCCACTGGAGTCAGCCTCAATGTTGTGCAGACCGCCTCTGTATTTTCCGGTTGGAGAAATTTCCTCTGTAAAGGAGTCACCCTGGTAGCATTACAATTCTTCGAGATATGGACCCACATGCTGTTCCATCTTCTGATACACATGTAAAGTGTTGATACAAGAGACTGCAGATGCTGCAATCTGGAGCAAAAATCAAACTGCTGGAGGAACTCAGCAGATCAAGCAGCATCTGTGGAGGCAAAGGAATAGTCAATGTTTTGGGTTGAGAATCTGCATCAGGACATGTAACATGTTACCTTCTGAGAAGAACAGATGTGAGGTGAATACAGCCACAACATCTGTATTGAGAATTTCCAACACCCGCACTTATGTGGTGCTGACCTTGTTTTGGGAATACAGCTCTCACTGATGCCTTTTGACTGTAAGCTACAGTCTGGCAATGGATGAAATTCCTTGGTGCTTTTCACTGCCCATTTCCAGCCAGGTTGCAATTTTGCAAACCAGGTCGCAATTTTGCAAGCCAGGTCATATGCAAGACCCTCCGGCCTAACAATTTGAACTTAATCCATTCACCATCTAAGCCACACACAAATCCATCCTGCAGCACGTAGGTTAACATTTCATCAAATATACAATGTCTGGATATTTCCATCCTCTTCATGTGCATTGTCAGGGACTCACATTCTCGATTGTACACTCCTAGGTGCTCTGTGGCCCGTCTATGATTGAGCTGACACTTTGTCCTGTTTCCCCACTGAACAGTGAAGCTGCTGCACTCCGGTTTGACTGTACTATGCTCACCATGTGCTTAATTTTCTTGTAATCAGTGTCTCTCCATGTGCTGCAGACTATCACTGTCTGTCTTTCTTTTTTTAATTGCTGCTATCTCCATGGGTTTACTGACTCATTGTGCAACCAGGAAAATCTCAACACTTAAGCTGCTTCAGAATCAGCATCAGAATCAAGTTTATTATCACTGACCTATATGACGTGAAATTTGTTGTTTTGCGGCAGCAGTACAGTGCAAAGACATAAAAAAACTATAAATTACAAAAATAAATAAATAGTGCAAAAAAAAGGAACAATGAGGTAGTGTTCATGGACCGTTCAGAAATCTGATGGCGGAGGGGAAGAAGCTGTTCCTAAATCATTGAGTGTGGGTCTTCAGGCTCCTGTACCTCCTCCCCGATGGTAGTAGTGAGAAGAGGGCATGTCCCGGGTGGTGAGGATCCTTAGTGATGGATGCTGCCTTCTTGAGGTACCGCCTCTTGGAGATGTCCTTGATGGCGGGGAGGGTTGTGCCTGTGATGGAGCTGGATAAGTCTACAACCCTCTGCAGTGTCTTGCAATCCTGTGCACTGGAGCTTCCATACCAGGCTGTGATGCAACCAGTCAGAATGCTCTCCACCATACATCTACAGAAATTTGTAAGGGTCTTTGGCAACAGACCAAATCTCCTCAAACTCCTAATGAAGTAGATCCGCTGCTTGATGAGCTTCGAGATCCTGTGGTGAGTGTGGTTGATCAACAACACTCAGTAGGTGCTTCAAAGAGCTTCTTCAAACAGTTGCTCTTTTTTACCCCGTTACCAAATATACATTGATTGGCCTCATCGCCAGTGTACTGGTCGAGCTGGTAGACACTCCACAATAATCTCCAGAAGACACCAAGAGCTTCAGAACATGGATGTTTACTTTATTGCAGACTCACAGTAATTAACTTATGTCACACATCTGAAGATACCATCACATGGCTTGCACATGTGACCTATTTACATAGAAATCTGGGTATGAACATAAGAAAATCAGGCCATTCAGCCCCTTCAGCCTGTTCCATCACTCAATGAGATTATAGCTGATTCGTATCTTAACAAAAATCCATCAGTTTTGACATTTTCAGCAGACCCCGAGCCTTAACGTTTGGCTGTGGGAGGGGGGAGCTCTAGTTCCCACTGTTTGTTGATGTGCTTTTGGAAGATCCTGTCTCAAATGTTCAGATTGTGCCCCTTTGTTCTGGAGCCCCCCTACCAGAGGATATGGGACACCCCCCACCCCACCCTCCTTCCCCCACCCCATCAATTCCTCAAATAATTTTAACCACGCCCCATTTCAAGGAAACACGAGTCTCATCTATGCAATCTGCTCTCATGAATTAAGCCTTGGTCATTCTGGTGAATTTCCTCTGCAACTCCTCCAAGGGCTGGTACTTCCTTCCTGAAGTGCTGCACCCAGAACAGAACTCAGCACTCCTGATGGGGTCTGAGCAGTACTTTATAAACCAGGCAACATTTAAGCGTTAAGCCCACAAACTTGAGAAAGCCTTCATCTTCCTTAAGTGGAAGTGACCTCAGCTGGCAACTGAAATATGATTGAGTCAGAACATTACAGAGGACTAAATGCGTTAGCAACATGCAGTGAAAGGAAGCAGGCACCGGCTAAATATTGACTGTGATTCAGACCTTCCTATGCAATGAGAAGACTGCATCCTTTTGCAAGAATACCTCACACATTAATAAGTGTGCAGTAAGTCTCAGTGCTAACTTGCATCAACAGAATGGTCTTCTCCCGCTCTCTTATAATAGGATTAAGTGCCTGCACACTCTCAACACGATCGCCTACCTTGAGAATACAGTTACCGTAAATAACATTTCCATCCTTTCCATATGCACTGCGAGGGACTCGAGACTTACACTCCTTAGACTTGAAAGGGCGGTGCCGCTTCTCAGTTAGCCAGAGACTCAAACCCCTTTGCCACAGCTGGAATTGGCAGGATCACTCTGGCCAACTGTGTGGGATGTGTGTGGAGGGGATGGGCAAAATAAGACAGGAAAGACAAAGAAATTCAGGAGTCTAATGACAAATGACCAATGTACGCTTCATCCCCATAAAGTCACAACATCACACCTTCTTGCATTACCTCCAGCCAACACCCCTAGATACTTTCTACTTAGGATCTGGGTATCCTACCAAGGCCAGCATTTATTCCTCACCCCTAATTCAGATGAGTAGCTTGCTGGGCCATTTAAGAGTCAACCACATTGGTGGGCCTGGGGTCACATACAGTCCAGATCTGATGGCCAATGTTGTTCTCCTCTACCCACATCCCACAAAGTCATTAGTAAAACAGATGGGTTTTTAACAACAACCATTGCTACTGGCTGTATTTTATTTTAATTATTAACAAAATTTATATTCCATATCTGCCGTGGTGGGATTGAAATCAGTGCTATGCACCTCTTGGTTATCAATACAATAACCTGACCACTGCACCACCAACATACCTGTTTCAACACACTGAATCATTATGGGGTATATCCCCTTTACCTCAGGATTGTGCAGAGAATGCTACAACTTGCCCATGGAAGAGGCAGACCTGGAATTCACAGACATTTAGTACCATGCAGAGACAGCTGGGAGGTTGAAAGGAGAGGGAACTCTGGCTGAATGCTCTCTTCCTTTGCCAGCTGCACTGAAGATGATTGCAGTTGCCCAACAGCCTGTACTCCTGCTCAACAGATACCTCACCACTGCTGCAGATGGCACTTAAGGCTGCCAGATTAGATACTGTACATGGAGCATTGTGTGCAGTTCTGGTCACTCCACAACAGGAAGGATGTGGAGGCTTTGGAAAGGGTGCAGGAGAGGCTTACCAGGGTGCTGCCTGGATTAGAGAGTATAAGCTATAAGGAGAGATTGGACAAACTTGTACTGTTTTCTCTGGAGTGTCAGAGGCTGAGGGGAGACCTGATAGATTATGAGAGGCATAGATAGGGTACACAGTCAGAATCTTTTTCCCAGGGTGGGAATATCAAGCACCAGAGAACATGCATTTAAGGTGAGGGGGGGAAGTTTAAAGGAGATGTGCAGGGCAAGTTTGTTTTTTTTTACACAGAGAGTGGTGGGTGCCTGGAACGGGCTGCCAGAGGAGTGGTGGAAGCACATACAATAATGGCATTTAAGAGGTTGTTAGATAGACATATGAATATGCAGGGAATGGAGGGATATGGATCATGTACAGGCAGAAGAGAATTAGTTTAATTCGGCATCGTGTTTGGTGCAGACATTGTGGGCCGAAGGGCCACTTCTCGTGCTGTACTATTTAATTACAAAACTAATGGGAAGCTGCCACCATCTAAAGAGTGGGCCACAGTTGGAGCAGTGAAGGGGAAGTATAGTCAGGGAAAAGCAAGAGTGCGCTGCAGATTCATTGGGATGCTGCCTGGAATGAGCAAATTGGGCAATTTTACCAAAACACAGGAGATTCCTGGATGATTAGACAGGTATGTTTAAAATAGTGATGGATGGGACTGTTTCCAGTGATTGAGTGGTCGAGAATGAAGTGATATTTTAGTGTCTCAACACAGACTTATGAGACTGTGGAATGCACTACCTGAGGCAGAGACTGAACAAGCTGACTGAACAGCCCACTGGAGGAAAGTAGAAATAAAGGGATACAGATACAGAAGATATGGGATTAAGACCCCGGATCTGGTGCAGGCTAAATATGAGCACAAACTGGGTGGACTGAATGGCCTCTTCATATATTGTACTTTCCATGTCATTCAGCCATCTGAAGGGGAAAGGAATGTACCCAAGATAAATGGCCATTGCAATGGTAGAAAGCTCTGTGGCTCAGAAGATGCGGGGAATGCTCATAATGGGAGTGGGTGATGTTGGGACAATGAACCACAAATTACTAAGTAATAGAAATATGCTGTAAATTGATATTGCCACTTAACGGTATCGACCGGACTTAGTAAGTAATACTCCTGACCTCCTGCTTGCCACTGGGTGATGGGAGATTCTGATTGGGAAGAAATGACATCATATTCCTTTCAGTCATCTGCAGACCTTTAACCCTTGCCAGCTCAGTCACCTGACAGGCAGCCCCAGACTCACTGTAAACAGTTAAATACTTGGAAGGTTTTAGAGTAACTGCATTCCAGGAGCCATTGGCCAAAGTAATTCAACTCAATCCCTTTTAAGGTAAAGCTCTGGTTGGCATATACAGCTGCAGCAGATTTAGCCTCACCAATTGAATATTTAATGCTGAAACAAAAAGGAAAGCTTCCCCTCCTCAGCTGACTGCCTCTGGCTTGCATACAGTTCTAAGGGCACTGGTCCGACAATGTGTCTCGGTGCCAACGATCCTTGATCAGTCCACCTGAGGTCAATTGGAGGTAGTCCTGCAGGATTATCATGTGACCTCTCACATCCAGCCACCCCCTCCATCCCCTTCCCATTTACAACTGGAGAACAGGTGTTGAAGAAAATGGAAAAATAAATGCACAATTTGTCGGTGATATTTCTCCTGGGTTGTTTGCAGCAATGACCACCACATCCACCTTAAACTCCAGGCAGTCCTGGAGGGTTGGCATTCCTTGTGCCTTCCAGGCCCTGCAATCAAGACAAGGAAACCTGAATCATTTGTTTTCATGCTTTTTCTCGCCTGCCCAAGGACACGGAAAGGGATTGTAACACTTCTACCGTTCCGAGCTTGGAATCAGCTAACTCAGCACATACACGGAAGTGCTTCTTCCCATTCTGAACTCTGATCCACAGAGTTTTCACACTGAGCAGCCCACTGATTAGCAGAGTTCAGATTCATGTTCAAAATGAACCCATGAATCAGTTTAGCAATTGTTTGCAGCACTATCTGCATGCCTGGAATAACTGAGATATTTAATAGTCACTTTCCAAATTGGCTGATGGTGGGGAGAGTTCAGGTCAATGAAGACTGATTTAATGCAGACAATCCAGTCAAGAACCACATATTGTATCTTCATGTCCATACATGCCTTCTTGTCAGCCAGAAACCTAGGTTCCTTTAAGAAGCTGAAACACAGCTTCCAGGATCCAGGCCACAGAGAGTAATGCAGCAGCAGCCCCGCTTCAGTTCACTGCTGTCAGCTGTTGCTCTGTTCTCCTGCTCCCTGCGTTGTGATACCAAAGTGGCAGCTTTATCTCCCAATTCCCAACTTCAGTCCCGATTCCTGCAACAAGATGCAGCCCAGCAGGGTGGGTACAGCGAGAGGGGATTTAATCTCAGACACAGCCTGATAGTTTGGGTGGAGAGATTTACAAAGACACTGAAAAATGCATGAGGGGTGGGTTGCTGTGGGTATCAGCTACTACCTACATTTCAGAATGGCAAGGGAGTAGAGCAAGAGAGGACATGAACAAGCTAGTGAAATGAGGTAAAACAGAAAATAAACCAGGTTTTGAGAGAAGATCTCTCAGGATATATTATGCACAAAGAAATCCAGTGCAGAAAAGCAAAATAGGGTGGTTGCTGGAAATGTGAAATAAAAACAGAAACTGCTGGAATTGCTAAACTGGTCAGGCAGCATCTGTGGAGAGACAAACAGAGTTAACATTTAAGGTCAAAGACCCTTCATCAGAACAGGGAAAGGTGAAATAAGCTTAAAAGTATGGGATAGGTGGGGTTCGGAAAAGGGAACGAAAGGGAAAGTCTTAACAAAAGGGAAGGCAGGAGAGATTGAACAACACCTAACTCAAATGAAAGGTCACAGTCCTGAAACATTAACTCTGGGTCTTTCTCCACAGGTGCCGAGTGTTTTCAGCATTTTCTGTTTTCAGTAGCATCGAAACCTGCTTCCAAAGAGGAGAAATATACTCATAGTGGTTTCAAATTCTGGCTAGCTGACCTCGCGTCTCAATAGACCCCGTCAGATTGATTTACATTCAATGCAATCTGCCTTCTGCTCTGTGGTGAATGAGCAGTTACCCATTCCATGTTCCCATTAACGGGAAGTTGTTTCACGTGAAGCCCATTTGTACATCCAGCCTTCCGATTTGTTTTCCTCTTCCCAAAGTGAATGTGAGAACAGCTTTGATGCTAATGGGACTAGAGGGCAGTAGTAAAGATTCTCCACTTCAAAATATCTCTCAGTTTCTGCAACAATGGCTTATGGAGACTGTGAATCTAAAGCATATTAATTAATAAAATTCCTAATTATTTAGGTGAACAGAAATGAAGTTATGAAATAGAAATTGAATGGTCTTCTGCAATGACAAAGATTGGTTCAGTCCAGTGCAGATGAAGTCTTTACAATTCTCTCCTGATATGAGAGTTGCTGACAAGGCCAGAATTTATTGTCCATCCCCAATTGCCCTTGAGTAGGCAGTGGGAGCTGCCTTCTTGAACTGCTGCAATATTTCTGGTGAAGGTGCTCCCATGGTGCTGTTAGGGCGGGAGTTCCTAGACCCAGTGACACTGAAAGACCAGTGATATGTTTCCAAATCAGGACGGTGTGTGACCTGCAAGTGATGAGGTTCCCCTGTTCCTGCTACCCTTATTCTTCTCGGTGCTGGAGGTGGCAAGTTTGGAAGGTGCTGTCAGAGGATCCTGGGCAAGTAACTGCAGTGCATTGTGTAGATGTTGCACACTGCAGCTGTGCTTGTAGATGATGGAAATGCTTTGGTGTGTCAGGAGGCAAGTCACTCGTTGCAAGATACCCAGCCTCTAACCTGCTCTTGTAGACATGGTATTTACGTGGTTGATTTGGTTAAGTTTCTGGTGAAAGATGAAGCCCAAGATGTTGACAGCTGGCACGTGTGGTGGGAATGTTACTTGCCACTTATCAGCCCATACCTGAATAAAGTGCTCTTTGAGGTGGAATCACTGATGCAGAACTGAAACGTGGCAGCCAACTTACACACAGCAAGATCCCACAAATTTCAATGTGAAAGTGACTGGATAATCGATTTAGTGATGTTATTTGAAGGATAAATATTGGTCCCAGAGCACTGCGGAGAACTCTCTAACACTTCTTTGAAATATTGTCCTTGGATCTTTTTGCATCGACTTGACACAGAGGATGGGGCCTTAGTTTAAGGTGAGAGGGGAAAGATTTAATAGGAACTTGAAGGGCAACTTTTGTCATACAGAGGGTAGTGGGTATATGGAACGAGCTGCCAGAGGAAGTGGTTGAGGCAGGTATATTAACATTTAAAAGAAAGTGGGACAGGTACATGAATAGGAAAGGTTTAGAAGGTTTGGGTCAAACATGGGCAAATGGGAATAGCTTGGATGGGCATCTTGGTCAGCATGAACCAGTTGGGCCAAAGGGCCTGTTTCTTGCTGTATTACTCTAAGACTCAGCTGAAAAATGGTATCTCTGACAGTCGAGTGCTCTACTGGATTGTCAGTCTGGATTGTTGTGCTCAAGTCTCTGGGGTGGGACTCACCTGGGATGAGATGGCAATTCCCTGCACTTCACTGGAACATTAAGCCAAGGTACCAAGTGGAAACCAGGCTTTTTCCCACTTGGGGGAATGTAAAGCCAGGTTGTTCCTTCTGTAACACATGTCAACAGCTGAGAGAAGGTCACAGCAGATGATTGGGAGCAGGTCAGCTAATCACATTTTCCAGTGATCACAGAGGGGAAAACAATGACAAAAAACATTTGAGAACTTTTGCTGGAGGGGGTGGGGGGAGGTGATGCTTTTCAGCTGCTGCAAGGTTAACTCTGAGATATTTGTTAGCATAGGTGTTGAGGCAGTTGGTGGCAAGAAGGTGATTTGCACGGGTCACTTACTTCAGAGCATCAGGGACTCTCCGGAAATGAAGCAATGCTTGGTAGGCCTCTCCCCATCCCAAGTTAATCAATGCTGGTTTCAAATAAACTTCCTCACCAGCTTATCTGGTTCACCTGATGAAAAGCAGGAGAGGGGGATCCCAGGCTCGGCAATGAATCAGTTGGCTACAAAACGGGTGGTGGAGTGGTCATGACTTGGTACAAAAGCAAAGGCAATGTTCTCAACCCAGATGGCTGCTCTATGTCCCTTGCTGAAAGCATACATCTGCCAAGTAAAGAGTACAGTGGGCTTGGCTATGATGCCTCTTGTAGGCAACTAGCCCAGCAAGGCTCACTCACGGACAAAGGCCATTTGGACAGGGAATGAAAAATTAATGAGAAGAGGGAAAATAAAACTTACTAAATCCTTGCTGTTTCTGGAATGGACTGATGTAGACTGAATGCTTCATTCAGCTTTCAGTCACTGGTATATGCACTGTGACTTTCCCAACAGCTGGGAAAGCTCAGCAACGCAAACAATAACAGAGATATTTAAGTTTTCAGTTTTCTGAAATTCCTAGGAACCCCCTGTAAATATTGACACACTCTCCGGGGTCCCCTTGTAAATGCCGACACACTCCCCGGGGTCCCCCTGTAAATGCTGACGCACTCTCCAGAACCCCCAGTATATACTGACACACTCCCCGGAACCCCCAGTAAATACCAACACACTCCCTGGGACCTCTGTAAATACTGACACACTCCTCGGGGACCCCCTGTAAATGCTGATACATTTGTGGAGAGCCCCATAAATACTAACATATGCTGAGGGACCTCCAGAAAGATTCCCAAATGTCTGTGTATGCAGACACACTCCAAGAACACACTATAAAGAGTGATAAACACTCAAGGATCCCTGTACAGTCTTGTCACACTCCCAGGGAACCAACCATGTTCTGATTTAATATACAGCAATTGGATGACCTCAGGACTTCCTGGGATCATCTTGCAGAATGCTGGCAGGGCAGAACCCCTGGTTTGGAAACACACAAGGTGGACTAACTTCATTTTCTCTATATTAACGGAATTAGAAACTTCACCTGCAAGACCCCACTGGCTTGTACTAAGCCCATATTCACATGTGCTAATTATTGCACATGTGGAGGAACCAAAACAGATTATATTGCCATGCAATAAATGACCTGAAAAGCTACTACAAACAGAAATGGTACAGAAGGCCTCATCGATTTCCATCGCCTTTCCGAATAGGCACAGCAGGAGTCCATTCAGCGCCTCAAGCCTGTTTTTCATTCAGCAAGACCACGGTATATCTGTATCCTCTATACACATGGCAAAAAATTGTATCGCTCAGATTTAAAATGTTAATATTAGCTTGCATTTAATGCTATTTGTGGCCTCGGGTTATACTACATGTTGCTTAAATCAGTGTTTTTGGTCACGTTATTGTGGACTCACCCACCAATGGTCCACTCTCTCTACGCTGATGACTGTGTGGCTAAGCACAGCTCAAACGCCATCTATAAATTTGCAGATCACACCACTGTTGTTGGTAAAATCTTAGATGGTGATAACAAGGCATACAGGAATGAGATACATAGATCAGCTGGTCGAGTGGCGTCGCAACAACAACCTCACCCTCAACATCAGCAAGACCAAGGAATTGATTGAGGACTTCAGAAAGGGGAAGTCAGGAGAACACACACCAGTTCCTCTTGAGGGGTCAGCAGTGGAAAGGGTGAGCAGCTTCAAGTTCCTGGGTATCAACATCTCAGAGGAACTATCCTGGGCCCAACACATCGATGCGATCATGAAGAAGGTGCACCAGCGGCTCCACTAAATTTCTACAGACGTACGGTGGAGAGCATTCTGACTGGTTGCATCACAGCCTGGTATGGAGGCTCCAATGCACAGGATCGTAAGAGGCTGCAGAGGGTTGTAGACTTAGCCAGCTCCATCACGGGCACAACCCTCCCCACCATCGAGGACATCTTCAACAGACAGTGCCTCAAGAAGTTGGTATCTATCATTAAGGACCCTCACCACCCGGGACATGCCCTCTTCACGTTACTACCATCAGGGGGGAGGTACAGGAGCCTGAAGACCCACACTCAATGATTCAGAAACAGCTTCTTCCCCTCCAGATTTCTGAACGGTCCATGAACACTACCTCGTTATTCCTTGCCTTCTTTGCACTATTTATTTATTTTGTAATTTACAGTAATTTTTATGTTTTGCATGGTACTGCTGCCACACAACAACGAATTTCATGTCATATGTCAGTGATAATAAACCTGATTCTGAAATCCTTACAGTTCCCTTCAAGATTCTAAAAATCTCAATCATTTTGCCTTCTATTCTGTTGGACTTGGTTCATGTAATCACTCCTTGTAATCTAACCCTTGGGGTCCTGGTAGTGCTACCTGATTGCTGAGTTATGAAGTTGGAGATCAATACAGTCTTTCCTCTAGCTCCAGGCTATCATTGCCATCCTGTGCCACTATCTGCTTGCAGTAGCAGAGTGGTCAGGGTGTTTCTTCCTCGCCCTCTCCCCAACTAAATGACAATTCCCTCAGCACTGCACTTCACCTCTCCAGTAATTCAAGACAAGCTCTGAGCAAAGTCAAGGCAGGCTTTATTGAAGTTACATTTATTTATTACAGAAAGGCTGGGGATAGGGAAGAGAAGGCTGTTTCAATGGCAGTCAAGCATTATCCAATCCAGTAATGAAGAGTGTGCTAGCTTTCCAACTGACACACCAAATGAGAAGAATGTGGGAGCAGGAGGTCAGGTGATGGAACCTCCAGGAACCTGACCAGTTTGCAACTCAGAATTCGGCTATCCAATAGAATGGCTGCCACCTCATAAAACCCAACCTGACGAGCAGAGGTTCAAATGCTGGCCAAGTGCAAGGTGTTAACTTGGGACCCTCTTCTTTACTTTCGGAGTCCCAACACAACCAGGACAGACAGTGCAGTTGTTAGATGCAGCCTGTGCACCAGCTGGCATGAAGAAAGAGTTAACTACATTGCAGCATTTTCACTCTATTGTGAATTATCCTCAGCACAAGATAATGTGTCCATAAGAAAATCGGCGGCTATTCACTGATCTTTGAGCTGCTTGAATGCTTGGGGAGTCAGATTACCCCAGACTTCCAGTCTGTGTGTCTAAATATGCTGTTAGGATGGAGGTGGAGGGAAAGGAAATGTATGAGGAAGAAGGAAAGAGAGAGAGGGAGAGAGAGATTGAAAAGGAGAAAAGGAAAAAACAATGATGGCAAGAGGGTGAGCGAAAGGGAGAGAAAAATCAGTGTGAGGGAGAGACATTAAGTGGATGTGAGACTGAAAGAAGGAACACATGGGGAAAGAAGGGCAAGAAATATTTAGATGCACAAAGCTGACCGTGGAATCTGGGTCCATGGGGCTCCCAGCTCCAGACTGTTTAAACTGGGCCTGCAACCTTTCCCTCTGAAAGAATCCATTGTGTATGGGATGAAGCCAGCTGCTGTGATGACAGCTGTTAAGACTTCTCCAGGCTGACAACCGTGTCTGCAAGCCATAACCGTGAGAGTTTAAAAAAAGTCAGAAATTATGAGGCCGAAAACAGTGACATCATTTGGAGCAACAAGTGGACTGACAAGTGATCAGTGAGAGTGGCTCTTAACACATATAGAAACTATTAAAGTCATTGAGCTGACAGGTTATTGCTGTCCAGTGAGCAACACCACCACAGAGATCTGTGGTACACCAGAAAAAGAACACAAGCCACACTGGAAACCTCTCTCTTCTAAGAAAAGATTTGCATCCTTCTCTATGAAGTAAAGGGAGGACTTACATTCATATAGTGTCTTACACAACATCAGGAGTGCTCTACAGTCAAAAGGTCACTCACTTTTGCAGAAATGGAGCAGCCAATTTGCATAGTAAACTCCTCTATTACTTGAGGCTTGAGAGATCAGATCATCTGTTTTATTGGTATTGGTATATTATTGTCACGTGTACCAAGATACAGTGAAAAGGTTTTGTTTGCATGCCATCCAGACAGATCATTCCATACATAGAGGTAGTATAAAGGAAAACAGAATGCAGAATATAGTGTTACAGTTACAGAGAAAGTGCAGTGCAGGTAGACAATAAGGTACAAGGGCCACGACGAGGTAGATTGGGAGATCAAGAATCCATCTTCAGTGTAAGAGAGGTCCATTCAAGAGTCTGATAACAGTGGGATAGAAGTTGCCCTTGAACCTGGTGGTACGTGATCTCAGGCTTTTGTATCTTCTGCCCGATAGGAGGGGGAGAAGAGAGAATGTCCAGGGTGGGTGGGGTCTTTGATTCTGTTGGCTGCTTTCCCAAGGCAGCGGGAAGTGTTGACAGAGTCAGTGGAGGGGAGGCTGGTTTGCGTGATGGACTGGGATGCATTCACAACTCTCTGCAATATATAAGTTCTGGTTAAAGGATAAATATTGATTTGTACATTGGAGAGAACTTCTGAATAGTAGCATAAGATCTCTGAACATTAATCTGACAGGGCAGACAGAGCCTTTATTCAACATCTCATCCAAAGGACAGTGTGGCATACTCTCAGCTCTGGCACTGAGAGCATCAGCCAAGATTTTTGTGCTTAAGTTGCTGGAGTAGGACTTGGCCCCACCCTTTCTGACTCAGAAGCACGAGTGCTGCTCACAGAAGCACAACTGAGACTGTGATTCAACTCGGCAAGCACCAAAGAACAGAAAAGATCACTATACTCAGCGAAAGGGTATCCCACACCATTTGACAGAACTCATGACTGCTTCCAAAATATGCAGCATCTACCATCTACAAAATGCTCTGCAGTTACTGTCTGGTGCACAATGGAACAGCACACAGAGAACTTCTCAGGTGTTACAGACCAAGCAAGCTCAGAAGTGCTACATTCCTACAGCACATCCCACAGTGCTTGCCAGCCAATGAAGCACTTTTGAAGTGTAGTTACTGCTTTATCATGAGTGACACGGGAGCTAATTTATATACAGCAAGATCCCACAAAGAGCAATGAGTATCTGTTTCAGCAATGTTGATTGAAGGATAACTATTGGCCAAAACACCTGGAGAAACACTCTGCTCTTCTTCCAAAATAGCATCATAAGATCTTTTACATTTACCCAACAGAGACTCAATATAACATCTCATCTGACTGATTGGAATGTCAGCCTTGACTTTTTTGTGCTCAAGTATCTGGAGTGAGGACTTGAACGCACAACCTCAAAGCCCAAAGGCAGGAGGACTGTTTACTGAGCTACAGCTGACACCAGAATCAGAATTATTATCACTGACATACGATGTGAAATTTGTTGTTTTACGGCAGCAGTACAGTGTAAAGATATAAAAATCTATAAATTACAAAAATAAATAAATAGTGCAAAAAAAAATGAGGTAGTGTTCATGGGTTCATGGATCGTTCAGAAATCTGATGGCGGAGGGGAAGAAGCTGTTCCTGAATCGTTGAGTGTGGGTCTTCAGGCTCCTGTACCTCCTCCCCGATGGTAGTAACGTGAAGAAGACATGTCCTGGATGGTAAGCGTCCTTAATGATGGATGCCACCTTCTTGAGGCACTGCCTCTTGAAGATGTCCTTGATGGTGGGGAGGGCTGTGCCCATGATGGAGCTGGCTGAGTCTATAACTCTCTACAGCCTCTTGCGATCCTGTGCATTGGAGGTTCCATACCTCAATACATACCTTCCATACATCTATAGAAATTTAGTGGAGCTGCTGGCGTGTCTTCTTTGTGGTCGCATCAACGTGTTGGGGCCAGGATGGATCCTCTGAGATGTTGGCGCCCAGGAACTTGAAGCTGCTCACCCTTTCCACCACTGACCCCTCAATGAGGACTGGTGTGTGTTCTCCCAACTTCCCCGTCCTGAAGTCCACAATCAATTTCTTGGTCTTGCTGACGTTGAGTGCAAGGTTGTTGTTGTGACACTATTCAACCAGCCAGTCTATCTCACTCCTGTACGCCTCCTCATCGCCATCTGAGATTTTACCAACAACAGCTGTGTCATTGGCGAATTTGTAAATGGTGTTTGAGCTGTGCTTAGCCACAGTCATGAGTGTAGAGAGAGTAGAGCAGTGAGTTAAGCACGCATCCTTGAGGTGCACCTATGTTGATTGTCAGCAAGAAGTAGATGTTAAGTTTAACCAGAACAAACATGCAATGACAGAGACCACTGATGAACTCGTCACAGCTTATCCAACTAGGAGAAGCTTCGATATTTAAATAGTCGATTGGAGAGCTACCAATGACACATCTGTCTGTTCAGGTAGCATCAATAAGCCAGAATAAGATCAATGAGCATCAAATAACTAATGGCACCATGCAGTTCTGCTCAAGTCTTAAGTAACAGATGAGTGAGACTGCCACAAGAGACTCAGTTCCAATCTCACTTTGGCAGCTGTGTTACCTCAACCCTTAAGAGACACCCAACCAAGGAAGAAAGACACTGATTGAGCAAAAGAAATACAAGAAAAACAATGGCTTCTGCCAAACAAATCCTGAGAATAGTACAAGGCAGATGGCCAACCCTTCATGCCAATAATAAGATAGTTAATAACTTGCATTTCTATAGTGCCTAACATGACCTCAAGCACCTTAGAATCAATTAAGCACTTCTGAAGTATAATCACAGTTGGCCTGGGCAAGTCCCACTGTATAACCAGGCCCCATTCAATAACGATGCTGAGAAACTTATTGTGATGCACTCCATATTTCGTGGGACATGGTATACAGATTAGATTCTTATATTTCTGGACGACTGCAGACTTCATACACATCAGGTTCATGCACAACCTGCTAAAGTGAAATTGAATAGATCAGTCGGTACTTACAGAAACAACTGAAGCATTTAAAAGGCTGATTACACATCATGGGCCAAAGGATTGATTTACTGTTGGATACACACAAAGAAATAAAAGGCTTCCTGTAGCTTTTGTGATAGGCTGTAATAGATGCACGCCTATTAGGAATCATTAACCTCATGCAAGACTTTGGAGTTCACAATGAGTTATTTAGCATTGTTGTAATTGTGATTGACAATAACTGCTCTTCTCCTTGTTACAACACCATGTTCAGCTTGTACGTTTTCTCTGTTGGGCATGTATATTTTCTCCACAGCTCTATCCCCAGATGCTGCCTCCTTTGAAGGCACCAATTCACTGGGTAAAATTCCATGGAATGCCCTCTGCTACTCGACCAAAGTGGTCATTTTCACACATCGGTTGATATTGGTGAGATATTCTTTACCCTGTCCAGCACTCATGTCAATTTTCCACCCAGCACATGCTGGGAGGGGGGGGGGGGGGGGGGATGCAGGGAGGGAGGGAGGGAGAGGGAGAGGGAGAGGGAGAGGGAGAGACAGTAAGAGAGAGAGAGAGGGAGAGACAGTAAGAGAGAGAGAGAGAGAGAGACAGTAAGAGAGAGAGAGAGAGAGACAGTAAGAGAGAGAGAGACAGTAAGAGAGAGAGAGAGAGAGACAGTAAGAGAGAGAGAGAGAGAGACAGTAAGAGAGAGAGAGAGAGACAAACACACGGACAAACAAAGGATAAACAGTTGGGGAGAAGAGCAGAAGAGACAGAGGGGAGAGTCAAAAATATATGAGCAAAAGACAGAAAGGGGTAAGAGACTTCAGGGAAAAAGAAAATAGGAAGAGAGAAAGATTGGCCTAGAGTGGGGGAGAGAAAGAGAAGGAGAGAACTGATGCATTTTCAGACCCAAGGCAGGAGTGCTGCCAAGATATTGTACTGGAAGTTCCAGTAAAATATTTGTCAAGAAATTGGAGTGTACCCATTTTTCTTGTGGTAGAATATTGTTCCATGTGGTGCCAGCCCCACACAGGGTCCCCCTTAAATGTCATGAAATTGGTGGAAAGCAAGTGTTCGATAGCATTCGCACATTTTCAACTACAGGTTGAAATTCTCTAGTCCAGCACCCTTGGGACCTGACTGGTGCCAGACCACAGAAATTGCCCTTGATCAGCTTCCTCTGAGCAGAAGAACTATTCTTTTTAAGTACAGACACTCCCTGAGTCACGTGAGGGTTCCAAAAACCGTCAGTGACCTGAAGTTTCCGTAAGTTGGAAATGTCATGTTACTACCATCGGGGAGGAGGTACAGGAGCCTGAAGACCCACATTCAACGTTTCAGGAACGGCTTCCTCCCCTCCGCCATCCGATTTCTGAACAGTCCATGAACCCAACCTCATTACTCCCTTTTTACACTACTTATTTATTTTTGTAACTTATAGTAATTTTTATGTCTTGCACTGTACTGCTGCTGCAAAACAACAAATTTCACGACATACGTTAGTGATAATAAACCTGATTCTGGGAAAAATTACACAGGTGGGTTAATTAGCTACAGATTAGTCCAGATCTTATTTAAATTTAGATCTCAGTTAGAATGAGTTAATTAGTATAGATCTGTACTACAGATTCAAAACATGCCAGACCACAGAAGGCCAGACTACAGAGTTTCAACCTGTAATAACTTGTTTTCTCTGGGTGCTCCAGTTTCCTCTCACATCACGAAGATGTGAGGATTGGTAGGTTAATTGGCTACTATAAATTGCCCCTAGTGTAGGTGAGCAGTAGAATTGATGGGAATATGGGGAGAATGGATTACAGGGAAAATTAGAGGGGAATGGAACTGTTCTATAATTCAGCAATGACTCAATGGGCTGAATGGCCTCCTCCAATGCTGAATGGAAATATGGACATACTTATCGAGAGGCAAACAGAATGAAGCCTCACACAAACACTCTTGACCCACCATTGATATATTACAACCCACATGCAGAGGTCAAAGTTCCAAAGATCAGACAATGAAGGACACAGATGTTCCCCCCCTCACAAGAGCACCAATTCACATCTAACGCTTGACGTGGTCCAAAGCCCAGCCAGATCAGACTGCTCCTTCAATTGGCCCTGGACAGCAGTCTGGCGCCAGCCCACCATGAGCAAGAGCAGCTTGTGGGACATTGAGGACGGCTGTGCTGACTTGAAGGAAGTAGCCTTCCAGCTGCCAGAATGAAGCTACAGAACAGACACTGCTATGTAGTGAAGGTATTAAAAAAAAACACCCACAAAGTTGTCAAACAGGACTCACACAAGGGTATTAAATGGAAAATTACAACAATTACCTTTCATGTATTATTTGATTTCACTTTGTATCAATAGTTTTCAATGAACAAGAAAGACCGGCGATGGATACAACGTGATATAGATCAGTTACAGATGTGGGCAGAGAAATGGCAGATGGAGTTTAACCCAGATAAATGTGAGGTGTTGCACCTTGGTAGGACTAATGTCAAGAGGCAGTACACTCTTAAGGGCAAGGCCCCTAACAGTGTTGAAGAGCAGAGAGACCTTGGGATGCAAATCCATGACTCATTGAAAGTGGCTACACAGGTAGACAGGGTGGTTAAGAAGGCTTATTGAAAGTTTGCATTTACTAATTGGGGTATTGAGTATAGGAGTCAAGAAGTTACGATGCATCTCTTGAACTCTGGTTAGGCCGCATTTAGAGTATTGCGTGCAATTCTGGTCACCTCACTATAGGAAGGATGTTGAGGCTTCAGAGAGGGTGAGGAGGAGGTTTACTTGGATAGTGCCTGGATTAGAGGGCATGTGCTATCAGGAGAGGCTGGACAAACTTGGGTTCTTTTCTCTGGAGCGGCGGAGGCTGAGGGGTGATCTGTTGGAAGTGTATAAAATTATGAGGGGCATAGACAGGGTGGACAAGCAATATCTTTTTCCCATTATTGAGTGATCCAATACCAAAGGGCATGCATTTAAGGTGAGAGGGGGTAGGTTCAGAAGAGACATGAGGGGTAAGTTTTTTTTACTCAGAGTGGTGGATGCCTGCAATGCGTTGCCTGATAGGATGGTGGAGGCGAATTCATTGGGGGCTTTTAAGAGGGGCTTGGATGGGCACATGAATGAGAGGAAAATGGAGGGATTAGCTGTGTCGGCACAACATTGTGGGCCAAAGGGCCTGTTCTGTGCTGTACTGTTCTATGTTTTACTTGTCTTTTTTAGGGCACAAACATCTTCCAACGTGCAGAGAGAAGTCACACTGCTCTTGCAACTGCAGGTGGTGATGCTGGAGTGTGCCCATGGATGAAACGCACCAGAATCTCACTTTCATGACAACCTTGTTGTCTGTGGCTGTTGTTCTATGGACAGTCAGTTGGAGCAGTGGAAGCACGCTCATGGGTTCATTGAGGATCACTCTTGTCCCAACTCCCCCAACCTCAGTGCAGTAATGGCCGCTGAAACCATCCAGTAGTGTGAATTCCCTCAGGATGAAGGAATCAATTACTTCATGAAAATATGACATTCACCATGAGGAAATTCTTCTCAAGATCAATAACAACCTGTGCATTTAAGGAGTGGCAACCCTTTCTATTCATGGAGCTCTTAAGTACAATCAATGGCTGACTACACCTTGGGGAAGCCAGCAATGCTGCCTGATTTGCAACTTGTTCCTCACTAAATTCAAGATGTAAGAAGTTCTCCTCCCGTGAGTACAGAGCCTGGGTGATCTCTCCAGTACTGTGGGAAACAACAAACTGTGAATTGTCGTAGAGATATGCTGTGGCCGCTTGGAATGATCCTGTGGTGAGGAAGTTGAGAGTCAACGTGACCTTGACCTCCACAGAGGGTAGTCCAGGCACAAGAGTGCGGCTCAAGGTCTTCCCACAGAATGTCACATATCTTAGTGATCAAAGCCTTGGAAAACTCCTGGCTCTGCAAACATATTGCTCATCAGAAAGGTCCAGAGACGATCTTGTGTCTCTGAAGACTCCCTGGCGATTAGCATCATTGCACACAGACATTTCTGTGCCTTTTATCCTGAGGTCCCTGACCTTCCCTGAATCACCTGCAATTCCCAGTCAGAAAGCTCCAGTAATGAAGTGCTGTCAGCCATTTCTCCACTGAGGTAGGCATGGAATGAGCAATGTTCAATGTTGGAGCATTCCCTGCTAAGCTGAGCATACTCTATGGTCTTCGGGAGCTGTTTGAGCAGGCTGCAGTTAGATCTAGAGCTTTGCTTATGTCAGCAGAATCTTCCTTGATGTGGAACATTACTGGAAATGTGCAGTCCAATTCTGCAATTGGGGCAATTTACTGAGTAAAATTGATTTTAGATCATGCAGTGTAGAGAAAAAAAAGGAGAAAAAACACCTGTTTCAAGTTCAAATACATAAAAAGGGGCAATATTTTATTCAACACCAGCTGTATGCACAGCACAATGGTACCAAGTGTTCATTGAGATGATGAGCAAGTTTTGACAGCTGATCATAAAGCACATCTTTGGTCTCCTTGGAGAGGTGGCAATTCATTCTCTTAGCTCTCCTCATTCGGCCAAGCAAATAACAGAAGAAACTAAAAGAAACGTGGTAACCTTCTTGATATAAATTTTTTTTTAAAGTACTGGACTGCAAACTAACTATTCCCAACACTGGTGCAGTTGAACCTAATGACCTATTCAGAGGTTGCTGAGTCACTTGCTAGGAGATGAGGGAGAAAAGATATGTGCCATTGTCATCACATTGTTGTGATGACATCATTGATGCCATTGCTCTTTGTAATTGGGGAGAGAGAGAGTGAGAGTGCAAGAGAGAGAGAGAAAGAGAGAGAGAGAGTGCAAGTGTGAGAGAGCGTGAGAGGCAGAGAGAGTGCGAGGGTCAGAGTGAGACAGTGAGTGAGAGAAGGAGTGAACGAGTGAGAGACAGAAAATGAGAGAAAGTGAGAGAGAAATAGAGAAAAAGAGAGATAGAAAAAGAAGGAATGCTGTCTGGGTGACAAGGTGCCACTGGATTTAGGAAGGGCTCTTCAGTCTGCTTCAACAGAACCTCTGCATGGGACCCACAGATGTGTTACTGCACTGCTATTTAACAATAATAGCTACTGTTTTATTAGACTCTCTGGCCAATTAGTTCAAAGAGAAGATTAAATGATAAAGTGATAAGTGTACTGCGTGAAGCAGGGAAGAATAATAATGTATCTTTTTTTCCCATTTGGTGGAAGGACAAACTTCCAAGATTTATGCTATCTATATTTGTCCTGCTTTACCTCAGCCTTTCAACAGGGAGCACATCTTGGCATTGGTATTGGTTTATTATTGTCACATGTACCAAGGTACAGTGAAAAACATGTCTTGCATACCATTTGTACAGATCAATTCATTACACAGTGCATTGAGGTAGTACAGGGTAAAAACAATAACAGAATACAAAGTAAAGTGTCACAGCTACAGGGAAGTACAGTGCAGGTAGACAATAAGGTGCAAGGTCATAACAAGGTAGATTGTGAGATCAAGAGTCCATCTCATCGTATAAGGGAACCGTTCAATAGTCTTATCACAGTGGGATAGCTGTCCTTGAGCCTAGTGATATGTGCCCTCAGGCTCCTGTATTTTCTGCCTGATGGGGGAGGAGAGAAGAGAGAATGACCCAGGTGGGTGGGGTCTTTGATTATGCTGGCTGCTTCACCAAGGCAGTGAGAGGTACAGACGGAGTCCATGGAGGGGAAGCTGCTTTCCGTGACGCGCTGAGCTGTGTCCACAACTCTCTGCAGTTTCTTGTGGTCCCTACTATAACCAAAACCCAAACCAAAAAAGCCATTAAAAATACCATCTCTTTATATTTTATTTTCCCCTTTAAAATAATTGCCTCACCTCAACTCCCAAACTATCACACAGCCAAATGGGAGGAAGTCAGTATGGCACAGTTACCCAAAGAGAAGTTGGCCATGTTCGAACAAACCAAGCCAATCAAGACAGTCTCTCTTTAGGCTGTGTTGAGTTGATTGCTCACTTGCGATGCAACAATCGAGCAGGAAAGGAAAGAGGACCCAGCACTCCAAAGATACCAAGCCCAGTCTAGGCTTGATGCCTCCCTTGAGATAAAATAACCCCACTCACACTCTCTGGTCCAGACTTGTCCCTGAAGAAAAATTACCTTGAGCAAGGTTTTGGAAGGCTTTTCCCACTCCTGGGATCACAAACTGAAGAGGATAAAAATGTACAGAGAAAATTGGAAGGCTGATCTTATAAATTCTCACCACTGCTGCTCTGTAACCAAGCCTCATAGGCGTGCCTGAAAATGGTTTGGTGTTAAAAGCGCTTTAGTCTTTTCACCTGCCTCTAGGGCCGCCTTATATCAGCTCAATGGAGCCAAGACCAAGCACTCACCTGTAGTCAGAACCATGGGTGGTAGACTGCACAAGCTGCATTACATTGTACTCCACCAGGCCACCTTTACTTTGAATTTACAGATCAGAACCATTTGGCCAAACTAGCCCATTCCAGTGTTTATGCTCCACAAACGTCTCCTCCATCTTGCATCATCTCACCCTGTCAACAAATCTTTTATCTTTCCCAAAAATGTACCTACCTAGCTTCCCTTTAAGTACATCCAATACTATCATCTTCAGATATAGTCTCCAGGATATTCACCAAAATATAAATTACTCGCTGCCTTTCCTTGTTTACAGAAAGAGTGTTTTGTTCACTTTCAGGATGTGGGTGTCAGCAGGCAAGGCCAGCATTTATTGCCCATGAGAAAGCAGTGGTAAGCCGACTTCTTAAACCACTGCAGTCTACTGGTGAAGGTACTCCCACAGTGTGGATGGACAGGGATTTCCAGGATTCAGATTCGGCAATGATGAAGGAATGGCAATATATTTCCAAGTCAGGATGGTGTGTACCTGCTGCTCTTGTTCTTCTCTGTGGTAGAGGCTGTGGGTTTGGGAAGTGCCATTGGAGTAGCCTGGCTGAGGAACTACAGTGCATCTTGTAGATGGAAAACACTGCAGCCAGAGTGGTATACAGAGTGGATATTTAGGGAGGTGGCTGGTATGCTGATTAAGTCAGAACTTTTTTTTAAATAGACAGACTATTTTGGTCAATTAATTTGAAGATTGTATTTAGAACAGAGTCCAGATACAGGAAACTGGTTAGCCTAGACATGTCTCTACAGAGTCCAGACTGAACTAACAGCAGTGAAGGCGTGGTCACTTTTCCAAGCCATTGTCACTTTAATTTACCTAAGCTCCCTTGCCCACCAAATCACCTCTTCCCAATCACAACATTAAAAGCTCATGATGATAAGTAAATTTCACTTGCACAAATTAAAATAAAGTTGGGATTCAGCAAAGACACAATGAGCTAAATGACTTCCTTCTATGCCATAATTTAGAATATGAATATACTTCAATGATTCAATGAAAATCCCACAAAAATCTTCTCTCAATACTCAATTTCAAAATTTTGAGTTCAGCATTTGCAAAAACATCTAGAATAAAAGACTGGTATCAGTAAAATGTGACTATGAAGCTGTTAGATTCTTGTAAAAACCCAGTGTTTTTAACAGGTAAAGAGACCAGCATAGTCTTCCCTCCCTACTCTGGAGATATTTGTGACTCCAGACCTGCAGCAATGTGATTGAGCTGTCTCCTGACAAGGCCTAGCAAGCTATTCAAGGGCAACTAAGGATGAGCAATGCCAGCTTTGTCGGTGATGGCCACATCTTGAGATTTGAAGCTGTTCACCGCTTGTTTTATATATAATCAAGAAAGGTCGTCAGATCTTTCTCTTCAATCTCTGCTGTCACATTGTCTCTGATTATCACCCCTGCAGGCTCATTCAATCACAGGCAACGAATGAATACGTCCACTTACAATGGTCGGCACTGATCAAATACCTGTATAACACTGTATCAAAATTTCATTCTTATCTCTGCTGTCACTTGATAGCTAACCATCCTTCATCAAGTGGACAAGGGTCTCTCTATTACCAATATCTCCGCTATTGAAATACAACTCTGGTTTATTTCTTTAAAAGGAATCACCTTAAAGAACTCCATAAAGAAACAAAGAAAGGTTCAAAATCAAGGTAGGAAAGCCTGGCAGGAGGGGTAAGGAAGGGTGGGGAAAATTCCTTTTTGCACAGCAATGTAAAGAAATCTTAACCAAGTTCTTTATAATAGGGTTTATCATTTTATTGCATACAGTGGAAATCTTCCACCATTGTCTGGCTGGTTTAACAAAAAGAGGTAGGAAAATGGAATGTAATAACTGCAAAACAATGTGGACCGAATGTGACTGAGATAAAAAAGATTGAACTCCTTTTGCATCAATGATTTCTGTTATAAAGGGTACTTAACTCTACCTCTCTGAGTTACTCTGTTATTGTCACTTTAACATTTCTTTTTGCACTTCTTCAGACTGCACTACAATCTTTGCACCATTCATTGTATTTATTATTACCATGTATACTGTTTACTCTGTGAGCTTCATGTGAACAAGAATTTCATTGCACCCTGGTGTATATGACAATAAACTAATCTAATCACATCTGACGGTATTTGAATGAGGATAACAATTAGGTTGACTGTGATGTCCTTCATGGTCAGGTATTAGTTAATGGTGTGCAATAGCATGATGCCATTGTTGCTGGACTAGTAATCCATAGGCCTGGAAGACACAGCCCCAATCCCAACAGTGCAGGTTGAGAACTTGAATTAAAACTTCTAAACATCTGGAAATTAAAAAGCTTATCTCAGTAAAAGTGAAATGAAGCTGCTAGATTATCACAAACACCCAACTGATTCACTGTTGTTATTTGTCCTCACTTAGTTTGGCTTATTTGTGAGTCCAGACCCAAATCCAGAGCAATGTAGCAGACACCTACCCACCCTCTGAAGTGACCCAGGAAACCACTCAATTGAATTAAAACTTCCTGTTATTCAAAAAGACAACCTGCCAACATCTCCTTGGGGTATCAAAAGATGGGTAATAAATGCCAGCCTTCCAGGTGATGCCCACATGCCTGACTCACACATGTGAAGATACCATTGGGTAGCCAACCTCCTGTGGGTTTGCTCCCCCTAGCACAAATCAACCAACTTCTGGAATCAAAATACATACAGCACAGGCTGTTCCACTCCTGATCGCTGGTCACATGGCACAACTCCATGGAGCACTGCAGAGCCCCAGCATAGCATCAAGCAGCACTACACATGTGCTGTTACCCTCAATGCCACTCAGAATCCTGAAGAGTTGTAATAAAATATTGGCAAGTTTTGCAAACATGAGATATTACAAGGTTGCTTTACCAGCAAGGGATCAAGTTAATGATTACTTCAAGCACATCAGCTTAGTTTCTTTGAGACTCCGACATGTGCTAAGGATGAATGAACACAAACTATTTGGATCTAAGTCAGCCTCTGAAAAAGAAGAACTTGCTTTGATGTGGTCACTTTGATCATGAGGCTTTTGTTTTAAAACACTTCTTCCAAGGATAGTGACTCAATTTTACTTTGAGGATCTTCCTACAAAATAGTGCCATTGCACCTAAAGTAGGATTACTTACCACTGCAAAAAAATTGACAAAAATTAACATCAAAGCCACAGCTTCAAATGGGTTGATGCCTAATAGTACTCTGTGATCTCACCAGTCACTTTTGGTGTATGGGCATTGTCTGGGGAAACCTGATGCCAACCAGGTAGATACAGTCACCACAATTGGAGTGTAAAACCCAGGCCAATGAGTGGGGAATGGGAAATCTGGCAGATCCCATGCCTGAGCCTGGCAGGATGGGTTCATGTAGGGTTGTCAGGTCGGCACCGGTTCTGGATTGTCCACCACCAAAAACACCAACTTGCATTCTGTGGTAAACTTAAATGCAGCCAAACATCCCAAGGAGCTTCTTCTCGGCAGCATATCAGAGAAAATGCACTCAGCCACAGAGATATAGAAAAAAAAGAGTTTAAGAAGCACTTTGAAAGAAAAGGGCAGCAGTGCTTGCATTCATATAGCACCTTTGGCAACCTCTATTCATACCAAAACTTATAGTTTATCTCATGATCCCGTGTCCAGATTACACTTGTTTGGATTTAATAGGTAAAATTCTCACCTGAAGCTAGCTGGAAGAATGCTGCTGGGGTGCTGGAGGCTCCCAGACAACATGGTGTGGTTTGACTGGAGTTAAGTGCTGCCCATGTTGATAGGATTCCTCTTTAAAACATGTTAAAGAGCATCTCAAACAAGTCAGAGACTCCTATAATTACACAATTTTCTTGTTTTCAGAACAGTGAATTACCAGCAATCATAGGGTACAAAGAATAAAGCTAATAGAATTCAACACAGAGCAAATCCCCTGTTATCTCATGGGGTCCAAATGCATACACAACTCAATCCTAGGTATATTACAAAGTAACAACATATCAAGGAAGGATTTAAAACACACTAAACTAAAGAGAGCCTTGCCAGTTTTTCAATGCTACTTTGAAGTTTACCTCTAATTATTGATGCCCAATGTTATGCCTTGCGCCTTCACTGTTGGTTGAGGGGGTGAACATTATTGGTATTGGTTTATTATTGTCACTTGTACCGAGGTACAGTGAAAAACTTGTCTTGCATACCGATCGTACAGATCAATTCATTACACAGTGCAGTTATATTGAGATAGTACAGAGTCCATTTATGTAGTAGAGGTAAAAGCAATAACAGTATAGTACAGAGTAAAGTGTCACAGCTACAGAGAAAGTGCAGTGCAATAAGGTGCGAGGTCACAACCAGGTAGATCGTGAGGTCAGAATCCATCTCATTGTATAAGGGAACTGTTCAATAGTCTTATCACAGTGGGGTAGAAGCTGTCCTTAAGTCTCGTGGTACGTGCCTTCAGGCTCCTGTGTCTTCTACCCAATGGAAGAGGAACCACAATGGAATCCCTGCTCATCTTTAGGGAGTGTTGTGGGATCTTTTGTACCCAATTAAGTGGGCAGGTGGGTTTGAAGTAGAGGCCGTGGGGGAGGAATTTGTCTTTGACAGTTGGCGTAAAATGCGACAAGAATATCAGCTGCTGGTTGTAATTGCCTCTGCACAATGACTTCAGTGGCATGCAAGAGTGTTGGCCAACACTCCTGCACCCACTCAGTGCTAAGAATCAAGGACACAGTTTAAAATAATCAACTGTCAAGTTCAAGATGAGATTAAAAGAGTTCTCATCACCCCCGCCACCTCACATCCCCACAAGTAGAGACCATGGGGGTGTTATGGGAGAGAGGTGTTGAGAACTGTTCTAATCTCATCTTCAACTTGAACATACAGGATTTCAAGACACTTGCTGCAAATTTCAACTCCAGTCACCTTCAAAATAAAGGAGTAGTAGGTATAACTTCCAGCAAGTGCAGCACTGTGAGCTCCAGCTCAGCTGTCTGAACTTGTTAGCCACACTGACAGAAACCCATGCCTTCCATGAAGTGGTTCAGACTTGTGGTTGATTTTCTTCTACATTGCTGCAGCCTGTACCAGGCACAGAGAGAAATGTGGTCACAAATCACGGACACAAACAGCTTCTCAAAATAGTACATCTCCATGACAGTGATGAGGGTCCAAAAGAACAAGTCCCCACATTTTTATAACAAAGTCCTGGAGCCATCCTGAGATTCAGTCCCTGCCATTCTCCACCTCCGCACCCACTTTCTTCACATGCAGGCCCAGATCCTGAGCATGACCAAAGCATTTAGGCAGGGGGGTTGTCACAGCTGAGCCATCTCCTAAGCCAACAGACAGGCTGTCCATCTGAATTGGACCCTTTGCCAATCTTTCTCCTCCCTGGAGCAGTGTCAGCTGCTGTCACATAGGCCAGGGAATGAACCTGGAAGTTATCTATTTTGTATGGATCAGGACCACACTAGTCAGTGGGTCAATGCATTGGACCATTGGGTTTAGGGACAATACCCACTTTGGAAGCAGTGTCCCACTTCATCTCCAAAGAACATAGATCCAACTTCTTCAGCTACTCATGATAGGACAATTATCCAGTCGATAAATCATAATAGATGATGCAACTATAACAACTACAAAAACAACAGAAATTGATTTAAACATTGAGCAATATCAAATTAATACCCATTGTACAGCACACTCAACTGTCATTTCCACTGTAATCAATGGAAGAGGAAATGGAGTATAATGAGGACTGGGGCTAATCCAATAGCACTCATTTTATACTACTGCCCAAAGTTAAATTTATCTCACTGTGTTGATCAGCACTGACAGCAGATTACTGTTTTAAACTACTATTTCTGTAAAAACAACAATCTGCTGGAAGAACTCAGCGGGTCGAGCAGCATCTTTGGGGGGGGGGGGGGGGGGGAGGAACTGTCGACGTCTCAGGTCGAGACACTGCCTCAGGACTGAGAGCGGAAAGGGGAGATGGCCAGTATGAAGAGGAGAGGGGAATGGTGAGACGGGAGTCTGGGGTGATTGGTGGACTGAGGAGGGGTGAAAGATGACAGGTAGGGGAGGGGAGCAGGGGTGAAGTTGGGAGACAGTAGCAGGTGGATGCAGACAACAAGAGAGAGGAAAAAGGGAGGCAGGTGGAGCGAGGGTTAGGGAGGGGAGGGTGAAGGTTGGAGACGGCTGCTGGAGGGAGATAAGCAGGAACACAAAGGGCTGCCAGTGCTGGAGTCTGATACGTAAAGGAGGTGATAATGGGAAATGACATTTTCGGTAAAATGTCGCTTGCAAAGCTCACTTGTTGGTCAACACAAAGCAATTGCATATAACCTGCTTCTAACCACATTGCTATGTTAGTTACCACTGCTGCAATAATTGCCCGTGACTGCTTCTAACCACATTGCTATGTTAGTTACCACTGCTGCAATAATTGCCCGTGGTTTTCTTTGACTCTTCCCAAAAAGTAGTTGTTGAATACTTTTCCTATGTTCCCTCCTGTCCAAAACCATCAAGGCCCAGGTTCATTTGGGGGTGCAGTCTTGCTGCCCATTCTATAGCATTCACTCAAATGTCCATCCTTCCTATATAAATGTTCCCACTCAGTGACAGTGGGCTTTGTAAACATGGGAGGAAGGGGTAGTATAACAGAGCTTGTTGCCCCCTCTCACCATCCACACACAATATCCAACATTGGATACCATAGGGAGTGAAACCTGGGGTGACTTTTATTAGTGGGCAGCTTAGACCACATCAGGGCAGTGTGCCAGCAACTCACCACCATCCACTAGCTAAATCAAGCAAGGTCAGGGATCAAACCTGAGTCTTCTAAGTCTGTATGCCTTAGATCACCAACTCAGATATCAGCACAGTTTTAAATTCTCTTTTAAGAAGGACAAAAGAGCCCTTTTTATACTTTTTTTTTGAGTGTGCAATATTCCAAAGGTTATTTGAGGAGCCTGCCTTTCACAGCCCACGTCTCCCAGCCTACACATTACTACACCAAGGACACTCATCTGCTTTTTTCTTGAGAGATTTATTAATATTCATGAGCTATGTAGGGGTGCTCCTGACCAAGGTCACTAACTTTTATCATCGTTGCTATGGTAAGCTTTTCCACTCAACCTCTACAACATGATTGACAGACTGTCAAAGAGGGCGCAGACAAAAACAATGCAAACTGGCCATAAAATGGAAACCTGTCACATTTTCTGGATAAAACCCAGGCAGTAATGCAATCACAGAGGTCCAACATGACTCACTCATGTGCAAACAAATACTCATCACGAAGAAGACCCTTTTACATACATATTACAGTGTGGGAGCACATTATTGAAATATTAGATAGCATCTAAAACAATAACTTCAGTGCCCAACCAACAGAAAGCATAGTCATCGCAAATTTTGCATTCTTAAGTTTGAAGTGAATCATGGATTCCTAACCCCCGCCAGCCACCCACCCAGGGCTCAGACTGATGAAAGTCTGCTTTATTTATAAGCTGCTCAATGATACAAGGCTATATACATATGCTCATGAGCATCAAGGTTGCTTTACGACAGAGGTCACCACTGTATACACGGTGAAGCGAAACTCCAAGAACAGGCTGCCTTAATCACCCCTTAACCCCTTTGATGCCAGCCTTCACCCTCTGGCTTATCAAGCAACTAAAACCATGATAGATTCTTGGAATCTCAATTATCAATGCTGTTTGATAAGACAAAGGAGAAGTCCATTTGGGTTTAAAAAGATCTGTAACGTAAATATCAGTTTGAATATGGAGGGGTACAAGTCTCCCCTGGAATAACCTCCACCAACCCAGCAATCCACCCAGATCTCCTCCAACTGCAGTATCTTGCCGATCGCTGGATTTAAACTGCAGCCATACCAGCAGCTGCTCAAACCCCAAGCCCTTTAATTCCCTCCATAAGCCTCCCACTTCTATTCCTCCTTTAAGACACCTTTCAAAACTTAATCTCTGACCAACCATTCAGTCACTTCTTCCATTGTTCTGGTCAGTAATATGGGGATGGCACTCACCACCAATTTCAGAGATGCATGATGACAAATACTCAGTGGACTAGGTCATGGGGATTTTTCCATTTCTGACATGGGTTACTATCTGATGCCTTCTATCGGGGATCTGTAATATGCAGCAACTGTGATGGTACCAAGCTCGCTGGACAGCCAATCAGCTCAAAGAATTTTCAGAGTCAGAAAGCTAAAAAGCACTAACTTGTATAACTTTCTACATCGTTCATAGGGAAAGAAATAAAAGATCAGAATACATGCATGGGTCAAGGAAGAAGCTGAAAAATCATAACCTTAAAAAGGAATTATTTTGAAATCCATTTAATTTTGAAAATACAAAATGAGCTTTTCAGAGCTAGAGGTTGTTTATCAGTACTGTGGGTTAGAACACCATTAAAAATTCAATTACACCCCATTCGACATGGCGTAATATTATCAGAGGGAGCAAAAAAACTGCAGATACTGGAAACCTGAAACAAAAACAGAGAATACTGGCAGTGCTCAGGCAACTCAGCAGCATCAGTGGGGAGAGAAACAGAGTTGAAGTTTCAGGTCACAGAACCTTCATTGAAACCGGTTTAGTGAGAAGACAACCTTGTTTAAATAATCAAGAGTGGGGGGAAGGTGGGGAGAACAGAGGAAATGTCTGTGGTAGACTGAAGACCAAAGTTATCAAGGTAATAGTTATAAAAAACAGCAGTTGGAACAAAGTGATACAGATCCAAATTGAAACATAACACATTGAAACAAAGGTACAGCACATCTGTGAAAAAAATGTTACAACACTTGGGATTTAATGTTGAGTTTAACAATTTCAGGTTAAGCCCCTTTTTAACAAATGAGTCTGTACACATATGCAAAATTTGTTGTTTCAATATGACTCTGCAGCATTTTGCTCCAACTGCCAGTTTTAAATGTAATTGATACTTTGACAACGTTGGTCACAGACCTTCCCTCTGTCCTCCCTGCTACGTAAAACACATTTGTCTTTTCCCTTTACCATTTTTGATAAAGGACCTGAAGTGTTAACCATGTCCCTCTTCCCAGTGAGGCTGCCTGATCTGCTCAGTGTTTCCAGCAGTTTTTTGTTTCTATAACGTTCGCACTGTTTATTACAACAAGAATAGTACGTAACAAGTTAAAGCTTTTGCATAAAAAGTGGAAGCTCTTGTCTAATCGTTGAGTAAACTGGTGATGACAGTAACCTTGCAGAAGAGTGGGGCACCACCAATAGCAATTCTGGATTTCCATATTTAACTAGACAAGTGTGGACACCAAAAGTAATCATCAGTTTCACTGACAGCGAGCGCTGACAGTTTTGTTGTCAAATTCGAGGCCAATATCCCTCTGTCACTTGAAATCAAATTTAGTTTGATAAAGCCTGTACAAAGTGCTTTATGATGTTTTACAATGTTAAATAAATGCTATATAAATGCAAGTTGTTGCTTTTGGAATTTGCTTGGATATTAAAGAGGATAAACTGGCACTATTGAAACTACTAACATCCCCAAGATATTTATCATTCAATTATTCCTCCCAGCATAATAGAAAAATATCATCTGTCTTTGTGGATGCAGATTGTGCCATGTTACACTAAATTCCTGTCCAAAGATTATAAAGCTAACCTATGCACCAGATCTGAACCTGAAACCAAAAGGACATGGAGGAAGGTCTGTCTAACTGCACATCCATGCACCCATTTTCTATAATTTTTCTTACACTTACTGTGTGTTGAATTAGGATTCCTCATCTGCATTATGTATCTTTTTTTATTATTTTTTCAGGATCTGTGCATCACTGGTGCGGCCCAGCGTTTATTGCTCATCCCTAATTGCCCTTGAGAAGGTGGTGTGATCCACTGCAGACCTTCTGGTGAAGGCAAGGAGCTCCAGGACTTAGACTCAGTAACGATAAAACTTCAGTGATATATTTCCAAGTCAGGAGAGCGTGCGACTTGGTGGGGGGACCTGCAGGTGGTGGTGTTCCCATAAGCACAGACTTCTTGTCCTTCTTGCTGTTGGAAGGTGCTGTTGGAGTAACCTGGGTGAGTAACTGCACTGCACTCTAGATGGTACACAGTGCATTGCATCCATGGTGCACTGGTGGTGGAGGGAATGAATGCTTAAATTTAAAAATTTTAATTTTTAAGTTTTTTAAATTTTATTTACAGCCTGGTAACAGGCCCTTCCGGCCCAACGGGTCCGCGCCGCCCATTTTAGACCCAAATTAACCTACCCGTACATCTTTGGAATGTGGGAGGAAACCGGAGCACCCGGAGGAAACCCACGCAGACACAGGTGAACGTACAAACTCCTTACAGACAGCGACAAGAATCGAACCCCGATTGCTGGCGCTGTAATAGCGTCGTGCTAACCGCTACGCTACCGTGCCGCCCAAGGTGATAATTGGGGTGCCAATCAAACGGGCTGCTTTGTCCTGGATGGTGTTGAGCTTCCTGAGAGTTGTTGGAGCTGCACTCACCCAGGAAAATGGAGAAATTTCTGGTCAATGTTGGTCCCTAGAATGTTGATGGTGGGGTCTCAGTGATGGTAATACCACTGAACGCCAAGGGTAGGTGGTTAGAATCTCTTGTTGGAGATGGTCATTGCCTGACACTTTCGGGATATGAATGTTGCCACCTCAGCACATGACTGAATGTTATCTTGGTCTTGCTTCATTTGCTGAAGAGTTGCAAACAGAATTGAACATTGTGCTGAGATGATTGACCTCCAACAACCACAATCATCTGCCTTTGTGTGAGGCATGATTCCAACCACTGGAGTGTTTTACCTTTGATGCTCATTGACTTCAGTTCTCCAAGGTCTCATTGACGCCGCACTCATTCAAATAGTACCTTGATGTCAAGGACAATCACTCTCACATCACCTCTAGAATTCAGCTCTTTGGTCCATGCTTGGACCACGGCAGTAATGAAGTCTGGAGCCAAGTGGTCCTGCTGAAACCCAAACCAGACATCAGTTTTCAGGTTATGGGTTGATCGCACTGTCAATGATACCTTCCCGCACTTTGTTGATGATTCAGAGAATGCTGATTGGGCAGTAGTTAACCAGATTGGATTTGTCTTGCATTTTGGGGGAGCAGGAACATACCTGGGTAATTTTCCACATTGTGGGGTAGATGTGACTATACTAGAACAGCTTGGCTCGAGACATAGCCAGTTCTGGAGATCAGGTCTTCAGTACTACAGTTGGGATATTGTCTGATCCTGTAGCCTTTCCTATATCCATTGCTCTCAGCCATTTCTTGATAATGTATGGAGTAAATCGAATTGGCTAAAGACTGGCTTCTGTGTCGGTTAGGATCTCAGGAGGAAACTGAGACGGATCATCCACTCGGCACATCTGGCTGCGAATACTTCGGCCTTCTCTGAGAATAGGTGTGTTCCTGGAGCCTCCTCCTCCCATTAGCTGCTTAATTGTCCACCACTGTTCATGACTGGAGGTGGGAGGACTGCAGAGCTTTGACCTGATCTGTTGGTTGTGGGCTTGCTCGGCTCTGTCCATTGAGTGCTGTTTCTGATATTTAGCACAGTTGTAATCCTGTACTGCAACTTTACTAGGCTGGCAACTCAACATTTTTAAATATGGCTGGTACTATTCCAAGTCACACAACACAGAAACAGGCCCTTCATCCCATTGAGTGTGTGTTGACCATCAAGCACTCATTTACACTAAACCTACACTAATCCCATTTTATTCTCCCAAGATTCACATCACCTTCCCCCAGATTCTACCAGTGGCCTTCACACTAGGGACAATTTACAGTGATCAATTAACTAACCAATCTGCATGCCTTGGGATAGAACTCTCTAGTATCTGATCAGTTTTGATACAAAAAGGAAGACAGCCCACGTTACTTAAAATAGCCACCACACCATGTTCTGAGAAGAATTTGTTTCGGGAACAGAACATCTTGATAGTTAAAGGGAACACTGTCATGAAAAGATTAACTTGACCACTGGGGTCAGCTCACAGGAGGAAAATGACAATGTGTTTTCATAAAGAATGTGGCTGCACTTGATATGCACCAGGTTGCAACCAGTGCAAAGCCAGATTCCCAGTTGTGGCTGGATTCCTTCTCGCATTCCAACAGTCTGCTCCAGCTGCTGTTTTCAGAGCTTTCCTGTCAGTTAAGCCCTAGATAAGGTAGCTTCCTCCACAGCTGTTGTCTAGCACAGCTGATCAAGGCTGTGCAGTTTGATCATTCCATAAATAAATTTGTTTTGTGCTGGAAAAATGATGAAGCCCGGTTGTCAAAGTTTTGCCCTAGTCTTCATCTTCCACAACAGGAAAATTAGAGATAATGCAAGGTTGCATGCGAACAAAAAAAAAATGGGTAAAAAGCATAACTATTCTTTCTCCCTGGCAAATTTCTTCGCCCCACCTCCACCTGCCCGCCTCCAAGCCCCATTTCTCTGTTGAAATTGCTCTGGTTTGGGTCACTGCCAACCCTTTGGTCATCCATTGTGCTAGCCTTCACCAACAGTTGGCGAGTTTGTAAGTACAAGTTGTCAGCAAAGCCAGGTGCTGTACTTGTCTGACACCCACACAAATGCAAGGGTCATGAGGTAACTACTGACAGTGATAAAGTGGCCATTTTCCCATCCTTCCATTCTCATCCATGTTTCCACAGCCCACCACCAACCCCCACTCCCCCAAGCCCTGCTGGGAGCACAGGCTACATCCAAAACCATACAGGCTGCTCAGCTGAGCCCAACTTAGCACAAACCAAGAATCTGGCATTTAAGCATAGAATGATACAGCCCAGAAGAAGACCAATCTGCCCATTGCATCTGTGCCAGTTCTTTGAAAGAATCATCCATCTAACCTCACTCCCCTGCTCTCTCGCTATAGCCTCAGATTTTCTTTCCCTTCAAGTACGTACCCAATCCCCTTTGAAAATTGCTACTGAATCTGCTTCCTCCACCTTTACGTTCAAACCACAAGAGAACTAATGGTGTTAAAAAAAAGTTTTCCTTATGTCACCTCAAGCATTCATCTTAAATTTGAGTTTTCTAGTCACCAACACTTCTGCCACTGGAAAAGGTGTCGCTTAATTCTGCTCTCAAAATCTATTTTCTAGTCTGCTCACATCACTGATATTGCTCACCACTATTAGAATTCAACTCCTTCTCCTTCACTGTGCTATCGACTTGATAAGGGACTATACACAGACTGAAACCTGCACTTCACACTCCCAACACAGAATTATCTTCTAACTAGTGCTGTGCCAACGTGACTGTGCAGAATGTCAATGTGGACACACAGGTGGAGTTTCTATTCACAGGGCCTATCGAAAAATGTGATCGGCTGATTAGCATATTTAAAAAAAAGACCATTCTGGCTTGTCCAGATTATAAAAATGTTGTTAAAATGACACTATCAGCAAGTCAACCCTCTGCAAATGAACCCCACCGAGCTACTCTCCCATATCACGGAATTCTTTCTCCCTCTAAAATCATATCTTGTTCCCTCTTGAAGCCAGTGACACTGTTCACTTCAGTACCCTTCCCTGGCAATTCTATTGCTCTTTGGTAACTCCATTTGACCTGACCTCTATTCTTAGTCTGAACATCCCTTATTGTTCATTTGTGTGTTGCCCAGGGTTTGACTAGCTTAAATGGACCAATTTTGGACAGAAATTTGTAAACATTTTGGTTAGCTTTGCAAAAGAAAATTTGTTGTCTTTAATTTGATGCACTTTCAAGTTTCTGGGATTTAAGATATGGGCTGCTCCTTTACTAAAGTGAAAAGTAATGGACAAGAAACAGTTTATCAGAGAACCAGTAGCAGATAATTCTTTTTTTAGATGTTTAAATGTTATCAGATGCAACCCTAACAGATGGGTATCAAGTTCTGGTTCATGTGTGAATATAGACTACTGAAAACCTTTGACAAAAATAACAAAAGGTCTTGCTTGACAAAAGATGAGACTTTGACATGACCAACTGCAACTTTTGCAGAGCAGAGATTACAAATTTATTCAGTGGACTCCAAAAAAAGTTGCTGTGCTGTTGAAAATTGTGCTAATCAATAAAGGCAGTTCTGCATATATTTCTGGGAGTCTTAGCCCACCCCCCCCCCCCCTTTGGGTAATTTGTGTGCTCATTTTCAGGCAAGATTTGCATTCTCTCTGGAACATTTCTGTCAATGTAAAATTCCCCCTAACGTGAACAATTACTGCAACACACAATATTCAGCTGCAGTGAGGTTTTCAACCTCGCTGGCCTGAAGAACAACATTTATTCACAGAACAACCAGGTTTTATTAACCCCGATTCACTTGAAAACAGGCTATTTAAAAAGGGGCAACCCCCACACTGCATTCTCCTCACTGAAATTTGTGACCTCCTATGACCTCAAATACAGCCTCCCAAGCCAGCCTTGACTGCTTTGTCACTACAAGTCAAGATCACCTATCTTAACCTCAGGATCATTCCAGGCTGCTGCTGCTGCTGACCTCTGCCACACCTCACAGTTTGCTGCTCACTGCTGCGTTATGGAGGTCACCCCAAACTCCATACTCAAGGAGAGGAGACTCCATCTACTTCTCTTCCAGCCCCCGGGAGCAGGAGAGTGGACACAGGGATTTGCCTCCATTGCCAGCTTCCCCAAAGTACAGACGTTCAGAGACTGTACTTGACCTTAGAGGTCTCCCTGGCAACCTCCCCCCAGCAACACTGGGCTGTAACCCTGGAGGGTCACATGACCTCCATGCACACTGGGCTCAGTTCTTCACCAGCCTGTCCCGGTCCCTCTGATCCCCTGGGAACACTCTTCCATTCCCCTCCCATTATTACAGTATCTACCCATTCAGTAGCAACACTCTCCTGTAGTTGGAAGAGTGCAGCTGGTACTGTGGTGTGTCCCTCTTAGAGATGACTGCAGTGATCGCACCTGCTGGTCTATACTGGCAGCTGTGAGAACTTGTAACATGTCAATAGGGAACACTGGGCCGAAACTGCCAATGTCAGTGTCAGTGTGATATTACACTGGGAAATCTGTCAGCACTGTTCTCTGAAACTCACAGTTCAAAACCTCGCTCTGTGTGACTTTTATGGAGTGTTATGGAGATTCAGAATGGTGTGTTAATGCCAAAAAAATTCCAGAGCAATTTCTATGCCCATATTTCATTACCTGCTTAAATGTGAAGACAACTAAAATAAAAGGAATTTCATTGCACCCTGGTGTGTATGACAATAAACTAATCTAATCTAATCAAATCAATATCATACACTTTTATATCACCTCAAGCACAGTCAAATGTTAGTGGCCTCTGTCAGTGCCACTCTAAAGTGTTTGAGAGCAGTTGAGGTTGCTTTCCCATACCTATTTCTAGACCAATGCTACTTCCTTACATCTGCTGTGCCAAGCTGTTGATGCTCTTCAGTGCAGTGCAGTGCCTTTAGATACCAGCACACAACACTGGCTGAGTATGTGTGTCATCTCCCTCTCTCCCAAAGACTGGGGGGGGGGGGGGGGGGGGGGGGGGAACGACATTACTGGCAAGCTGTTCTATGGGTACCAGCCACCCTACCTGACCCATGTCAAATGGCCAACTTTGTTCTTATCCAACAGCCACACTGGTAAACTTGTAGAATCACTGACCAGCAATCAGCAGATGAATGGTGACCGACTAACACAGAAGTGGTAAGGCCAATTTCAGCTAACCCCCTCTCCCTACTCACGTTTCCCCTCCCACCATGGTGGCTAAGAACAGCAAGCCCAACATTGACTGGGTATCTTCCAGGTCTGTATGTGTCTGAAAGTTCCAGACACTAACATGTCACAAGGAGATCTCAATGGCACTTGGAAAAACAAATATTTGTTTGCAAAGTGCTGACACTGCTTCTTACTACCAAGGTAGTACTATGAGAACACGCTGACCACATCTATGCCATTCTTTACTCATGGCAGTCATTAGAGGACATAGTTGGCAGTGCCGCTATGTGATGTCACCACCCCAAGCTGGTGCTACTGCTGAGAGAAGGTGCGGAGCCTAAATCCGGTCTGGTGCCTTTCCCTTTTCCCTCTCCACTATGTAAAATCTGAAATGTACCATCCTTTTCCCAGGGCTGAGACCACGAGCTGCTCTCCATCCCAAGACCTTTCAGAAAGGACAGACGAGAAATAGACACTGTTGTTCAGTCATTCAGAAAGAAAACAGAAATAACAAAGAAAATTAGAACAAACTAGTGAGAGGGAACAATGAGGTAAAAAAAACTATCACACGCTGCTCTGAGAACCTGGTATCAGGATGAAATCGTCCAACAGCTGAAGAGGTCATTCCGTGAAATGAGTTTGGACAGCCTTAGCCCAGTTCCGAGTGCATCTGAACCCAATTTATCAGGCGCTTGCCAGAATCATGTCCATTGTTCTTTAATTAACAAGTGCTCCAGTATTCATATGCTATGATTTCAACAGGCTTTACATTTTGCAATATCAGCAAACACGTGTCAGAAGTTGCACGTAAAACAATCAGCAGAGCACACAGCAGCATGCAGTACTACACTTTAAAATGGAAGGAAATGGACTTGCTTTCAGTGAGTAGGACCGAGTACTTAATTGATTGGTGCTGCAATCAATCACCCATTCAAATCACAAGTGTCGTCTAATCCAGCACAGGCTTGAAATGGTGTCTCGTTCTGTGTTTAAATCATTTCACGGGCTCCACGCAGACATAAGCATGGGTCAGTCCTACCACGTGCAGTAATAGAACTGTTGCTTTCTGCAAGCAGCAAAAATGGAAACCTGAAGAAAGGCACAGAGCACTACCCTGTGAAATTTGCTATTTCCCCTCCCTCTCTATTTCCCATACAGTGGAAAATCCTGAAGGTGCTTGGGGGTAAAGCAGGGAGCATTCAGAATGTTGCTTGAAGAACTGTTTGCCACATTCTGCTGGAATTATACGAGAATTAGCACCATCAGAAGCGAAAGGAAGAAAGATTAGGAGAAACTGACATACAAATTGTACCCACACCCCTCCCCCCCACCAAAGAGCAGCTCAATAAATTCTCCTTAAAATAAAAGATGTTTATGTGAGTATTGATATTACTATAAGACCTTATTAATAGAAATGTTGCTGTCTGCTCTTTCAAATTACACAGACTGATGCTGAGAATCAGCTTACATTAGTTGTAAGGTCATAGCCGGAGTGGGCGCTGTTATTAAGTCCTTCAGAAATTCCTCACTCCTCTCCTGATGTGCATGGAAGTGGTTTTTGACATTCTCCAACGCGCAACCTCCAATTTGACAGGTATAAATGAGTGTCCTTCCAGCGAAGCTTGACATCTTAGGCAGACTTTGCTACTCCTGTCTCTTTATCTTTATCTCCTAGTCTAAATAGTGATAATGAACTGACACTGGCTTGAAATCACTCCAAGATGCCTGTTATTGAAGGTGCTACTTCTGGAGGGGAATAGTTGAAGGCCTCCCGCCACTACCTCGCCTAAGTAGCCAGCAGAACACAAAAAAATAGGAGCAGGAGGAGGCCATTTGGCCCCTCTAACCTGCTCCAAAATTCAACAAGATCATGGCTGGTCTTCTGCCTCAACACCATTTTCCTGCCTTATTTCCGTATCCTTTGATTCCTCTAATATCCAGAAATCTATCGATCTCAATTCCAAACGCAATCAATGACTGAGCCTCCAAAGCACTCGGGAGTAGAAAATTTCAAAGATTCACCATCCATTAAGTGAAGGAATTTCTCCTTCATCATGACCTTCCTTCCATCACAAGGTCAGAAGTGGGGGTGTTCGCTGACAATTGTGCAATGTCCAATTCTATTCACAACTCCTCAGCAAACGAAGCAGCCCATGCCTACATTCACCAAGACCGAAACAATATTCAGGCATCATCTGACAAGTAGAGGTAATATTCGAGCCTCAAAGACATCAGGTAACGACCATCTTCCATAACAGAGTATAACCAGTGAATATCAACACTCAATGGCACTATTGCTGCCGAGCCTCCCACCATCAGCATCCCAGGGCTCATCTCTGACCAGAAATTTGACTGGCCCAGCTACAGGAACAGGCTAGAGACTGGGTATCCTGTGACGTGACTCACCCCATTACACCCCAAAGCCTTTCCACCATCTACACAAATCAGGAGCGTGATGGAACACTCTCCACTTGCCTGCGTGAATGCAGCCCTGGCAACACCTAAGAAGCTCAACACAATCCAGGACAAAACAGGTCCTCATCAACATCACTGTAAACATTCATTCCCTCCATCAACAGCGCGCAGTAGCTGCAGTGTGCGCCATCTGCAAAATGCACTGCAGTTGCTCACCTCTGCACTCCTCTAATTCAGGGCTCTTGTATTTCCTCCAACCCACCATTGACAGGTGTGCTTTCAGCTGCCCAGACACCATAGTTTGGATGGGATCCCTAAACCTTTTTCTTGTTCTAATACTCTTTAAGATGGTCCTTAAAGCCTTCGAACAAGTCTTTAGTCTCCATTTTTATTCATTGTCAGGATGTAAATGTCACTGGCAAGACAAGCATTTATTGCACATCCCTAATTACCCTCGAAAAGGTGGGGGTGAGCCACCTTCTTGAACCACAGCTGTCCTTCCAATAAAGGTGCGCTCACAGTGCTGTTAGGAAGGGAGTTCCTGGACTTAGACCAAGCAACAATGAAGGACTGGCGCTATATTTCCAAATTGTGATGGAGTGGGATTTGGAGGGGAAGCTGCAGGTTGTGGTGCTCCTATGCCTGGGTGAATAACTGCAGTACCTTTTGTAGATGGTACACACTGCAGTCACTCTGTACTAGCAGTGGAGAGAGTGAGTGGTTAGGGTGATGGACAGGGTGCTGGTCAAACAGGTGCTTTGACTTGGATGATGTTAAGCTTGTTGTAGAAAACGTAGCCTCTGACCTGTTGTAGCCACAGCATTTATGTGGCTGATTTAGTTGGATTTCTGCTCGATGGTGAACCCCAGGATGTTGATGGTAGGGGACTCAATGATGGTAATGCCACTGAATGTCAGGGGTAGCTGGTTAGGCTCTCTCTTGCAGGCACATTTGTGGCATGGATGTTACTTGCCACTTATTAGTCCATGTCTGAATGTTGTCTGGGTCTTTCAGCACATAGGCATGGACTCTTCATTTGCTGAGGAGTTGTGAATGGAATTGAACACTGTGCAATCATCAGTTAACATCCCCACTTCTGACCTTATGATGGAAGGAAGGTCATTGATGAAGCAGTGGAAGATAGTTGGGCCCAGGACACTGCCCTGAGGAACTCTTGTAGTGAGGTCCTGGGGCTGGGATGATTGACCTCCCACAACCATAACAATCTTCCTTTGTGCAAGATCTGGCTCCAACCACTGAACTTTTCCCTTTGATGCCTATTGACCAGTTTTACAGGGGTTCTTTGATGCCACACTCATTCAAGTGCTGCTTTGATATGAAGGGCCATCATTCTCACTTCACCACTAGAATTCAGCTCTTTGGTCCACGTTTGGACCAAGGCTGTGATGCAGTCTGGAGCTGAGTGGCCCCAACAAAACCCAAACTGGGCAATGCTGAATCAGTTACTCGTGAGTAAGTATCACTTGAAAGCACTGTCACTGGCACCTTCCATCACCTTGCTGATGATTGAGAGTAAACTGATTGGGCAGTCATTAACCGGATTGGATTTGGTATCTCCTTACGTGCCTTGGTTCCAAATTTTGTTCGATAAGGCTACTGAGAATTGCCTTGGGATGTTTTATTATGTTAAAGCCACTTCAAAATTATAAGTTATGGATGTAGGGAGTACAGGAAACACACAGAGCAGTTTGGTTTTCCAACAACCCAGTGCTGATTAAACTTTAATAGTTTTACAGTGATCAAGTCACATTTGTTGAGGATATTTTGAACAGGGTCTGCAGTGCATTTTGATGGTTCACGATCGAAGAATCATACTTCTGAATAAAATTAAGATAATGAAAATTATGCAATTGGAAGCGATGTAACTCATCCCTCCTGTCAGATTTCAAGTGACAAATTGGTTGACGCTTCACTCCATTTATCAGGACTACCTGAACTCCTCTGTAAGATTATTTCAATGAATCCCCGTGATTTGCGATATAATTATGATGGGGGTTTAAAGAGTTAAATGCTTCCTGCCTGTAATATATTCCATACAAATTCCATAGTCGTTGAAAAAGAAAATGCCACTATCTGCAGAGCTCAGTCCTCAGGGACACCAAAGGTTAGAGATCCAGGCTCTTCCACCACAAAGCAATTTGTAGAACAGCTGCTCCCAGATTTCTACGACCATATGAATCATTCATAACCATGTACTTTCAAATAATCTGCACAGGCATGGTCAGCAGAACCAATGTAACCAGCATGACCCCTCTTTAAAAAGTGAAATTGCCAGCAAGGTCTCTACTACTCAGGGTATGGTGCAGCAGTAGTAAAATTATAATGTGAATAAGCAAATGGTGGGTTGAAATCAGATCGAGATAAGTTGACTACTTGAATGCACTTTTTTAAAAACCTGAAAAGGATTGCATCAGTGAGAGTGACCAGGAAACTGTCAGACTGTTGCAAAGATTCAACTGGTTCACCGAGGTCCTTGGGGGAAGGAAACCTGTCTTCCTTACACAGCCTGGCTTATTACAACAGTGATTACACTTCAAAAGTACTTCACTGGTGCTTTGGGAAATGAAAGACGTGACATAAATGCAAGTTCTTTGTTTATGCCTGACTTCAGTCTGTTAACTGCTCACTGAGGTGACCCAGCAAGCCACACAAGGGCACCTGGGGAAGAGCCATGCCAGTGATGCCCATATCCTTAGAGTGAATATGTGCCCAAGAGAAGGAATACCAGCAGGATTCACTTCACTAAGCAGGGTCACTGGTGTCATCCACCCTTTCCTTTTGACCTCCTTACAGACCAGCAAAATCCATTCATTCGAGTTCTTCCACGTGGAACTGCCTACTGTTCACAAGTGTCACAAACATTGATCTTCAGGCAAGGGAGATTGAGTTTGGACAGCAACCAGGGATAAGTAACCGGCTGACTTTTTCCCTCCTTAGTTGAAAAAGAGAACAAACTTACAATTCCCTCACACCTCTCGCAATTTCAGTAAGCCCGAAGGGGCTTTACTTTTGTACTGTAGTCACTGTTGTAATGCAAAAAATGTAGCAGTCAACTCAGATTCAGAGGGATCTGACAAACAGCAAGAAGATAAATGATCAGAGCTCCTTTTTGTTGACGTTAGTTGAGGATAAATATTGGCCAGGGCTCTCTGCATAACACACATCTTCTTTTATACAAACACAAGAAACAGAAGCAGGAGAAGGCCATTTGGCCCCTTGTACTAACACTGCCATTCAATAAGATGATGGCTGATCTTCTACCTCAGCACCACTCTTCTGTATTAATTCCATATCTCTCGATGCTCCAAAATCTAAAAATCTATTAAAGACAGTGCCTTGTGAACTTTTATAGCCACCTAAAAGGAAGATCATGCCTCAATTTAACATCTCACCTGAAAGCTGGTCTCACCAACAGAAGGGTGAATTATCGTCATCCCTTCCAAATCCCCACTAATGAGCTAAGCTATCTAATCGTATATCGGAGATGGAAATGTGGCACCTACCCAGTCTGCTTATCTCGAGATATATGTTTGAAAGCTCTATATTCCTGTCACACTCATTACTACTAATGGCCAAAAGAAAATAGGAAACTGAAATGAATCAAACCACCTGATCGACACCCTCAACCATCTCACCCAGTGCTGGCACCACACCAGCATAAACAGTCTCACAGCAATCTTTCACAGGCAGGGAAGAACATCTGGAATTCACACTGTCACTAATGAGATATGCTTTTATTCATAGGGAGAGATCATTCTTGGATTCTTAGACTACAGAAGACAATGCCAAGCGTTGAATGAGAACTCACACGTGTTCACTTTGGCTTGGACTTTTCACTGCTGCTATCATTGACACCACAGAATCAATTGCATTTTGGGGGTGGGGAACAAGGAATGTTGGATATTGCCTTGTAGTTCATTGCAGAAGACAGCTCCATCACGTCACCACCAATTGTGAAGAGCTATTCAGAAGACTCGCTCTATCAGTCATTTTAGAATGTTTTCATTAATGTTACAGTGGCAGTGTGCTTCCAATGCACTTTTTCCAATGAGTTAGCAACCATATGCTCCAGCTATCTTTCAGGAGGAACAAGCAGAGTTAACAATTCCACAAGCAAAAGAAAGAGTCCAGCACCTCAGAGAGTTATTGACACTTTCTAGATCCTGGGGCTTCAAGAAAGCAAGAAAATGGAAAATGACCAGGTTTGTTCTGTCCACAAAAGACAAATCTAATCCCACTAATTACTGACTAATTGGTCTATTCTCAATCATGAGCAAAGTGATAAAAGGAGTAGAGTGATTGCCCTTAGCAACAAGCAGCCCTGATAAAACTAAAGTCAATAAGCATCAAGGGGTAAATAAGTAGCATCAAGCAAAAAAGGAAATTGATTGTGATGGTCATTGATCAATCATCTCAGCTTGAGTTCCTCAGGACAGTGCTCAAGCCCCGACAATTTTCCACTGCTTCACCAATGACCTTCATTCCATCACTCGTTCAGAGATGGTGATGTTTGCTGATGATGGAACATTGTTTAACTCCATTTGCAACTCCTCAGCAAATGAAGCAGCCCGTGTTTGCATGCAGCAAGACCTGGACAACATTCAGGCATGGGCCGATAAGCAGCAAGTAACATTCGCACAAAAAATGGGGTTGATAATTGGCAATATTTCCACCACACACATGCCAGGCAATGACCATCTCCAACAGGAAGGAATATAACCACCTAACCTAACAGTCAACTGCATTATCACCACCAAATCACCAACAATCAACATCTTGTGCATCACCACTGATCAAAAATGTAATCAGAACAGCCACAGAAATATAAGGTCAGAGGCTGAGTATTCTTTGGTGGGAGACTCACCTTCTGACTCCTGAGAGCCTTTACACCATCTATGAGACACGTCATGATTGTGATAGAACATTTTCCATCTGCCTGGATGAGTGCAGCTCCAACAACATATAAGAAATCAACACCATCCAGGACAAAGCAGCCAGTTTGATTGGTGCCCCTTGTACCACCTTAAGTCTTCATTTCCCTTCACCACTAGTGCACAATGTCCGCAGTCTGTACCATTTACAAAATGCACTGTAGTAACTCATCAAGGCTACTCCAACAGCACCTCCAAAACTCACGGCCACTACTGCTAAGGACAAGTGCACATGGAGCAGAGGAACACCCTCCAAGTCGCACACCATCCTAACTTGGAAATAAATCACCATTCATTCATCATCGCTGAGTCTAAATCCTGGAACGCCATCCCAACAGCACTGTGGGAGCACCTTTGACAGAAGTACTGCAGCAGTTCAAGATGGTGGTTCACCACCACTTTCTCAAAAGCAGTTAAGGATGGGAAATAAATGCTGAAACCCAAATCCAACCAAAGAACACAAATTAACAGCACCACATATTGCTGCAGTAAGAGAAAATCTGATAGAACGCCACACATTTCAATTGAGTCCAACAGAATACTTCTAAACTCAGCAAGCCCACCATGACAGTCACCCTTACTGTGCAAGATTAACTGACATTTTTCTTAACTTTGGAAGAAAAGTTTGTTTAGAATGCGAACTCGTAGGTTTTCCTTATGAATGATTTCTTCTGTATGGACAAGGACAGTGACTCAAAAAAAATGAAAGAATCAATATTTCATACCAGAAAAATCTCGTTTCTAGTTTTGGAGCTTGTGATGAGAACGATCTGATCTCAGCCATGCTATTGTGTAGAAGGGAATGGTCCAGGCATTCCCCATTACAGTGATAAACCATAGGCAATGAAATGTGATATCCTGTAGCATTTGACTGAAGTGACTATTGAGCCCACACAGTGAGTAGCTGCTGCTGGCTATCCAGTTGGGGAGAACATCACATGGAAGCCCAATTGTTGCTCATCTAGTATCCATGCATGCATGCTTTACAACAGGGGATACCAGATAACAATCAGGAGAGTGGCCCTTGTCCAATATTACCCCTCCCTCACTCAGAGATCCCTGCAGCCGCCTTCATTGCTGCCTCAGCTGAGGTCAGCTGATAGAGCACAGATGGAGGATCTCACATGGCATGTTGTGGATATATACAGTCCATTACAATGCCAGAGAGTTGATTTATCATTGAAGTTATCAGGGAACCAGAACTAATCTTCAAAAAGATTTGCATCTCTGTAGCGACTTCCGTGACTTCAGGTTGACTCAAAGCACTTTGGAACCAATCTTCTCCGTCCACTCAAATGAAGTAAACACTTCCCAAAGTCAACATGAATGGGCATCAACACCCAGATCTTGGTGGAACAAGGTGATATGTGGTTGAGAATTCAAACAAGGCACTTCTTCAGATTAACTTAGTTTATCGTCACACACACCAGGGTGCAATGAAATTCCTTGCTCGTGTGAAGCTCACAGAATAAACAGTATACATGGTAATAATAAATACAACAATAAATACAGCTACGTAAGATAACAGAATGGTGCAAAGTATAGCAGTGCAATCTGAAGTAGTCCATACAGTAATTCAAGCTGAATAGAGCAGGCATAGATCTTGGTCTGAAGTGGATTGGGCTTAAAAGTAGTGACCTTACATGGTCAAAAAGCCTGCCTATGCTCCAGTCTCGAAATGACTGTTGGTGATATTAGCAGACAAATATTTAATATGTTCATTCCTCTGCCTGTTTCTTTGCAGACAGGCATTGCTTCTACTAAGATCAGGGGCAAAGAAATGTCGCATGAATGCTTTGAATGTTTACCTCCTAATATCATCATAGTGACGGTCTTGGCTCACACAAGGAGTGGTCATTTAAGCCAGGTCCAATCCGGAAATGGACTGCAGCAAGAGCCAGCAGAATAAGAAAAAGGGACTGTGAAAACTGAAGATATAGAGAGAAGGCACGGCATAAGCATTGACAGCCAGATATTCCCTTCCAAGAAACACAAGTTTTTCAGAAAATCCTTCCCTTTTTCACAAAATGTGCTGCTTTCATTTAGATATCCATGTTGAAAATATCAAATGCGCAATGTTAAGTACACGGTATAGAGACAGGGAGGGAATGGGAGAATGAGAGAAGCTTCACAAGTTAAACACATTGCAAAGGAAGTTGACAATATGAACTGCGTTTTTAAATCTACAGCAACAAAAAACATGTACTTCCTATCAATTAAAAGCCAAAATGTCCGCAGGCAATTTCTATTCCAATGAAAAACAAGAATGAAGTTTGTCTTTGGTGACTATGACAAACCAATAGGTTTGAAGTTGGAAGTACATTGGAGAATAGTTGATCACTGGCTACACATATGCAAATACTTTGGGGGCAATTATACCAACAGCATGTGCCACTGCCACTTGATTCCTATAAGTCCATCTAGAGCTATGTGATGCTGCTTTATTTTACTGTAATCTAAATACCTGCATTATTCCAGTCTATAAAATCCCTCATCAGTGTCCTCATTCCACATGTTTTAAATAGTAGGAGGAATCTACATAACCTTCAGTCAAGAGTTTGATACAGTTGTGGTAATTATTAACCCCAGGTCATATAACCTCTGCTGTGAAACCACTGAAAGGGATAACTGTTTAATACAAACACTGTTTTAACTGAGGTCAATTCTACATAATTTTTGGTGCATAGTTAATACCCCAGATCAGATAATCTCTGCAAGTGCAGATCCAAGTTACTGTAATGGACAAGGTCCTGCTTTCAGGAACTACTACAAAACCAATGAAAGGGATAACTGTGCTGCTCATACACACAGACACACTTAACTTAGCATTTTGAATTTATTGCAGTTTCAATAAAGGAACCATTTAATGTAAATATGTTTGGTAAGTCATTTAGATTGGAGTCTAGCCAATATGCTACAAGATATCTGCCTTGAGTAGTCAGAACACTTAAGATGCAGTTGAACAATGGAGATGAAAAAGCATGAAGCACAAAATTTGGTCCATCAATCCCATATCATCCACACACCTTGTTAGTGAACGTTGATCTCAACAGCACTGACAGCTGGAACTCCTAGGGGCGAGGCTAAACCAGCACCTAGAATACTTCTGGGGGCAGGGCCTCTCAACAATGCTTGAAAAAGCCCTGAATATTAAAAGAAACTGCAGATGCTGGAAATCTAAAACAAAAACAGAAAATACTGAAAATACTCAGCAGGTCAGGCAGCATCTGTGCAAAAAGAAACAGAGTCAATGTTTCAAGTAGCAGACCCTTCAAAAAAGTCCTGCTGGGCCTTGCCCATCAGCCACTAGCTGACTTCCCAGTAGAAGATTACACACAGGCAATGGCTCCAGTTCCAACAGATCGAGAGGGCAACAATCCAGTAGGTTTGGGCAGTTGGCTGGTCAGGGAAAGATCTGGGTCATTATCTCTCTGCAATTGTGGGACCGTGCAGCACAGTCCCAATGAGACAACAGTAGCAACATTTCAAAAATATTTCATTCACTGTGAAGCACTATGGAACATCCAGAGGTCCCTATGGGTACTATAAAAATGGAGGTCCTTCAGTTTTATCACCTGGTAATTAAGTGGTTGGAGCCTATCCATAAAACCACCTGTATTTAAACTTAAAAGTCAAGTGAAATAAACTGCCTGATGGTCAAGCAAGTGTCAGATGGTGAGAGCCAATCAATTGGCTTCTGTAAACTGTAAAAATAATTGCCATAGAGATTGACTGTAGCTTTTCTTTTGGTTGCCTGCTTCCTTATTCTGCTAATTCTAAAAATATAACTTGATTTTGTCTAAATTTACCCAAAATTTCTCAAAATTCAATTTTTCCAATTTTTTTCCCCCCACTGTGTTTCAACTGGATTGGTAGTAATTGGAAAAGTAGTGATGGAAGAGCCTGTCAATCAAACTGGTGGTGGAGGAAATGAGTTTAAGGTCCAGGGTTATAGCTGACCCAGTCCTTGGACGAGTTTTGCCAATTGTATTGGTTTGCAAAATTGGTCAACGTTTGTCTTGGGTAAGGAAACAGAAACAAGCATTGACCTCCTTCTCCTTATACAGACCCTCATGATAGAGGGTGACTTGCTTCCACTCTGGTTTGATCAGTTATGAGGTGACTGATCAGGCCAATGTGGGACCCACAGACGGGACAGGAGGTAGCTGACAGGGCAAATACATGGGCAGTTTGAGAGTTACTGCACTCCTTTGGCTGCTTACACATGGCTTCTGTGCACTTCTGTAGCATGGACTCGAGGTTCTCAATATCATCCTGGGTGCTCCTACTCCATTTTGAATGGTCATCGGTCAGAGATTCCCAGGAATCAGTGGGAATGTTGCACCTTTTCAAGGAAGCTTTGAGCACATCCTTTAATCTCTTCCTCTGTCCAGATAATAATCTCTTCCAATGACAGGGTTCAGAATAATGTGTTTAAGGAGTGTGGGGTCAGGTAGACACATTGCCTGCCAAACGTAGCCAACTGTGTAATTCGGGCCTCAGTGCTGGAAATGTTGGCCAGGGAGAGGGTGCTGACTTTGATTCACTTGTCCTTCCAGTGGATTGAGGATTTGGCCGAGGCAGCATTGGTGGTAACTTTCCAGGGTCTTGAGGTGCCTGGTGCCTGTTACAGTAGTCCAAGTCTTAAAAGCAAATAGGAGGCCACAAATCACTGTTAACTGATAGACCATGAGCTTTGTGTCAGGTTTGAGTACTTGAGTTTCAAACACCCTTTTCCTCAGATGGCCAAACACTGTGCTGGTGCACTGAAGGCAATGGTGAATATCATCATTGATGTCTGCCTTCACTGAAAATTGCTCTTTGACACAGCCTTGTTTGCCAATTGTCCACATTGACAGCAAGTCTGTTGTGGAGCTGTTGGTTAGAATAAGGTAGATGAATTTCTGCCGGCAACCAAATTTGAGATGGATGCTCTACAATCCCTCTCGATTAACAGAGTCAAAAGGCTTTTGTGAGATCAAAAAAAGGCCATGTTGCATGGTCGATGTTGCTGCCTACATTGCTCTTTGAGATATCACGTGGTGAAGATCACGTCCACTTTCCCTCTAGATGGACAGATTCCATACTGTGATTCAGGGATCAACTCTTCAGCCACTGGGAGGACGCAACTAAGGAGGATATTTACAATGTCTTTCCCTGTGGCAGACAGCAGGGAACCCTTCTGTGATTACCGTTATCAGATTTTTCTCCTTCCTTGAAGGTGGTCATTATTACAGTGTCTATTACTCCACTGGCATGTCCTCTTCTTCCCAGATCTGGGAGAAGAAGCTATGAATGTGTCTGAAGTTCCTTTCTGTCAAATTTTAGAACTTCATTGGGGATACCATCTGCTCCCAAAGCCTTGCTGTTTCCCAGCTGAAAATATAGCCTTGTTAACTTCTGGGGTGAAAGCAAGGCTGGACTGGATAGGTTGCTACGGGATGGAGTCAAGGACACTTGTGATTCCTGGAATGGCAAGAGTGCTGTATGAGGAGAGACTTGGGTTAACTGAATTTGTATTCACTGGAGTTTAAAGAACGACAGAGGATCTAATGGAAACCTCCATGATTCTGTAGGGCTTGACAGACTGGATACAAGAAGGAAGTTTCCCCTGGCTAGGATACCCAGAACCAGGAAGGGTCACAGTCTCAGATAACAAGACAAGAGATTTACTTAGAGGAGGTGGACCTGTGGGATTCACTGGCACAGACTGCTGTGGAGACCAAGTTGCTGAATATTTTTTAACAAGATAGATAGATTTCTATCGCAAAAGGCATCAAGGGGCACAAGCAGAGAATGACAACGTGATATTGAGATAAACCATGATTGTATTGAATGATGGAGCAAGCTTGAAGGGCCTAATGCCCTACTTTTGCTCATTTTTTGTGTTTCTGCATCGAGGTCAGAGTCACGGTTGAGGACTTCTTTGATGTGTTCCTTTCAGCGGGCACTGACAACCTCTCTGTCCTTGTAAGCTCTCCTCTGATCTTGGCTCTCAGTGGGGCGAGCACTTCGCTGTCTGGGACATAGATGGCCTTGACAGCAGTGAAGAATCCACGCATATCACGATCAACCGCCAGCTGCTGGACCTGCTGCGTTCATTCTACCCACTGTCTTTAGGTCACAGATTTTCTGTTGGACCGCAACTTTTCAGTAATAGTTAATTGCTTTATTATTGTCACATGTACTGAATTTTAGACTCCCCCAGTCTGGAAAAAGACTCTGACTACCTATCCTATTTCTGCCCCTCATAATTCTATAAACTTCTATAAGGTCACCTCTCAGCCACCAACATTTCAGTGAGAACAAACCCAGCCTATTCAATCTCCCCTTATAACTACAGCCCTCCATTCCAGGCAACATCCTGGTGAATCTCTTCTGCACTCTCTATTGCTGCCACATCCTTCCTGTAGTGTGGCAACCAAAACTGTACACAATAATCTAAGTGTGGCCTGACCAATGTTCTACACAGCTGCAACATGACATCCCAATTCAGTGCCTCAGCCCATGAAGGCAAGCATGCTGAATATCTTCCTCACTACCCTATGCACCTGTGTCATTATTTTCAGGGAGCTATGAACTTGCACCCCAAGGTCCCCCTGTACTGCAAGACTCCCTGTTCCTGCCTGACTCTGAAACCTGCAGGGGTGGAAGGATTGAGACAAGTTCAAACATGATTAGCTTTTCAGCATCAGCTAAGAATGCACCCTGATACCAGTGCAGAAGCCGTCCTGCTTGATTATTGAAGGGGAAAGGCAAAAGCAGTTAAGAATCATTAATAATTCCTTTTATGTCAGTGTAATATGCTGCTCTATCACAATCTGAGCTATATATTTGTTGATCATGTAGCTTACCCTGAGACTTCTACAATACCAAACCACAATTTTCCAACAATTTGGAAATGTAGCAACTCATACATTGGAAGGCCCAGGTAGTTTTCCAGTGTAGGGAAGTAAACCAGCTTGGAAAATTGTAATAGATTTGACAAAATTAAGCCTGGCAGAGAAAGTTAGAAGATGTTGCAAATTATCAATCTTTTCTTTGGCTTTTCAAAACAAAGTGCAGTATTTGCAGTACTTCCTTTTAGACGGTGGAAGTTTGTTAAGAGGGTTCACTTTGAGAGCACAAGAAATAGGAGTAATAGGCCATGTGGCCCCTGAAGCATGCTGCACCATTCAATAAGATCATGGCTGATCATGCATGCCCACTGTCATTACCCTACATCAAAACAAAAATGTGGCCCCAGCACTGGCTCCTGTGGGATGTCACTGTCCACCATCCTTGAGTTGGAGTAACATGATTCTATGATTGCTGCTCAGGAACACTTCCATGGCTACACTTGCCTTTCTGAACCCCAACCAACTGGTAATTCTTCACATACACAGATAGTGTTGGATACCTATTTGACAGCCAAATGTTCACTTATTATAGATCTAACAGCAATTGTTTCTGGACAGTCATCAGGAACAAGAACAGTGGCTGAGCTTTCCTCTCTCAGTGAAATACCAAAAGGCTGCCAGTACTGTACAACAATGCACAATATGACTCACTTGAAGAAATGTTTGTGAGAAAAGGTGATAAAACTGGGAATGGGCCACAGAATATTTCAAGAACCAAATTATTCCACAGATCATGGCAAGATCTCCACTGCCATATCCAGCGGTTCTGCTTCGATTTACTTATGGGCAAGTTTTTGAATGATACCTTAAACCCACGATTATAACAAATCGATTCATGAGAGGATCTTGTGCAATCGCATCCACTGGAAACTCAGCAGGATCAATGTGACACAACTCATTGATGCCATATGAAAATGAAGAATATCATCTGTGTGTTTATTTCAAAATTCTGAATCAGCAGACCAGCACCCTTGCTCCACACTACCACTGCAACTACCTTCCCTACCCCCAGTATCCCACACAACTCACAATAATGACTAGGCTTTTAGTTCCATAAACAGGAGGAGCAAATTGCATGGGACTATGAGGAATTAGTTTGGAATCCAAGACTTTCATTCACTTAATGAAAATCGCACACTCCAGGGGCCTGTAACCTGCAGTGTGTCTTTATGAATTCAGGGCACGCTCTAATCATCTGAAATTGGAAATTGCTATTGACATACATGCTCTGACACACAAAATGACCAGCTCAGCAGCTCCTGAATCAAATGCAATGTTTTCTTTTGTTTTTAAATTTTAAATTAATTATCTTTCTGCTTATAATGCATTCACGGGGTCAATAGTTCAGAAGCCACTCCTCAGTTTTCAGGCTGGATTTTTCTGGTCTGACAATGAAGTGTCTCAAAACATATCAATCTGTTAATGTATTTAATTTTGCTTAAGACTTCATTCTTGTTTATTTAACCATTCTTTTTCCCAGGGTTGGGGAATCAAGAACTAGAGGACGTATGTTTAAGGTGAGAAGGGAGGAGTATAATAGAAACCTGAGGGGCAACTTTTCACCAGGCGGGTATAAGGTACATGGATAGGAAAGGTTTCAAGGGATATGGGCTAAACGTGGGCAAACGGGACTAGCTTAGATGGGAATCTTGGTTGGTGTGGACCAGTTGGGCCAAAGGGCCCATTTCCATGCTCTATGTCACTCCACTCACAGATTCTTGGTAGCTTTAAGCTGGTAAGGTTGCCAAGCAATCCATAAACTGCTCAACTACTCCAACATGATTTTTTTTTATGACTTAGCCAGCAGAAATTATGGTAAGTGGCATTATGATTAATTGGACAGATAGATAAATTGATAGGCTGATAATTTTTTTCATAAATATATGAGCAAGGAAACTACACTAAACGTTCATAAAACTGATTGGACCCTGGCTGGAGTACTGCAACTAATTCAAGGCATCACATTTTAGGAAACATGTCAAGGCTGCAGAGGATATTTTCTCAAATGATATCAGTGATAAGGGACTTCAGTTTTGGAGAGAGCCTAGAAAAGTTATAAGATTCTCCTTAGAGAGACAGTTAATTAATTTAATCCTGATGGCCAAAACTATCAAGGGTTTTGACAGTAAATAAGAATAGCAGTTTCCATTGGCAAGAAGGTTAGTTTAAGATTTAAGGTAAGTGGCAGAAGAACGCGGGGGGGCGGGGGGGGGGGGCGGTGTGTGGATGATGAAGCAAAAAAAAGATTCATGCAACAAGTTGTCATGGTATGAAGTGCACTGTTTAGAAGGGTGAATAAAGGTAATTGAATTGTAACTTTCAAAGCCTGAATCACATATACACTTACGAAGGAAAAATTGCAGTGCCACAGGGAATGAGTAAGTGAGTGTGACTAATTTTTTAAAATTTTTTTTTTAAATTTTATTTACAGGGTGGTAACAGGCCCTTCCAGCCCAATAAGTCCGTGCCGCCTATTTTAAACCCAAATTAACCTACCCGTACATCTTTGCAATGTGGGAGGAAACCGGAGCACCTGGAGGAAACCCACGCAGACACGGGAGAATGTACAAACTCCTTACAGACAGCAACATGAATTGAACCCCGATCGCTGGCGCTGTAATAGCGTCGCACTAACCACTTCCAGTGAGACTAATTATAGAGCAATTTTAAAGAATTGGCATGGGTATGATGGACAAAGTAGCCTCTTTCTGTGCTGTGTCATTTGAAATGATGAACAGATACCTTCATTAAGAAAACAATGTAACGTACATGGAGAATTAATTGACATCCAAGCTATGTTTTATTATAAGAAGGTGCCCATCAGCCAATTGTAAAGAGTACTATTATACCACCGGATTCTAAGCTTCCAACAACATTCAGAGGGTAGCTGCAAACAGAATGGCTCCAATGACAATAAATAATTTGTTAACCTTGGTTCTGTGCTTGATGTAATTCATTGTAACTCAGTGATGAAGTGTTTCATCCAGTAGCCCAATGAAGTTCAGCTGCAGACTGTGAATGCAAAAGCCCCACCACCCCCACCCTCTGCCCTCCCAACTGAACTGAGATACATTGGTGAGCAAACATATGACTTTTCTTTGCTTACATGCATAAAAAAAAACAACCCGGCATGACATTTTCCACAAGTGTCCATGTGATTCTGTCAGCTGCCTGAAACCATCAGCTCCATGCTCTCACTGTAATGCCTTGATACAATGCTACCACTTCAAACAGCTTGGTCTGCTTTAGTCATTCCTTGTCAGGCAAAAGGAAGCCATCAGTGTTGACAAAGGATTTTCAACTTTTACAGCCCAGGTCCACTCCGGGCAAATGATCTATTTGAGAGTAATTTATTAAAGCACTTCAATGTTGTAAGCAGCTGTTAAGAGTTACAATGAATTCTTGAACAATTGACTGGTTATTGAAAGTGTCACCCTACAAACTATACTTTCCACAGCTCCGAATTTGACAGTATGGTTTCCGCAATCTGTTCCTTAACTAATTCCCTGTTGAGATGGGTCTCTCTCAACAGGGCCCCTGGGACAGTCACATTATCTGGGCACAGATGTTTGAAGTAGCCCTTCTAACACTGTCTTATGAAAGAGAGAGAATTAAAGACTAGCTGCTCCTTCTCACAGCATCCCAAGGGAAATGTCTATTGGGAAGGATCAAGGGAACTGGATAATCAATCCAACTGATCTATATGGAATACACAGAGATAAACTGCTCTTCTTTAAACCCAGTTTTGGTTGGGTGGAGGCCCCAGCCAAGAAAATAATCTTCATGTCCTGAAATAAACATTTGAAAGGGGGCCATTGAATGTGTGGTATCAGAAGAATGGGATTTAATCTTTACCTTGTTTATACAGCATTGCACAGAGTAACAGTGCGAACAAAATACCGTTCAGTGAATAAGTGTACAAAAAAGGTCAAAGACTTCCAAAAGGAATCGGAAATCAAAGGGAATGAGGCCATTTGAAAAAGAGCAGAATTGAAGGAACAAGGATTGACCACAGGGCCTAAGGGGGTAGGGAGTAAATAAACAGGGGTTTCCCAAGTTCCGGATGAGCAAGAACCACAAGGGCAGAGCTTGGGCTACCCTGGATACCTCCATGATCAAACAGCCCCAAAGGCAAAATGAGCAGTGGTTAAAACAGGGGAAAAAAAGCAGGAAGGAAAATATAAGATAAAAAGGGAGCTTACTTCCCAAGAGTTATAGATGGACAAATGAGTCAGAATACACACACTGCATTCTTCAATAATGTATAACTGGATGCTGCACTGTCAAACTGACTCTGGGATATTTTTGTAATGTTTCTAATGGGAGTTAATAAACTGAACGACACGTATTCCTGGAGTCAGACAAAAATAAAAAAAGACAACCTTCAAATAACTCTGCTCGGTCATCTCGTATCGGAACGAATGCAGTGTTACCAAAAAAGGGCACCGGTTCCCATTAACTGGCCAGATTTAAAGGTACCAAGGGGTCATGGGTGTGTTTATAGTTGAGGGGCTATTTGCCTGCATAAATACCCTGTGCAGTCAAGACCTCTGTTAACCCCTTCACACCCATGCTGAGCAGTGTGTCTGGGAGCATTCCGAGCCTCTCTCTGCATGGGCTCTCCATAGCTAATGATGAGTTGTCCTTAAAGTTATACGTTAACACTCCAGCAGACAGAAAACAAAACTATCTGGGAGCAGATGCGTGCTCTTAAAACAGAGCACCTGCTAATTATTTATGAATATTTGCTTCACTTTATTGCATTTTCTTTTGCCTCCAAGTCTTTATATTGAGATTGATTCAATAAATTGTGCATCAAACCCCTTGACTCACTGAAACATTACATCCACAAAATAAGTATCCCCTCTCCGAAAGTGTTTAAAAGCTAACTCCAGCTCAAAAAACATTCTATTTTTCCATGAGCACCAATTCCAGCCAGCAGTAAAATTCTCATTACGTACACAGTAGCGATCATGCATCTTTCTAAAATCAACTTCATCGATCTTGTGCTAATGCTTCACGTTAACAAACTAAAAGTGCACAATAGCACACTTCCCGGACCCCAATACATGGACACGTTCCTGAGGACCCTCTGGACACTAGCACACTCTCATGGACTGCTATACGTGGACACAATCCAAGGAAACTCCTATCCTACTTTTCATTAGATAGTGCCTGCTCCCCAAAGAAAAGCAGTCCTTATTTACATACACACACCAGGTGTGAGGAATTAATTATTCAATAAATACAAAAAGCTAATGATCCTTCCTTCCTGTTACTTGCTGTCAGTCACAAGACTTCTTACTTCACTGCCCAGAGTCATCATACTGGCATTCAAATCAGCCATGAATGCTGGACAGCCTTGGGGGAGGGGCTGAATGGCCTAACCTTGCTTCTGAATAAAATCCTAATTGTTTATTAGATGTCTCCGAACTTCACTGTTTCAATACTCACTCCTCACCAGCCTCCTTATTTTCCACTCACCAGAAAGTTGAGCTCATCTCTAACTCTGCTGCCCATAACCAAACTCACAACAAATTACATTCACTCATGTACATTGGCACCAGGGCTGGGAATGAGATCTAAACAAAAAATCTTGTTACTAAAACCTTCCAGGGGGCCTCACCCATATCTCAAAAACCTCTTCTAGCCTTACAACCTTGAATCCTTCAGTTTTGATGTCTTATGGAGACCCCATTTTCAGCACTTGCCCATGCCTACACCTGTCAATTTCCTCTGTAAATCATTCCACCTCTTCTTCTCCTTCATCCCTTTTGACATCTCTTAAAATCTTTTCTCTTTGATCAGGCCTGAGGTTACCTTTTCTAATATCTCCTTGTGAGGCTCGGCGTGAAATGTTCTTTGATAATCACTGATGACATCCAATTCAAGTGCTAATTGTTATTACAATGTCCAGCTGTTGAGATTTCCTTTTTTTTTGTTATTCCTATGCTGCTGTTTACAACCTCAGGATATCCCAAAGCATCATAAAGCCAATTACGTACTTTGTGGGGACAGTATTCACCTACATGCAGCAAAACAATCTAAAACAAAAACAGAAAATGCTGGAAATACTCACTAGGTCAGGCAGCATCTGTGGGAAGAGAAACAGAGCTAACAGTCCACATTGGAGACCCTTTATCAGAACTGAAATGGAGTCAAAAGAAGCTTGTAAATCTGTGGGGAGGGTGGGGAGTGGGATGTCTCTGAAGGGGTAAAATCAAGGTGACTGTGGGGCTCCTCCAGCAGCTTTTTTTTACACCAGATTACAGCATCTGCAGCCTCTTGTGTGACTTTGGGGATAAACTATAAACAAGGTTATCTGATCAATGAGTGAATGGGGGCAGTTAGAGAGTGAGAACGTTGACAGAAGAATGTAGGAGTTTCAAAATACAAAACAGGACAAGCAGGGTTATGTTCTCACTCTCTCACTGCTCCCATTCACTCATTGACCAGACAACCTTGTTTACAGTTTATCCCCATGGTCACCCTATCAGAGACACTCCCTACCCCACCCTCCCTGCAGCCTCACAAGCTTCTTTTGTCTCCTTCCCAGTTCTGACCAAGGGTCTTTACCCTGAAACGTTAACTCTGTCTCTCTTCCCATTGATGTGGCCTGACCTGCTGAGTATTACTTGCATGTTCTGTTTTTGTTTTAGATTTCTAGCATCTGCAGTTTTTTTTATTTTCTCTGATAATGAGCAGATAATTAGTTTTAGTATTGATTGAAAGATAAATATTGGCCAGGACACTGGGAGGCACTCGGCTGAAAGATCGGGAAATTGAAAGCTATGGGGAACCAGCAGAGAGGAGGAGTTGAGAGGCCTGGGGTAGATCAGCCATACTGAAAGGTGCAGCAGGCTTGAGGGGTGGCCTACTACTACCCTCATTTTCTTGTATTTTCTTATAAAGAGGGCCATAGGAGCTTTAACGTCCACCTGGGAGAACCGTCAGGATTTAGGAAGAAAGGAAGCACCTGCGACAGGGCAGCAATCCTACAGCAGAACACAAGATGTGGGCGTGGATATTCATGCACGATCCCGTTCCGGATTGGGTTTGAACGTGCAATCTTCCGACTCAGAAGCAAAACCGACTTTAACTTTTGCATTGTCAGCCCTCCAAATTCTGCAGCACGAGCATAACAATTTGAAGTATAAATTTCGTGCACGCCTGAATCCTAATTTAATCGCCCTGAAATTAAACCAACCTCGGTCCCCGCATTGTCAATTGGTTCTTTGGCCGCAGTAGATTTTGTCAAGCGCTCTTAAATAATTCATGAGCGGTTCCCACCAAAGCAGCCAGATTTTAAAACATAAAACGATTGGGTTAGGGAGGAGAGCAGGCAGCCAAAGGCAGCTCTCGCAGGTTGAAGTCAATGGGCGAGACAGCCTTGCCCACGTTGCACCGATCTGTTTAAGTTCCACAAAACAATTCTTTGTTGATTTAAAAGCAAGTCTGAAAGGCATTTCTCGATCGATTGAAGGGAATAAATCACGTTTCGAATATTTTGCTGCCTGCATCCAAACCTTCAAGTTGAACTACAGATACTGACGTGTTAGAACTCCCACTGCACCTTGCAACGTCGTTACATATGCAGAAACACGGGCTGTTAATATATAATTCTGCAGAGAAATAACGGACATGCTTCAACGCAAGGATAGTAAGAAAGAATTAACTGCTTGATAACGCTTGGCTGCCGGCTACAATATTTAAGCTCTTTTTAAAAAAAAGCCTTACAACGTGTCCCAGAAAGAGTTAAGGATACAGTATTGGTACTGGCATGTTCAAAAGTATAAGCATTGCCTTTTTGGGATACTCGCACAGAGATACGTTAAAAATAAGTTGACACTAAGACAAATGAGTTATTCCGTTAATCTGTGAACGTCACATCTGCGTAAGTATCTTCTGTAAACATCATCCTTTGCCGCTTTTCTTCTCCCAGCCCCGAGTGATAAAATTCACAATACTTGATCATTCTGCACTTTCCCTATCTTTCCCGCACCTCACCGTGAGGGTACTAGCTCAGATAAACAACGTTACAGATTCAAAATATATTTTTCAACTCACCAACTCTGCGCGTCCGGGCTGATCTGTTTGTGTAAAGCCACGGAAAACCCAAACAAACTCCCTCTCTCCCCTTCCTTTGCGATCGTGTTAGTTGTTTCCAGATTAAACGCCGAGCCGCGGGCTGCCAAGAGCAGCCAACACACGCGCAGGAGAGGTGTCATTTCTGTAATGTCTCTAGTGCAGGAGAAGCTGTTTCCCAGCTTGACAGAGAGGTACTGACTGGCTGAGTGTTTGCGACCTCGTGTTTACAGGAGACGGAATGTACCGCTGCCACTGCTGGTAAAACACTCCCTCCCGCCCGCCCTCTCGTACACACGAGCTCTCACTGAAGTCTAACAAGACTAACAGTAACCCTTTCACACCTCACTAGATTATTTTAGATTTGAAATCCCATGGACAAGCGTGTTTAACAAATTAACACCAAGTGCAGTTTTACGCAACGTAATTTTGTCAAACTGTTATCAAACAGGCTGAACTGAAGAAAATTGAAATACCTCACGCTGCTGTTATTTTTGGAGATGGTTCACAGTTTATGTAATGTGAACGCTTGAATTACTTATATTTACTAAATGTTGGTTAAGGGAAAACATTTAATATTTTCCTACTTCAGTCAGGGGCTCAATGATCTGAATGGTGAAGTATCAGAGGGAACAGGACCATGCTAGAATCTGGTCCATCTGGATCGTTTTGAGTGAAGTAGGAGATATAGAAGCATCTATAGATATTATTTATATGGACCCAGAAAGTATTTGATAAAGTCCATTGCTAACTAAAATCACAGTTCTTGTAACTGAATGCAATTGTTTGACATTGCATTGGTACTCTGCTGAGCATCAGGGGACAGAGAAGAGGGAATAGCAGGCAGGTATTCAGACTGGCAGGACATGACTAGTGGGGAACTGTGCTGCAGCCACACTTATTCATTGTATACAATGGAGTAATAAACACATATCCAAGTCTGCCAGTGACACAAAAATAGGCAGCATTGTGACCAATATTAGATGGAAGCTCAACTGAAAATAGAAACAAAAAATATGAATGGGAAAGCCTGTGACAAATGGAAATTCATGTCGCCAAATGTGAGGTCAACCACTTAGAACCTAAAAAGGACAGAACAGAGCTTTTACTAAGTGGTGAAATCTGGAAGCAGTGGAGGTCCAAAGAGACTTTGGACATCAATCATTAAATGTGATTGAGAGATACAGAAAATATTCAGAAAGGCTAATGGAAGGCAAGCCTTTAGATCTGGAGACACAAGAGACTGCAGATGCTGGAATCTGGAGCAACACACAGTCTACTGGAGGAACTCAGCAGGTCAAGCAGCATCTGTGGGGGTAAGGAATCAGTCCTGATGCAGGGTTTCAACCCAAAATGTCAACAATTCCTTTCCCCGGACAGATGCTGCCTGACCTGCTCAGTTCCTCCAGCAGATTGTTTGTTGCTTTAGATCTGGAGAGCTGGATTACAAATGGGTAGAGATTATACTGCAGTCATAGAAAGTCTAGTCAGACTACAACAGGAACACTGTAAGCAGTTTCCTTACCACCATACCTTAGGATGGGTACACTGAGACTGGAGGGAGAGTGGTGTAGGTTCATCACAGACTGGACTGCAAGGGTTAAATTGCAGAGAGATTGCACAAACTAGAGTTGCATTCCCCAGAATTTAGGTCAAGGGGTGATTTGATTGAAGTTTATGATATTAAGGGGAAATGATAGTGTGGTTGAAACTAATTTAGCTGGTTGGAGAATCTTAAGGGACATTGTCTCAAAATTAGAGCAAAGCCTTTCAGGACTGAATGATTAAGGGGAGGTAATAACACTGATGAAAATTCATTGACCCAAAATGTTAATTCTGTTTCTCTCTCCACAGATGCACACTGACCCACTGAGGATTTCCAGCATTTTATGTCTTTAGTTCAGGAGTGAAGTTTGGAAACACTTCTACATGCTGATGGTTTGGAAATTCTCTTCCATAAATGACAACTGTTAATTGCTAATGTTGAATCTGACCCTACAGATTTTTGCCAACTGAAGATAATAAAGGATATGGAGCAAAAGTGAGTATATGGAGTTAGGTCACAGATTGGCTCTGATATCATTGAATGGTGGACCAGACTCAAGGGACTGAATTGCCTCCTCCAATACTTATATTGCCATGACTCAAGTATGGAAATATGAGAGGGAACAGAACTCTCATGGAATCTGGTTCACCTGATGTTGAATCAACAACAGAATGAGTAGTTTTCCTGTTTGAAACAAGTTGTCATTCAGCCGATGTCATCCAATTGGTTTCAATCTCAAGGCCTGTGGCTCATAACCTCCACAAATGTAATGTGCCTCCTTTTCAAGGAAAGTGTACAATTGTGATTTTATCAAAACCATCCATTAAACCATACTGTGGCAGCACAGTGAAGTCTCTTACACACTTAGCAGCAGTTTGAAAATAGAACTGCCCTCACCCTCCCTGGATTTATAGGGGTTAAGAGCAGCCAGGCTTTCTGTCTCTGAACACAAACCAATGACCTCTGCTGCAAAGTGCATTTGTGTGGACATGATCGGGCTCAGCTGTTCTGCTGCCCTTACAATCAATGGTGAAAATGACAAATGACCAGTGAAGTAAAACAATGGAAAGGGGTTCCACCTGTGGGGCTCTAGCCAAGCATGCAGGGAGGAAGTGGGGGTGCAGGTTATTAAATAATTGGGGTGCTGTTGGGTTGGGGTAAGCAGCAGAATTAGAATGGAAGAATGCGCAGCTAATCAATTTATTAAAAAAAGTAATTTGCCATTCATAACCTCAGGACAATCCCAAGCCAATTATGTTTTTTTGAGGTGTACACACTGTTGTAATTTACGAAATACAGAAACCAATTTGCACACAGTAACCTCCTGCAAACATCATGATTAGTGACCATTGGTTATAGCATTGGGAAGAAGTCTCTGGTTCTTTGAGGTACTTTCAGCAAAAAGGGCAAATGGAACTTAGGTTTAACATCTCATCCGAAAGATTTCATCAGGAGTGCAGCACAACACTCAAGAAGCTCAGCATCATCCAAGACAAAGCAGTCTGCTGAATTGACATAGCCTCCACTACTGGAGCACAGTTACCGCACTGCAGTAACAAAATGCCCTGTTGTTACTTGACCAGGCTACTCCAACAGCACCTGCCAACCCACAACACCCATCATCTAGAAGGACAAGGACAACAGGTGCATGTCCTCCCAGTCACACACCACCCTGGCATTGATTCTTCATTGTTGCTCTATCTAAATCCTGGCACTCCCTATCAATGGCACTTCGGGAGTAAGTTCACCAGTAGGACTGTGGCGGTTCCAGAAAGGGACTCACTGTCAACCTTCTTGAGAAATTAGGGATGGGCAATAAGCGTTGGCCTTGGCAGCATTGGCCAGATTCCAAAAATAACTAAATGATAAAAAGCAGCTTCAGCACTGCACTTGTGTTAGCTGAGATTTGTGCTCAAGTATGAGAGGGGCTTGAAATCACAATCTTGTGTCTCAGATGCAATATGAGGCCCTTTTTTCAAAGTCTAGTTTCTAAGCTTCTAATGAAATGTCACATAAGATGTAATTCAGCTACTAAATTGTAACGTATGTGGCAACAAAGGCCACATTAACCCCTTTGAAACACAATTTTTTTTTTTGCCAGTTGCAGTTACAGATATTCACAACTCACCAAGTAATTGATGCACAATGATACCTGCACAAAGGATTATGATGGAAAACTCCTTTAATGACCGAGTGGAGAAGAGCACCCACCCTCCAATACCATTAAGCTAAGTGTTAGGTTAAGTTCTTATCAGAAGGGATTGATAGCAATAACTTATGATCTGATTATGAAAATACGTCTAGAGACACTTGATAAAATTAAGAATGAATGGGAAAGAGAACTTCAGATACTCTTACCTATAGAGACATGGAAGAAAATTCTCCAATTAGTTAATACATCTTCAATGTGTGCTAGACACTCTTTGATACAGTTTAAGGTGGTTCACAGGACTCATATGTCTAAGGATAAGTTAGCCCGTTTTTATCACCATATAAATCCTATATGTGACAGATGTAATTCGGAGGTGGCTTCCCTGACACGTATGTTTTGGTCCTGCCCTCTTTTGGAAAAATATTGGAAAGACATTTTTAATATTATTTCAATTGTATTGAATATTGATTTACAACCTCATCCTATCACTGCAATTTTTGGGTTACCAATGATGGATTCCGGCCATCTATCCGCTTCAGCTTGTCGTATGATTGCATTTGTTACATTAATGGCCAAGAGATCCATCCTATTTAAATGGAAGGATCCTATACCTCCTACCACACTTCAATGGTTTTCTCAAACTATAACATGTTTAAACTTAGAAAAAATTAGGAGTGGTACTGTTGATCCTTCACTTAAATCTGAGGAAATTTGGAGTCCATTTATTCAGTATTTCCATATGATATAGGCAGACCTTTTTCGAATCCCTTTCAATAACCTTTTATTTGAATATAGAGGAGTGGAGCTAACAACATAATAATGTTTTTTAACCGAAGAAATAACAGTCCAGCTTTTTTTTTTAAGTGTTTGTGGTTTGCTTTTGTTTATTTTTTTTTAATTTTGGGGTTCTCTTTTCATATAATCAAATTTCTTTTCAAATTCTTTTGTATCATGTTCACTTAGTAAGAGATTGGGAGGTTCAGATTATATATTTTACTCTGTGTTTGTATATGTCAACTGTTATTATCGTAATCCTGATCTCTTCACACCATGTGTGTAATCACTATTGCTATGTGTATTAATTTGAAATTTAATAAAAAGATTGAAAAAGAAAGAAAGTTCTTGGTCTTGAGTAAATTAACTGATCACAAATGGATTACCACAATTGACTCCAATAGCCCTGAGCCAGGAAGAGAGAATCTCAACATGGGTTCCCAACCCTGATGGTTAAGCCGTTGAGACTATTGGTGATTCCCAGGGACAGGATTGTATGCATCAAATCAGAACCTTAATTAAAAGACAGATTCACTGAAGTAGTCACCCCAAAAGTACTCTCTCTTCTTCTCCTTGAAAGTTCCTTGGGGTCAAGGTTGATTCAATTCCACTCCAGTTCTGTGGGCTCTGAGGTGCTTGACAGGGCAGGTGGGTAGCTTGTGAGGTGATATGCTCCATCCACCATTTACACTAGGCTTGCGTACTCCCCATGCATGAACTCAAGGTTTTCAATACCATCCCGAGTGTTCCTTCTCCACTATTAGCAATCATAAGTCAGGGATTCCCACGAGTTGGTGGGAATGTTATACTTTTCCAAGGAGGCTTTGAAAATATCCTTGAATCTTTTCCCCCGTCCACCTGGTAATCTCTTCCTGTGAAAGAGCTCAGTACAGAATGTCTATTTCAGGAATCTGGTGCTGGGTATGCTGTTGTGAGGCCATGAAAAGCCACGTATGCTGGTTGATGTTGCTCCCTGCATTTCTCTAAGAGTTGTTGAGCAGTGAAGATCATGTCCACTGTGCCTCTAATCGGATGGAATCCACACTGTGATTTGAGGAGCAGCTCTTCAACCACTGAGGTTGAGGAGGACACCGATGATAACTTTCCCTGTAACAGACAGCAGGGAGATTCCTGTGCAGTTACTGCAATTGGATATGCCTCCTTTCTTAAAGATAGTCATGATTATGGCATCTCTGAGGTCTGCTGGCACATCCTCCTCTTCCCAGACTGGGAGGTGAGGCTGTGAATTTGTGACTGAAGCTCCTCTTCACCAAGTTTTAGAATTTCAGCAAGGATACCATTTTCTCCCAAGTCCTTCTTATTTCTCAGTTGGCATATGGCCTATTGAATTTTTGTCATTCAGGTGCAGCAGTAAGACTGGACCGGATAGTTTGCTATGGAATGGAGTCAAGGACACTCACGTCAAGAAGAGTCATAGTGGTGGAGTTCCTTAAAGTGTTTCTTGCAGTGCGCACTGATTGCCTCTCCGTCCTTATTAAGCTTGCCTCCGTTCTTCACTCTCACTGGGTGTCTGTGCTGTAGATGGCCTTGACAGCGCTGAAGAACACATACATGTCATGGATATCAGTGAGGTGCTGAACTTCCTGAGTTGCTTCCACCCTCTGTCTGTTCTTTAGGTTAAGGTTTTCTGTTAAACCTCGACCTTCTTGTGCCTATAGAGGTATTTAAAGTACAGTATTTGAGTACACTCTCTGTAGTCAAGTTTATTTTCATGTGCACAAAAACAGGTGTGCAGAGGTGCAATGAAAAAACTTACTTGGAGCAGCATCAGAAGAAAAACATAAAAATAAATTATACAACATTTTTACAAGAAAGAACACAATTAGAAAAAAAGTCCATTTTAGTGCAAAGTGATCAAAGTGGTCATAGTGTTGCTAAACTATAGTGATTAGGGTTGTGCAGGTTGGTTCAAGAACCAAATGGTTGAAGGGAAGTAGCTGTTCCTGAACCTGGTGGTTTCAGGCTTCGGTACCTCCTTCCCGATGGGAGCTGTGAGAAGATGGCATGGTTCGGATGGTAGGGGTCTACCATCCCTGAATGGATGTTGCCTTCTTGAGGCAGCGCCTCCTGTAGATACTACTGATGGTGGGAAGGGATGTGCCCGTGATGTATTGGGCCGAATCCACTGCTCTCTGCAGCTTCTTACGTTCTTGTGCATTCGAATTGCTGTACCAGAATATGATGCAACCAGTCAGGATGCTTTTAACAGTACATCTGTAGATGTTTGTTGGAGTGTTCGGTGACATGCTGAACCTCCTTAACCTCCTAAGAAAGTAAAGATGCTGGCGCACCTTCCTACACACTATGCCGTGGATTCCTCTTTACCACACACAGTTTTGCCTGTTAAATACTTTGTTCAATGTTTACATTAATTCATTCCTTGCAGTTGTTTCAGAATCATTCTTCCAATCTCGAACCTTTCAAGGACAAGAGTCGCATATTCTAACAAATTAGCAATGAAAGAAGTATGTATGCCAGAGTGATTTGTGGTTCAGGTATCTGCAGGCAGCTGGTGTAGACTCAATAAGCCATGGATATTCATAATTTGACAAGTTTCTGCTGGGTCTTTAAAGCAGTTCATGACAACAAAAAAATAACAAGCTGCCATGTTTACAGAATTCCTCAGTTGCTGCAAAATAGAGAGCATCAAATCCCTGTCAGTAATCCCACAAAACATCAGTATTATATACCACATCTGCCAATGCCTATGGTCTGACAGACAGTTGTGGCAATGGTTGAGAGAAATGCATGACCCAAGACAATGGCACCGAGTTAAGAGATGTTTTCTACAGCTTGTACAATTTAGGTATGTCTCATTTTCTTCTATTAACCATACCTAAATCACTCAGTCCATGATCCATTCTTTTCATTTAATAAACCTTTAATATACAGGTTAAGATTGTGATCTTGTATATTTCCCAGAACTATATATAAAATTCTACAACAACTTGCATTTATGTAATCCCATTCACATCTCAAATCATCACAAGGTGGTTCGCTCAAGAATCAAAGTTACTCAAACCTCAGTATTTGAGCTGCAGTCTGCTGAAATCCATAGTGTATATGGATTTCAGCAAAGCATTTGATAAGGTACCCCATGCAAGGCTTATTGAGAAAGTAAGGAGGCATGGGATCCAAGGGGACATTGCAGTGTGGATTCAGAACTGGCTGGCCCACAGAAGGCAAAGAGTGGTTGTTGAAGGGTCGTATTCTGCGTGGAGGTCGGTGACCAGTGGTGTACCTCAGGGATCTGTACTGGGACCCTTGCTCTTCGTGATTTTTATAAATGACCTGGATGAGGAAGTGGAGGGGTGGGTTAGTAAGTTTGCGGATGACACGAAGGTTGGGGGTGTTGTGGATAGTTTGGAGGGCTGTCAGAGGTTACAGAGGGACATAGATAGGATGCAAAGTTGGCCTGAGAAGTGCCAGATGCAGTTCAACCCAGATAAGTGTGAAGTGGTTCATTTTGGTAGGTCAAATATGATGGCAGAATATAGTATTAATGGTAGGACTCTTGGCAGTGTGGAGGATCAGAGGGATCTTGGGGTCCGAGTCCATAGGATGCTCAAAGCGGCTGCGCAGGTTGACTCTGTGGTTAAGAAGGCATATGGTGTATTGTCCTTCATCAATCGTGTAATTGAATTTAGGAGCCGAGAGGTATTGTTGCAGCTATATAGGTCCCTGGTCAGACCCCACTTGGAGTACTGTGCTCAGTTCTGGTCACCTCACTACAGGAAGGACGTGGAAGCCATAGAAAGGGTGCAGAGGAGATTTAGTAGGATGCTGCCTGGAATGCGGAGCATGCCTTATGAAAGTAGGTTGAGGGAACTCGGCCTTTTCTCCTTGGAGCGACAGAGGATGAGGGGGGACCCGATAGAGGTATATAAGATGATGAGAGGTATTGATTGGGTAGATTTTCCCCAAGGCTGAAATGGTGGCCACAAGAGGACATAGGTTTAAGGTGCTGGGGAGTAGGTATAGGGGAGATGTCAGGGGTAAGTTTTTTTACTCAGAGAGTGGTGAGTGCGTGGAATGGGCTGCCGGCAACGGTGGTGGAGGCAGATACGATGGGATCATTTAAGAGACTGTTGGATAGGTACATGGAGCTGAGAAAAATAGAGGGCTATGGGTAAGCCTAGTAATTTCTAGGGTAGGGACATGTTCGGCACAGCTTTTTGGGCCGAAGGGCCTGAATTGTGCTGTAGGTTTGCTATGTTCTATGTTCAAACGACTCTTGCATTTGCACTCAGAGGCCAAACTCCAAGCTATTTTTGATTCATTCTCTGAAGCATAAGACAGGATGGGCCTTACACTCAACATCCACAAGACAAAGGTCCTGTAGCAACTTGCCTTTGCTGCATCTTACTGCCCTCCAATAATAAAGGCTCAGAGCAAGACCCCTGGAAAATGTGGACCAATTCCCATATCTAAGGGGCCATCTCATGGCGAAGGCAGACATTGATGATGAAATTCACCCACACCTTCATTGCACCAGCACAGCCTTTGGTCAACTGAGGAAAAGAGTATTTGAGGATCAAGACCTCAGACCTTGTTCCAAAACACATGGTCTACCAGGCTGCAATGATCCCTGCCCATTATATGTTTCTAAGACTTGGACTATCCACAGCAGGCACGAGAAAAATACCACCAACACTGCCTCTTCAAAAATCACCAGAAGGACAAGATAACCAACATCAGCATCCTCTCCCAGACAAGTTCAAGTTTATTGTCATGGGCATATATACCCAGGGTATAAACGCCATGGAAATTAGTTTTTTGCAGCAGCAGCACAGTACATTACAAACATAAGTTAACATCAACTGAAATTAACATAAATTATACATAACTTACACAACAAAATAAACATAACCACATTAGTGCAAGTTGAGAGAAAGAAAAGAAATATAGTCCCAAGGCAGTGTTAGGGTTTTCAGGTCGGTTCAAGAACCTGATGGCAGTGGGGAAGAAGCTGTTGTTGAACCTTGAGGTGTGGGGTCTTCAGGCTCCTGTACCTCCTGCCTGATGGCAGCATCGAGAAGGGGGCACGGCCCGGATGGATGTCGCCTTCCTGAGACATCGCCTCTTGTAGATGTCCTCGATGGTGGGGAGAGCTGTACCCCTGATGGAACTCCAGCATCCCCATCATTGAGGCCCCAGTTACACTCAGTCAGATACATTAGGCTGGCCACGTCGTCCCCATGCCTGACACTAGACTCCCAGAACAAGCGCCCTATTCCTAGCTCTGAGATAGGAAGTGACTGCTAGGCAGACAGAAAAGGATTGAAGGATGTGCTCAAAGCCTCCTAGAAGAAATGTAACACCCCCACCACCAGCGCTTCACCTGTGAGTCTGTCAGTGTTATTTATTGCATCCAGTGCTCCCTCCTCTACATCAGTGAGACCCGACACAGATTGGGTGACCGCTTTGTCGAGCACCTCCGCTCCGTCCACCGCAACAGCCAGGATCTCACGGTAGCCACCCACTTCAATTCTGCATCCCATTCCCATACTGACATGAATATCCACGGCCACCTCTACTGCCACGTTGAAACCAGATGCAAGTTGGAGGAACAACACCTCATATTCCATCTTGGTAGTCTCCAACTTGACGGCCTCAACATCGATTTCTCTAACTTCTGGTAACCACTCCCCTCTGTTTTCCCTTTCCCCTCTCCCCACTTTGTTTACCTTCATTCCTGTAGCCCCCTCTCCCATTCTCTTTCCCCTTCCCCGCCCTTATGACCTGCCCATCATCTCCCTCTGGTTCCCCATCTCCTTCCCTTTATTCCATGGTCTACTGTCCTCTCCTACCAGATTCCTTCTTCTTCAGCCCTTTGCCTCTTCTACCTCCCAGCTTCTCACATCATTCCCTTTCATCCCCCCTCCCCCACCCACCTACCTTCCCCCTCTCACCTGGATTCACCTATCACCTGCCAGCCTGTGCTCCTCCCCCTCCCTCTACCTTTTTATTCTGGCTTCTGCCCTTTTCCTTCCCAGTCCTGATGAAGGGTCTCATGACTGTTCATTTCCCTTCATAGATTCTGGCTGACCTGCTGAGTTCCTCCAGCATTTTGAATGCATTATCCCCACTAACATCTTCAAACCTCTGGTCTATGAACATTAAAAAGGAGCACACAGACACCTTGAGCAAGCAGTGGAAAAAGAGAACCTCCTCACAAACTACCCACCCACCTGCCCCATCAGTCACCTCCTGCCCCACCTGTGGAAGAGTCTGCTGTTCCCACTTTGACCTCATCAGTCACCTCAGAACCCACAGAAATGGAGAAGAAGCAAGTCATCCTTGATCCTGAGGGACTGTCTACAACGAAGAAGGTTCGCAAGAGGAATATCAACAAAGGAAAATTGACACCAGCCCCCAGAACATATCAGGAGGGAGATGGAAAAGCTTGATCAAGAATGTAGATTTTCATGGAGCACTTTAAAGGATGAGCAAAAGGCAGAGATGTTTTTAAAAGGGAATTGCAGAGCTTAGCACCAAGGCAGCAAAATCACCAATCGTGGAACAATTACAATCAGGAATGGGCAAGAGGCAAGAATTGAACGGGCATATAGACCTCTAAGGCTTGTTGGGTTATAGAGATGGAGAAGAGAAAACTGTGAAAAGAAATAAGGCTTTTATATACAGGGAGCCAGCATAGGTCTGAAAAGTACAGGGGTGATTGTTGAATGAGACTTGGAGTAGGTTAAGCCTTGGAGAGAAGAATCTTGAGGAACACTAATCTATAATATATAATGGGAGGCCTGCCAGGAATGCATTAGAGCAGTCCAATCTTGAGTTAACAAAATTATAGATGAGTGCTTCAGCTGCAGATGATCTGAAGCAGAGGTGAAGTCAAACAGTGTTGCAGAGGCAGTGGGCACGGAGACGTGATCAGAAGCTCACCTTGGAGCCAAACGTAACCTCAAGCTTGTGAACAGTCTGACTTAGATTCCGAAAGTAGCCAAGGCATGATATTTGTGGCAGGAACCAAAGCTAAGATATCATTCTCCTTACTATTTGGCTGGAGGAAATTTCTGCTTATCCAATATTAGATGTTGATTACTTAATTGAGTTTTTTGAAGAGGTGACAAAGGTGATCGATGAAGGTAGAGTAGTGGATGTTATCTACATGGACTTGAATAGGGCATTTGACAAGGTCCCTCATGGTAGGTAATCCAAAAGATTAAGATGCATGGGATCCATGGTGACTTGGCCATTTGTATTCAGAATTGGCTTGCCCATAGAAGATAGAGGGTAGTGGTCGACGGATCTTGTTCTGGCTGGAGGTCTGTGACTAGTGGTGTTCCGCAGGGATCCGTACTGGGATCTCTGCTGTTTGTGAAAATGTGGATGGGTGGGGTAGCAAGTTTGCAGATGACACAAAGGTTGGTAGAATTGTGGATGGTGTAGAAGGTTGTCAAAGGATACAACAGGATATAGATCAGTTGCAGATATGGCGGAAAAATGGCAAATGGAGTTTAATCCGCGCAAGTATGAGAGGTGCTGCATTTTGGGAGATCAAATGTCAAAGAAAAGTACACAGTTAATGGCAGGATCCTTAACAGCGTTGATGTACAGAGGGATCTTGGGGTTCAAGTCCATAGCTCCCTGAACGTGGCTGCATAAGTCAATAGGGTGGTAAAGAAGGCCTGTGGCATGCTTGCCTTCCTAAAACTCTTGTTGGACCATATCTGGAGTATTGCATTCAATTCTGGCCGCCCTATTATAGGAAGGACATGGAGGCTATGAAGAGGGTGCAGGAAAGGTTTACCAGGATGCTGCCTGGCTTATAGAGCTATAAGGAGAGGCTGGGCAAACTGGTTTGTTTTCTCTGGAGCGGCAGAGACTGAGGGGAGACCTGATAGAAGTTTAAAAAATTATGAGAGGCATAGATAGACAGCCAGTATCTTTTTCCCCAGGGTCAAAATGTCTAATACTGGAGGACATGCACTTAAGGTGAGGGGAAAAGTTGAAAGGAGACGTGCGGGGCAAGTTCCAGCCATCCACTACACAGAGAGTAGTGGATGGCTGGAATGTGCTGCCTGGGGTGGTGGTGGAGGCAGATACGATACAGGTGTTTGAGAGGCTCATAGATAGGCACATGACTATGCAGAGAATGTAGGGATATGGACCATATGCAGGCAGAAGGGATTAGGTGTTGATTGTTTAATTAGTTCAGCACAACATCGTGGGCCACTGGGCCTGTTCCTGTGCTGTACTGTTCTGTGTTCTAAGGCATATAATATATCAGAGTTCATAGCAGGGTGGTGAGCAGCAGTCACATACAAATGAAAATTAAAAACAGGCAATTATAGCTCCTTGACATTTCAGGTTATGAAGAGTGGGAAGTGAAGCCATTGCAGGTTATTCTCTACAGTTCGATATATACTAACAGAACCAAGCAAGGATAGTTCCAGCCAACTGCACAATGGAGGAGCTCTTGAATAAAAAGTGTTTTCAAAACTGTGGATACAACAAGAAGTATGAGGAGATAGCTTCATATCCACAGTCACAAACAACATTATTTGTGACTTTACGAAGGTCTATTCCAGTGTTTGGGCAAGCCAAGAAACCCAGTGGGAGGGTTTTAAACATGGAATAGTAAGAATCATAGGGTAAAGGACCTGGGCAGCAAAAGCATCTTTAAGGACTTGAGAGAAAAAGGATGAAAGTGGACGGGTAGTTTGCAAGGATGGTGAAAGTAAAAGAGGAAGGTGTTGCATCTTCTGCACTTGGAAAGATGATATTTCATGGAGATGGGTTGTTGGGGGTGATTGAAAAGTGGACCGACAGTTAAGAAAGGAATGGTTATTTCCCAATGCTGAAAGGAGAAAGAATGGTAAGATATGTTTGGTGGTAGCATCACATTAGAGGTGATGGAATTGATGGAGAATGATCCATTGAATGTTCCAGTTGGTGGGTGGGAGATAGGAATAATGGAAGTACTATCATGGTTCTAGAAAAGAGAGAGAGGGGATGAAAGCAGACATAGAATGGATGCAGGTGAGTACCCTGTCAACATATGTAGAGGAAAATCCTCAGTTGAGGAAGAATTATTGAAAGCTGGGTAACAAGCAGGTTCTGTTTTTACAGGTGTCCAGAAGTCAAAGTTGGAAAATACACAAATAAAAATCACTCAATATGGTAACCATACCTCAACAGTATTGTAATGATAAGACTGATAAGAAAGAAGAATTACTAAAAGTGGAGAGAAAGGAAACTAGTTCTACTGTTCATAGGAATGAACGCATGTATGTATGTTGGAATTTTGAAGTTGATAATATTATGGGAGATTATTTGTAGGTAGGGGTGTCCATAACTTGGACGTTCATAATCTGGAGACAGCCTGTATATGCATGATGGCAACATTAGAACAAATGTTATGGAGAAAATGGGAGAATGGAATAGAATCCCTACAGGAAGGTGGGTAGGAGCAACTGTCATCAAGGTAATCAAATCATTGGGGTAATAGCAAATTAGGTCACTGGACCTGGAATGGCAAAAGGAAAGGAAACTGTCAGTGGCACAGTAGCGTAACACTATTACAGCGCCAGCGATCAGGGTTCAATTCCTGCTGCTGACTGTAAGAAGTTTGTACGTTCTCCCTGTGACTGCGTGGGTTTCCTCCTGGTGCTCCAGTTTCCTCCCACATTCCAAAGACATACGAGTTAGTAGGTTAACATGGGTGTAATTGGGCGGCACAGGCTCGTTGGGTCAGAAGGTCCTGTTACCGTGCTGTACAAATAAAGTTTTAAAGTTTTTAAAAGATGCCCCATGCAAAGGAGAGGGAGGAAAATGGATGAAATTGTTGCAAAGCGTAGCTAAATAGAAAGGTGTCATCACCCCTCAGGCCATGATGTCAATGTGATAATTCAGTGAACTCATGGATAGCAATACAGTTCTGGGGAGAGAAACAGGGAGAGCAAATGATAGCCAATCCATTGGCAGAATCCATGGTGTCACAGTGAGCAGCAATGTGAGTGACAGGAGGAAGTCTGACAATATTAGTCCTCATGAGGGGAGACAGCAAATGGAACAAATAGAGTTTCTGTTCTTTTAGAATGAGTGAAGAATACCTCGATGGCCATTTGGAAGATACTAAGGGAGGCAAAGATTATTTAAGAATGAATCAACCCTGGGACAGCAGCAGTAAAGATGATGCTGAATGATTGTGATTGTGAAGGTGATCTACCTGAGAGTGGAGAAAATAAAGGAGGTAAAATGACTACAGTGGCAAAGAGAAATGTGGAAAAGGGGAAAAAGCGATGGAGCGACAGTCAAAACCTATGTGTGAATGGACTTGGGGAAAATTAAGCTATGTCAGTGCAGTTCCACGCTAGATCCAAGTAGGTTATCCTTGAAATGCACGGGGAGTACTGGGAAGATCTAACTTCAGAGGTCTGATAAAGTTGATACAGACTCAGTGAAGTCAGCAATGAACAGATATTTTGGTGCCAAAGTAGGTGAGTAAGACAAGAATCCACGAGGGGCAGGGCGCTGAAGTGTATATTTCAAATAATGTAATTGTTTGCTGTGGCCGTATGGAGACAGCTGTTGCCAGTGCCTGGACTTCTGCATGAAGACAGGACAGCCACTGGTGCCTGTGGATGGATCTCCTGGGAATCACTGTTGAGAAATCTAAAAGTCACAGTGATGAATAACAAAGAGCAAAATGAAGAATAGCCAATGATTCTTTTTTGGTGGTACTGATTGAGGCAGAAAATGTTTGCTTTGGCACCAGCAAACCTCCCTGCTCTGCTGGTATGTGAATTTAACCCACAACCTTCTGATTGACTTTTGGATTCAGACGAAAGACTACAATTGATTGAAGCATATTTACAAGATAGGGGACAGAGGGTGATTTCTTTAGCTGTGGAAGTGGGGTCTCAGCTTAATACTGGGAGAAAGGTTTTTCTGTCATCCTGCATTAGAAAAATGTTGAACTATAATCTGGTCCACCTTCAGGCACATTTTATTGCATGCAATTTCTTCGAAGCAAATTTTTCCAAATGCAATTTTCATTATATGCAACTTTTTTTAGACAATTACTTGGAATCCAAATTCCTTCCAGCTGCAATGACTAAAAACAATTATAAACTGAATATGAAGATTTCTGAGAAGCAAGAAGGAAAACCTAATTAAATTAGTTAAGAACAGCTTCTGAAAAAGATCTTCAATCCATGGTTTTCCATCAATCTGTCCCCACCCTAACTAATTTGAAGTCTGGTTTAAAATAAGCTTTCTATCAGATATTTCCATCTAGCACGATTCAGTTTCAAATGTATAAAATCACCTTGTGTGGATTCGAATGGCATCAGTGATGCTTGCAATTGAAAGCCTCAGCCTAACAAAAATTTGGGGCCTGGATGATAATTTCATGAAAGCTAAAAGGCTGCTAGTTGAAGAGAGACACCACAGTGAATTCAATAAGACTGGATGTACGAGTAGTATTTTGCTTGTTTCCATTCTGCTCTAACCGTATATATCTATTTATTTGCTTTTACAAATGAATTGAAGAAAGTTCGAGGACAAATGGCAATTTTTTTTTAACATTCATGAGAGCCCTGTGGAAGCAAACTTTCAAAATGGGAGAAGGAGGCAAAAGGTCAAAAGAAAGAGAAATTGTCAGGGTGGAGATGAGCAAATACAATGTAAGCATTTTATTAAAACTGAAAGCATGATTACTCAGTACTGGGAAACAGACAGGAAATTTGGGAACTAAGGACGATTCCATAAAGGGCACAGGGCAAGGCACGGAAGAAGAAAGGGACATTATTCCCAAAATGTTTCTTTTAACTCTTGCTCCCAATATTTGCAGTGGGTTTTGAGTCTCAAGGAAGGGTTTATTGGATACCACTCATGGGTACAGTTTTTTTTTTACAACTTCTGGTCTCTGTTTAGGAGAAGAAAAAAGCAGATACAAGTTCACTTTCTTGATTGTTATCAAGTCAATCATGCTGGCAAGTTAGCACTTCAGGACAAGACTGGACTCAGCTGCAATATTTTCTACATTTGAATCTCTTTCCACAGATACTCATGACGAATGGCCACTTGCTACCACGTGCTGCAATGTGGAACCATGCACAAGCATCTACTTTATTAGTAGAGAGGTGCAAAGGCAAGATAGAACATAGTAAGAAAAAAAATTGGCAAAGTTACTTCATGATCTCATTAGCCTAGTGTGCTGAAATCTTGTCTTCATCCATTATTCCATCAATTATAAATGAATCATTGAAGTAGTGCTTGATTACTGAAAGAGTAACTGAAGCATTACTGTAATTTAGAGTTGTATTGTAAATGAATAGTTTTTTATGATTACAAAGATAGGTCATACTTTTGATAGAGTCATCTTCATTTTTCCAGATTATGTGGATTGTCCACACACTGCACAAGTATAACCTTGGAAGAAAATCATGAACTCAGAGCATGACATTGCAGATTGGCAGTGCCCTCCATGAACTCTGGGACAAGAGTTATTACACCAGTTCATTTTTCCAGAAAATGAACTCAATTAAACACTTAACACTCATGCATTTCAATAACTACATCCCTCAATGCCTCTAAGTACAGATTGGAGCAGAGCATTCTGACAAAAGGCCCCAAACTTGCAACATGAACTATTTTGCTTTCCACAGATACTGCCTGACCTGCTGAGTGTTTCTTACATTTTCTGTTTTTATTTCAGATTACAAGCATCTCAGTTTTTTGATTTAAATTTCATGAAGAGCATCCCTGTTGTTTAAAGAACAATGTTTTTGTGGTAGGTAATCCATCTTTCATTGTGCTCCCTCATACATCCACTACTGTACAAATTTAAGAAGCTGCTCATGTATCAGAGCCATAAATAACACCAGGGCCAATCTTTCAAAAATGCCTAGAACCAGAAAGTACCATTGAAACCCATCTGGCTAGACCTAGAGTTGTATGTGTCAGTCAAGCCTCAATATTAAAATGTAACAAAGGTTTGAGTGTTCTCGATTGCAGCATTGTGCGTGCTAGCTGTTCGAACTTGATTGAGATACCTATGAAGTAGCTGGGGAATGATCATAACTTGACAATTTGGCTTTTTCACCAGCAAGAGAGAAGCAGAATGGGAACACTGAAACATCTATTGCTCTCTCTGCTGTTACCTCTTTGGTTTGGCTTAGGTCTTTGCGCCATTGTAAAAGGAAGTTAACTGCTGAAACTCTGCTGACTCTGAGTAAGACATATTAAAAACATAGTCTTGTACAAGCATCCAACATTATAAACAGCATTCCAATTATTACTCATATGGTAGGAGACAAAATAAGGGAACAACAATTCCTTATTAAAGTGAGAGCTGTGTTCAAGTAAGAAAATCCTATGCATCATTCCAAAGTAATGCAATGTCAGAAAGCCAGTCAAATGTGACCTTACATAAGTGTTGTAATTCCCAAAATCTGAACCAACATTTGACACAAAAGTAAAAAATTGCAGATGTTAAAATTCTGAAATAAAAATAGAGAATGCTGGAAATACTCTGCAGAGCAGGCAGCATCTATAATGGCCTTTCATCAGATCTCAAAAAAGACACATTCAAGCACAATCTGAACTTCTATTAACTTTTTCCCCCCTGCTCCTCTCCTGAAAGCACAAACTCCTCTTGGAATATGTTTCCAGGTCTCTTGGGTATCTTCTGATAAATTATTTTGACAAATATTCTTCATTTGTAACTCCAGCTTGTAATTGACAGCAGCCTATTCAACTACAGAGGGAAATCATACCAGCCAATGCTGTCCTTGCCCTACATCTCTCTATGCATACCCAACCACAGGATTTACTAGGCCATTAGGAGCAGGAACTCAGTCCAATGTTCCTACCTCTAACACTGAATACAGTAGCAACTTATGAGAGTTACGGGTGTCCTACTGCCTGGTAGTTACAAAGATCAGCCCATTCAGTACAGGTAGAAATTGAATCTGGACCACCTTTTGGTGACTATAATATATGCTGGTTTCAGCAAATTAACTATTATTGGAGTTGCGATTTGTCTCTTCCCTGAAAGGGTATGTGTCTCCACAAACTTCTTATCACAAAATGGTTAGCTTGCTTCAATGCAATAAAAGCACTGCGGTTACTAACTCCAGTAACCATCGTTATAGCCAGTTGTAAATTTCAGCAACCCCACACTTGTATAATGCTGAGTCTTTTTTCTCTCTAATGGACTTGTCTTATCATCATTTTTGTTTAAATTCTAGATCCTGATCTTCTCCACTGACTTTGCTTCCTGGGACACAAGACAGACGCCCCATACAATCCTGACTCTCAAGATGAGACAGTTCATTCATCAGTATTCAGGCATGTTCTAGGGATCTGACCAGATCATTAGTGATCAGGGCTGACACTAACCCATCAGGTGTGGCTTCCATCTCTAAGCTGCTCCCCATACTAGAGTCACTCGGCAGCGTCTTTGAGGCATCTTTCACTCTGCTTCACAATATCTGTCAGACTAAGCTAACCTCTCCTTTCAGCTTCTTGACTGCCATAATTATCATGGCCATGTCAATTGAATTAATGAGCTGGTCTGACTAAGCTAACTTGAGTGCATTGCATCAACATATGGACAAAAACAACATTGGCTACAGCTGCACCAAATCTGTCAGTGGAGACACAAGAGATTCTGCAGATACTGGATTCTGGAGCAACACACACAAAATGCTGGAGTAACTCGGCAGGTCAGGCAACATCCATGGAGAGAAATAAAAGGTCGATGTTTCAGGTCGAGACCCTTCATCAGGACTGGAAAGGAAGAGGCAGAAGCCAGAATAAGAAGGTCAAGGGAGGGGGAGGAGCACAGGCTGGCAGGTGATAGGTGAGTCCAGGTGAGAGGGGAAGGTAGGTGGGTGGGGGAGGGAGGGAGGATGAAAGGGAGTGAGATAATAAGCTGAGAGGTGATGGGTAGAAGAGGCAAAGGGCTGAAGAAGGAGGAATCTGGTAGGAGGGGGCAGTGGACCATGGAAAAACAGGAAGGAGGTGGGGAATAGCTGGGCAGGTCATGAGGGTGGGGGAGGGGAAAGAGAAGAGATGAGGGGGCCATGGGAATGAGGGAAGACGGGGGTGGGGTTACCGGAAGTTAGAGAAATCGATGTTGAGGCCGTCGGGTTGGAGATTCCCAAGGCGGAATATGAGGTGTTGTTCCTCCAACCTGTGTCTGCCCTCGACGTGACAGTAGAGGAGGCCACAGATAGACATATCAGTATGGGAGCGGGATGTGGAATTGAAGTGGCTGGCCGCGTCTAATAGCAGGTTCATTTCTGTAGCTACAGCCTCTGAGATATGTTTAAGTTTTACTAATTTACATTTGGACCAATGCTATCATTATGTTTTGGATAACTCAGGATCTTTTAAAGTTATTCATACCAAATGATTAGACCCTGGTGTTTTGGAATATAATCAGGAATCAAGCCATCATCCATTAGCATTTATATTGAGTTCCAGGAGACACAGGAGACTGCTTTCGTTGGGATTTGGAGCAACAAACAATCTGCTGGAGGAACTCAGCAGGTCGAGCAGCATCGGGGGGGGGGGGGGAACTGTCAATGTTTCGGGTCAAATCTGGACCACCTGATGCAGGGTTTCGACCCGAAATGTCGACAGTTCCTTTCCTCCCACAGATACTGCTCGACCTGCTGAGTTCCTCCAGCAAATTGTAAATTGAGTTCCATCTGTTTATAAAAGCTTACTAAAGGAGCTATACTGTCTTCCAAGACTATTTTCCCTATTTTGTGACAGCATCATGTTATCCCACAGCAGTGCTGGGTTGGTTTATAATACAAAATGGAGTCATTGGTCTATCAATCAAACTACCCAAAGTCGATCTATTAGAAATTAAATCAAGATGCATATTTTCTAGGAAATTCCTGACAGTGGAACAGTTCACTTTTGCAGTAGACTGCTGCTTGTCAATATTTTTGTAGGGTAGATTCAATCAGATCCCTGTGAGGTCTTTTCCTTCCTGACAAAAGCTAACCCAAGTTTGTTAACTATTAATTCCCTCGAACCATTATCACCTTGGCTGCTCTAATCATATTACATTGTGATGCAATTTCTGTCCATTCTTTCAGCATTTTCATTGGCAATGATGAGCTATATATGTGGTAAGAAATTCTGAGTTGAAAGCTATTCCTAGCTGTCATATTTGCTAAATGTTCTAGCTTCAGATAACAGCCTATCAAATTTACTTTGGGACACAGGACCCAGGGATCCTCATTCTGATCTGACTGGATGCCTTTTCATTAAATTTCTTTCCAGTTGCTTCATCCTGCTTGCCTTTTTATCACCTGGAGAATTTCTCAAGCTCACAGCAGGGTTATCTTATTATCTTGCTAATGGCCCCTTGCACTGCTCCACCATGCTGACATGCTGGAGGGGCAATGCATTTTATCTCAGATTCTCCTTTAAAATAAAAAGAGAGATGATTTCCTGAGAAGGGTGTTGTTAACATAGCTCAACAGTGCCAGCTCAGGAGTTGTGCTATTCATTATGCAACTCCCTCAAATCTTTGTTATCCTGTAGAATGTTAGAAGTTAAGTAGTTGTAAGCCATTGCCCCCTATATGATTCCTTGTATTTTAATTCGTATTTCATTTAAGTTGCAGGTGGGTGCCAGATTCTTGAGCAGTTTCAAAGCAATTATATTTACAGCTGGCCTGAGCAAAGTCACCCAGGGTAGAGCACTGGCTTTTCTGACTTCAGGAGTAAATAAAATTGAGAGCTTCCTGAAGCCAAAAATTCAATCCTATCTCCAGGGGATCCAGATGTATCCTCTTTATTCCACTAATCTTAGCTCCGGGCATTATCTGCCCCTTATTGGATTACTGATTGCCTGCAGAGTTAGCCTTTGCTCTCTGCTCAGGAAGGCACATTGACTTCACTGGCTATGCAGGAGTTCCTACAGTTGATGCCCCACAGTATTCTCTTAATTCAAAGTCACTTCAATTTATCTAATAAATCATTCTTCAGCCTAATTCCAACATTATTTAAATAGTTCTGACAAATAAAAACAACTTTGCAAAATCAGAACGAACTTTACATCAAACATAAGTGAAAAGATATTTATAAGCAAAAATACTTTGAATGATCATGACACACTTGACTGATTATAGCTCTGTCCATACATGAGATCTACAAGGACACTACATGGAGTCTGGATTTCTGTCAGTGTACTCCAATTCTAACAGATCAGCTTTCCAAATTGTCACTACTCTTACTAGACTATTTTCAGCCTACTTCCTCTTCAGTTACTGATGATGTTGATGGAGATTCTGGTGGTCATCCACTGTATCTCCAGCAGGGAACTGACGGATCCCACCAGGGAAGAGAACAGGCAGCCAATTGTGCTAGCCTTCCACTTTTTTTAAGGGATGGCAACACTGCCAGCAAGTGTCAGAGATAGAGCATCCCTGTGCTGGAAGCACCTGCTTATTCCTGACGCAGTGGGAGCTGGTAATAATGATGAAAACTAGCACATAGAACAAGGCAAAGCACAGTTGGCCTCCAGATGAGGGAAATAAGAACCCCAGAGTTCAAGTGAATTGGCCTGGACTCTGAAAGTCAGGGACCATATTTATACTTTTAAAGGAATCTGAAAGCTCTCCCACTTACACAGGGTGCTGAACACAAAAAAGGCAGAGAACATGATTGCTGCTGGAGCATGGCAGAACAGGGCAAATCTCACACCTCACTCAAAGCTATGCCATTTCTGTCTACAAAAGGCAGGGGTTTACCAGGGAGGTATCATCTCACCTTAGTCTCTGAGCCAGCAGGTTGTGGGTTCAAGTCCTACAGCACTGCATGAGCATAAGAATTGAGGTTATGACCCCAACACTGTACTGAGGAAGCTTTGTTCTATTGGAGGTGCTGTCTTTTGAATGAGACATTAAACCTCAGGTAGCCTAAAGGATTCCATGGTACCATTTTGAACATCTGGTGCATTTATCCTCAATCAATGTCACTAAAGCAGATTATCTGGTCATTATCACATTACTGTTTGTGGGAGCTTGCTGTGTATAAACTGGCTACACTTCAAATGTATTTCATTAGATGTTAAACGTTTTGGGATGTCCTGAGGCATGAAAGGCCCCACAGAAGTGCAAGTCTTTTTTTCTCTATCTTTGACCTTGGGGTCAGTGTTGGAGGGCACTGGTGAGCACAATCCCAGAATAACCCACCGGTATAACACCTCAAGAATTTTTGGAGTGAACTTACTTTGAGCCAAGGGGCCCCAGTTTGTGCAACATTTGTTTTGTGCAACATTTGCACAGAAATCTTTGACTGCCACTGCAGCAGATACATATTAAATTATGCACAGAATTGGCATTTTCTTTAATACATTGTCGCTGAGACTGAAGGATCTAGCTCAATGCAATTGGCTTTATTTAACTTTGTTTGCCAATGTTTTATCAAGATAATAATAAACTTAAATGCAAGCTCACATCTTTAGCATTGAGTATTAGTTGGAGAATCCTCTCTCCCCTCTGCTTACGCATTAAAGAAGTTGAATTGTTACATTTTATCTCCCTCCTCACCTCTCCACTCAACTCCATCCCCATCTTCACATTCTCTCCTCACTGTAAAAATAAGGGAAATCTTGTCATTGCATCATGTAAAACTCCCATGGATATTTTGACTGGAGAAAATGAAGGAAATATTTTTGCAACCCAAACAACGCCATTATTGTGGAGATGCCTCAGTTTGACAAACACAAGTTGATTCAAGACTTTGTGCATATTACATACTCATATTTTCTTACAACATTGAAAGGCGCCATTCAGCCCATTGACTCCCTGTCACCTCTCAGAGACCCCATCAGTCCCATTCCACACTTATTTCCCTGTAACATGTTTTCTCTCACATGCCTATTAACTCCCCCTGATGCTCCTACCACCCACCCACGCAGTAATTCACAGTAGCCGATTAACTCACAAACCAGTAAATATTTGGGATCTGGGAGGAAATCAGAGCACCTGGGGGAGACCCACATGGAAGAACATACAAACTCCACACAGACAGCACCAGAGGCAAATCGAATCCAGATTGAAGAAGCTGTACGGAAGCAGTACTATCTGCTGCACCACTCTGCCACTGAGCAGAATTCTCAGGAATCTTCTGTTTGCAATTCTTTTGACTTTGTGCATGTCCAGTAAACATCCTCCCTGCCCTCTGCACTTTTTAGCATGTCTTCTCCTTTGCAGCAATTGTAGACTGTATTAAACCTTTCCTATCCTGTCTGCTTCTGTACTGAAATGTGTTTCACTCCTCCACAGATTTTGGCTTGCGACTCACCACAGACGATAAACCTCCTGGTTCAAGTGCACATTGATGCAGTTAGCTTGTTTCAAAATGGACATTGCATGGAGTCACAACGTGCCATAACATGGTGAATAGGAAAACTAAATCAACCGTGGTTCCTGTGAACTTGGGAACGTCCTGAATTTGACAAGGAATCTCCAGTAATTTATGAAAGTTCCCAGGGTTTCAGTGACTAAATACTAGATCACTTGCCAGAGCTGCATTGTGCACCCAACGATGGAGCTTATGACCTGTCTCCTGGTAGAGCTCAGGGTCAGACAATGCTAAAGGTCACAGGAGTGCATGGGCTTCACACCTCCCAGCGTAATATTAAAGGAAGGATATTGAGGACCTGGAGAAGATGCAAAAGAGATTTACTGAAAATGACACCAGAACTGAGAAGTTATATTCATTTGAAAAGAATAACAAGTAGAGTTGTTTTCAAGACTAAGCAAGGATAAATGTAAAGAACATGTTTCCACTTACAATCAATTTAAGGAGCATAAATCCAAGGCAGTAAAAAATAACAACAGGGAATTCAGGAGAAACTCCTTTATCTAGAGAGTAGTTAGAAAATGGAATGTGCTACCACAGGGTGTAGTTACAATGAATAGAATAGATGGATTCAAGGGGAAACCCATGAGCAGAAAGGAGTAGGAGGGTAAGTTGATGACTGAGGATGGAGGAGACTTGTGTAGAGTATAAAAGAGTATAAAAAGTAGCATGGAGTTGGAGCCATCATGGCAAGTTGGATCACAAACCAGAAGTACAACATGACAGAGATGGGTGTGGAAGCTCACCTCAGTCTTTGGTCCGTTCTCACCTTTAATTGCTCGTATTTTGGTTGACTAATATGAACACAGTCTTCACAGAATCACATTCAATATTTTTAAGCAGTATGTCTTGCTCTGATTTTAACATATACGTCCACATGTTATTGATTTCTCCGTCAGCGGAAATAAGTTAACAGTCCATGCGACCTACATAAATTAGTGTTAAGTGCAATATATTATCTGATCCATTTATACAGGAACAGATTCAGGAAGATGGATGAGCTTATCCATAAGAACATAAGAAATAGCAGTAGGCTGTTCACCATCATGCCTGCTCGACTACTCAATAAGGTAATGACTAATATTTTACCTCAGCACAACTTTCCTACACTAACCTCAAATCCTTTAATATCTAAAAATCTATTCATCTCTTGAATATACTCAGTGACTGAGACTCCACGTCCATCTTGGGCAGGGAATTCCAGAGATTAACCACCCTCTGGGTGAAAATTCTTTCTCATCTCAGTCATTAGTGGTTGATTCCTAATTTTGAGAGTGTGACATCCCAGCTGTGACAAACATCAACTTCGTATCAATGCTGTCAAACCTCCGAATAATTTTGTACATTTCAATGGGATCATCTCTCATTCCTCGGAACTATCTGCTTAATCTCTCCTCATACCACAAACCCACCATCCTAGGAATCAGTATGGTGAATCTTATGTGTGTACAGTATGGAATGTGTGTTTCTGTAAATAAAAGCTTGTTAGCAACTATTGCTTGTTCTAGTATTCTGTCCTTCATGCCAGGCTATCCGAATGTAACTCCATCATACCACCCGGCTCCTGATTCCAAACACCATCTGCAACCTGAGACCAGACCACAAAGCAAGTTTTAGCAACACTTCCCCTGCCTGGAGAAGTCCTGCATTACACAGTGCAATGGATTTTAAGATTCACTGTGGTCTCTTGTATGTTTTATAATCTGAATCTACTACACGAGAATTCATTGATTATCTCCCCCTCCAGGGATCTCTGACTAGAGTTAGTCTTTCCCCCTGCACTGGCTGCAAACCACATGTGCAGTTAATAAGTAGTATGAAATGTGCTTGGGTGAAGTTATGTTGTAAAATGCAGGTGTGAAACTTGGAGTGGTGATACATGCATGAGACTGTGACTGGGCCACTGATTTTTCTTTAGGTCCCAGTTCTGATTGCTGGAGCTTGTTGATATGAGAGTGATGGGGTGATTGGCATGTGGTGCATTGAGTATTGGGTGAGGCCGGTGATGCAATTGGTGGGACATAGCTTTTGAAATGCATTCATTAACCCTGACTATTCGTATTAGGCCATTGAACTTTTTGTGTCACTGCGTCCAGTTCCTTGGAGATTTACTCCCTGCATTAACCTCCACAGCCATCACCTCCCACTGACATTTTAGCATGTGCCCAAGGCTTCCTCCTCTCCACTTTGTTGATGCAAGCTTCCAATGTTCCCTCAGAAAATTAAGGTGCTCATTTCCATCCATGTTCTGCTATCTCCTCCATGAATAAACAATGATCTCTGGCATGACTTCCACCACCTCCTTCAGCGTCAATTCATTTAAGAGATGCAGGATCAGTTTTATTCAGCACAAGCTAGCTTTAACTCATGCAAGCCACACATGGAACTAGACTCTGTGGTGGTGTGCTAAGGTCAAATGGGCATGGATTATATGCACTTCACAAGCCCAGTGCACTTCCCTGCACCATTCAATGAAATGGATTTTAATATTTCAGCATCAAAAATATTGTTTTCACTAAAATACTTTGGTCAGTTGATTTTTAAAATGTGTGAAATGTGATTTTCTTTCTACATTGAAAGAAATGTAAAATCAAATGTACTTTTTTGGCAGCTGGAATTCACAGAGACCAATTTTGCATAGTGATGAATGTACTTTACTAACAAGAGACAAACCGAGCATATTTTGTATGGAGACTATACCATAGTTATCACTGGATTTCTGGAAAGGGAACATTTGCCCTCCATGGTCTAACTTTGCAGTACATCATGGAATGAAAAAGGCCAACTGTTTATTTTTTACTAGAGTTATGTCCATGCAATTTAGTGTGTCACAATAATGATAATTACTTGCCAAAAGTGTTCTTGGTGGCAGTCTTAATGTTCCCTATTTGACATCTCAATTATCGATGACATGAGAAAAATAATTTAGATTACCTCTCTATACACCATGTTATTTCTTAATCAAAAGCCAGAAAATTAATAGTTGTCCTTCAGTTACATTGCAAGGTCATTTACTGGGAGAGGAGACAACCCTGTACTGGTTGAACATTCCCTTTTAAGAAAAAGAGAAGATTTATTCACAGTTTAGGATACTACCAAACAAAAGTGTTAAGTACTAATCTATGATTGATGACCTGTGCCAAAAGAGACCTTTCATTGATGGGAATAGGTTGACATCAGCCATTTTCCCCTCTTCCATAGTATGCTTTCCAATGGTTCAACTGCTAAAAATAACATTGCAGATTACTCTCTTCCGGTCCACCTAATCTCTGTGGGTTTTGGGATTGGGGCAGAAGGTGGGAATTTGTAAAATCCACTTTTCCATTTCCTGTCACCTAATGTTACTTTCATGAATCTCTCACAAAACTGACATCGGGTGTACGATATGTTTTCTCAAATATGGACCAGTTCACTGTGATGAGACACCAATAACAGGAACACATTACATGGTGTATTTCCCCTCAATTGAGCCATAGCAACACCCTACTAAAAATACCCTGTCTTCCTGGTGCCCTGGAGCTCTGCAAGGGAGTTGGAGGTGAGAGAAGAAGTTGTTACATTTTAAGGATTCACTTTGCCTCACACAAATTCAATTGCACTAGTAGGAAATTTGTAAAAAAAAATGTTTTCTATTCCTCTCATGGCTAACAGCTGCACTACTCTGTGGCATTTCCCAGTGTTCCCATTAATTGGCAGATATCTCAGGCCGCTGACAGCAACAGCTCTTGGTATTGAGATTTAGTGTTTATCTGTCAATGGGACAAACAGCAAGAAGGAAAGCATGTTCCAAATCTCCAGCCCACAAACTTCAAACAGGATAAACTAGCTATAAATGCACAAAAAGGACTGAATTGCCTGAGCTTCAAGGGGAAGGTTACCTGGGGTTAGGGTCCATAAATATTATAGAGTCATACAGCACAGAAATAGGCTCTTTAGCCGACCATGCCCATGCCAAACATCAAGTACCTATCTGTACTAATCCCATTTACCAGCACTTGGTCTGTGGCCTTCTGTGCCTTGGTGATTCAAGTGCTTGTCCAGATGGTTCTTACAAGCTGTGAGAGTACCTGCCTCCACCACCTTTTAGGCAGTGTGTTCCAGATTGCAAACACCCTCTGGGTGAAAACAATCTCCCTTAGATGGCCTCTAAACCTCTTACTCCTCACAAACCTGCACCTTCTGTAATTTGGATACCCTTGTTCTACTGCACTCAAATACTTAGAAATGACTGAACTTAGAGGTAGCCCATATTCCTATCATCAGCATTCTGTTCTGAATATATTTTGATCCTACTCTCAAAGGCCAAATTCCCAAGTATGGCTTTTAAGTGGTACAGAATAGAGGTTTGTTTCCCATTCTCCAAGTTATTTGATATCATGCCCAGCAACATGTGGTAAGCAACTTATAGGCTAAAAGGGTAAAAGGTTTCCATTCCTACTTAGTTATTCAGTACATCTGGTGGAAGGTGCATGTTTGTACATTAGCCAAGTAGAGAAATGGGCTGCAGAGTGACGCATTGTGATGGACTATCCTGCCAACACTCATCACCTCTGCTTTCAATGAAGAACAGCCTTTCAGGTGAAAACAAACAAATTACTTCAGCTGGGCTAAATAACTTCAGGGAAAACAAGGGAAACCCCTCAGCATAAAATATACAACATCATAAGGCACTGTTGGGTCCTGAACTGTACAACCAGGAACCTGCACAGCTAGTTGATCTTAAGTTTTGTGTCCCCACCATGGAGATAAAATAACCTATGCAATGATTTTTGCTGAAAGGTCCACATATCGGTATGTGAAAGGCAGAGTTGTGCTTGGCATTTATGTCTTCTACCACAAAATTTATTGTTAAATTCACACTTCAACAAGGTACAAGAAGGTCACTGATCTCCAAGGAACTGTAGCCCTGCAGAAGTCATGGAATTTAGAAAAAGTGAAGACACAATGAGAGTTTTACTAAGGATGGGGGAAAGCAGGAATAAAATATTTAAAAAATTGCGACTTAGTAAGAAGCTGAAGTGGGAAGGGTGTTCAGCCTGGCAGGGCTCCAGGTTTGTCCAGCTTTTTTGATACAGTCAAGGCCACCTCCATAACAAGTCAGTCGAGTGTTTTTACGGTTCTCATATATTTATTTTACATTCTCAATTCACTTAACAATATATTTTGGAATTGTAATTCTCAGTTGAAGAGAAACTCTGCTTCAAAAAGTGGCATATAGCTTATAATTACAAATAATTAATATTATTTAAACTACAACAGTAGGTTACATGTTGCTACCACAGATCCTGCCTTGGCAGCTGTAGACTGTCATGTTTTTGTAGCTAGAGTGCATTAAAAGAGTATTTTGCAACTTCTTTTTGAACCGCAAAACATGACTTATACAATGCAGTATACTTTCAAAATTAATGCCAGGAAGTATGTTTGCTGGACATTTACAAGTTTTATAACTGATGTAAAAAAGTCCTAATTGACACATAGAATTCTATTTGCATGGAAGTACAAATAATAAAAAAAAATGAGCCAGTAACTTATTCTGCTGATTACACCTGTCAAAAAGGTGTGAGTCACCTTCTTGAAACACTGCAGTCCCTGTGTTGTAGAAACTTATATAGTTCTGTTTGGCAGGGAGTTCCAGGATTTTGACCAAGTGATATTGAATGATCAGCAATATATTTCCAATTCATGATGGTGAATGGCTTGGAAGACAACTTGCTGGTGTTTCTCTAGCTCGCTGACATCATAGGTTTGGGAGAAGCTGCTGAAGGAACCTTGGCCAGTTACTGCAGAGCATTTTGTAGATGGTATCCACTACAGCCACAGTGCGCGGGTGGTGGGGTGCATGAATGTTCAGGTGGAAGACTGACATCCACTCAAACTGGCTGTTTCATCTTGGATAGTATCAAGCTGCTCTCATTAAGATGAATCACATGTACTTCATCACATCTTGTGGATGCCTTATGTTGCAGATGATGGAAAGGCTTTGGGGAGTCAGGAAACTAGTCACTCCCTCAAAAATACCCAGTCTCTGCTTTGCCCTTGCAGTATTTATGTGCATGGCCCACCTAACTCTGAGGTCAATGGTGACCCCAGAATGGTGATAGTGGTGATGTAGCAATGGTGGAGATATGGCAATGGTAATGTCATTGATCAGTAAAGGAAGATGGTTAGATACTCTTGTCAAAAACAGGCAATTACATGGCATGGTGTGCACTTACTTTCCACTTATCAACCCACAAAGTGCTTCACATACCACAACTCACCAGATTTCCTTGGCAACACTTCCAAAAGTCTACCACCTAGACAGACAATGGCAGCAGGTGCAAGGTAACACCACCTCTGTAAATTATCCTCAGAAGTGTACAACATAATGACCTGAAAATATATTGGCATTCCTTCATTATCAATGGCTCCAAATCCCAGAATTCCCCATCTAACTGCAACGTGGGAACATCATGATCATATACACTGCAACGCTTCAAGGAGGCAGGTTGTCATCACATTGGCCTCGCCAGCAACATCCATGAATAAAAAAAGAATATGTATTGTCCCTCAGTGGTTTCATTCAGATTAATGGAGATTATACTGAGTCAACCATCACAAAATGTTCCCTGTGTAATTCTTCTCAAACCCACCATCAATAACAATCTACTGGCTCAGGAAGTACAAACCAATCTTATCCAACTCAAGTTCTTCCCACCAATACACTTAATCTCTTTTAAGTTATGCAACACTCCATCAAGATTTGGTTTTGAAAATCCAAGAAAGCTGCACTAACTTGACTTTCCACAATCTACTTAGTATTTTTTCCCCAAAAATTTACTTATTCATAAAAAATACACTTACACAATGTGGGACATGCCATAGTCTTCATTCTCTGTGCCATGCACATCACTACATTCACCTACAATATTTACAATGTTACAGCATGTCATCAATTTTTCAGTCTCATTAGCAGTAAGTCTGAGAGGTTATTACACAGGGCCCAGCTCCTCAGTGTCAAACAGCAGGAGGACCTTACACTGTGCTCTTTCTCCACAAAGCCTTTGCAGTGGCTATACTGAGTCCCAGGACATCCCTCAGTACATATGGTCAGCTCATCTAGAGCCAATGGCTGGTCCAGAGTCTTTTTCTTGCTGTCGTCTACAATATCCGAGATAGAGGTCAGGAGGTTCAGGAAGACTGCACTCTTTATGGCCTTCATAAGGCCAGCAGAGAAGGTTTAGCAGATCTTTAATATGTCTAGCTGTGAGGATGTCACAAAGCCATCCTCTTTCTTAAGACTGCTTGCTGATCATTAAACTCTCTGTGAGCCTTTTGGAAGAAGAAACACAAGCATGTCTCATCCTGCTCCATGGAGCAGACTCTGGATTACTTAGAAACTCATTCAAAAGGTTCAAGCAACTTGGTAAGACCTTCTTTTGCTGAGGCTATGTTCAAAGACTCCTGGGACCTTGCCTATAACCAAGGCCCTACATGAGTTTCAAAATGAACCAGAAAAACTGCATCCGATTTGCAGACAAGGCTGTCAAAATTGAATAACAGTAATGTTTACTTTTATTAATTGTGGTAATTTGCAAAAGTCAGTAGGCACATTCATTTCTGGGAAGGTGGGTGTGGGGAAACAGCTTAAATACTTCAACACAGATATACTTTTTCAAAACATTTAAATCACACCATTAAATAACATCTGTGGAATGCTTTACCTTAGTAACAGTTGTGGTTTTTTTCCAATACACATCCCTTGGTGCACTGCAGTTCAACTGATCCAATCCAGGGACGTGACTAAAAAGCAATAAAAACTGCTACTGCTGGAAATCTGAAATAACAAAACTGCTGTAAATATGCAGCAGGTCAAGCAGCACCTGTGGTAAGAGTGTTAACCTTTCAGGTCGATGACCTTTCTGATACCAACAGGAAAGATTGGTTATCTGAAATTGTTGAATTCTACATCAAATCCCAATGGCTGCAATGCACATGGATGGAAGATGAAATACTGATTGTTCCTTGAGCTCATGTTGAGCTTCATTGGAACAATGTAAGAGGCCAGAGGCCAAAGACAGGGAGATCACAATGGCAGTGGGATGGAAAATTTAAGCAACAATAGCTCCAGATCACCCTTGTGGACAGAGCAGAGGCATTCTGCAAAGCAGTTACCCAATATGTGTTTGGTTTCTCCAATACAGAAGAAACCAAATACAGTACACTGAATTGAAAGAACTGCAAGTAAATTGCTGCTTCACCTGGTAGAATTGTTTGGTTTCTGGATGGTGGGAAGGAACAGGGTAAAGGGATAGGTGTTGTATCTTCTGCAGTTGAATGGGAAAGTGTCATGAGCAGGGGAGTCACTGGGAAACTGTGCCCATCTCACCTGAATAAATACTGGCAGCTACCCCTACCAATTGTTGGTAGTTTTAGCTACAGCACCTGCAGCAATATTTGGCAGAGTTGTGGATAGTGAGGAAGGTTATCAAAGGATTCAGCAGGATGTAGACCAGTTGGAAATGTGAGCAGAGAAATGGCAGATGGAGCTTAATCCAGACAAAGTATACAGTAAATTGCAGGACCCTCAGGAGTGTTGATGTAGAGAGGGATCTTGGAGTGCAAGTATAGGCTCTCAGAAAGTGGCAGCACAAGTAGGTAGGTTGGTAAAGAAGGCGTATGGTATGCTTGCACTCGTCGGTCAGAGTGTTGATTAAAAAGGTCGGAAAGTCATGATGCAGCTGCATAAAACTTTGGTTAGGCTACATTTGGAGCATTGTGTGCAGTTCTGGTTGCCGCATTACAGGGAGAATGTGGAGGCTTTGAAGAGGTTTACCTGGATTGGAGAATATTAGCTGAAAGAAGAGGTTGGACAAACTTGGATTGTTTTCTCTGGAGCGACAGAGGCTGAGGAGCGACCTGATAGAAGCATATTAAATTACGAGAGGCATCGATACGGTAGATAGTCAGAGTCTTTTTCCCAGGGTGTAAATGCCATATACTAGAGTGCATAGCTTTAAGATGAGAGTTGGAGAGTTTAAAGGAGATTTAAGAGGCAAGTTTTTTTTAAACATAAAGTGGTAGGTGCCTGGAACACACTGCCAGTGGAAGTAGTGGAAACAGATATGATAGTGACACTTAAGAGGCGCATGAACGGGCAGGGAATGGAGGGATATAGAACACGTGCAGGCAGATGGGATTAGTTCAGACTGTATTATGCTTGGCACAGACAACATGGACCGAAGGGTCTGTTCCTGTGCTGTACCGTTTTATGTACACTTCCAAGTTTTATGAGAGCTAAGAGCAAATAATCTCGGGCACATATATCCGAAAGCATGTTCTACAGGTTTAGAAGTACCTTTAAATGTCTGCTCAATGAATTGGAGGCAAATGTGATGAAAAGCAAGCGACCTGAAAGGGTAACAGTTTCTCACTCTCACTCTCCACAAATACTGCCTGGCCTGCTAAGTATCTGCAGTATTCTGCTTCCCCCCGGCTACAAATGTTTAAATGTATTTGTGAGAAGCCTGACTCTCCCCACCGCACTGCTTTCTCCAGCGAGTCGGCAGCCAATGCCACACTCAACTGTTCACGTGAACGCCGCCAATATTCGTCCCGAGCAGCGCTCTCGCGAGATCTGGTGCAAATTCCCGTTTGAGGCGGAGCGGCGCTCCTTCTCTTCAAGAATTTGGCCTGCATCATGTTGTCCCGCTTACTGAAAGATCACCAAGCCAAGCAAAATGAACGCAAAGAGCTACAAGGTGAGTCCAAATATTTCTATTTCACCCTCAAACCAGAGATATCCGAACGCCTTCGACTGCCGCGAAACAGCCTGAGATCGAGGCCCATATCTCCATGGAGACAAGCCTACGTTTATGCTGATTGGTCTAAATAACCAGAAGGTCTGCCTATATACGGCGTGCTGCCATAAATAGCTGTTCCTGATTAGTGGATTCAGCTGTCTATCATGGTACCCTAAGATTCCATTTTATTTTGTTTAAAAACATGAAAAACACCTTAAGGGATGTGTTTAGAATGGATAGTTGTTGTGCTGGAGAAGCTAAGCCTTTATCCACTTGAAATGAAATATGACTTCAATTTTTTTGTATTCAGTTAAATTCTGTCAAATGGACCACATACTGTACCTTGGAGATACAAGAGGCTGCAGATGCTGGAATCTGGAGCAACACACAAAAAGCTGGAGGAACTCAGCGGGTTCCTCCAGCTTTTTGTGTGTTGCTACATACAGTACCTTGAACTTGCATTTATCACATTTCAGTTATGTGTTGAAATTTGTCAATGACACACCTGGTACAAATCAACTAATCATGTTTAGCATTAGTTGAGTGTAGACTGTAAATTTTACTGGGTTTAAACTTCAGAACCAGCAAAATTGTTGTCCCTTTGTGTTTAAGAAAGTAATTTGGTTACTTTTCTTGATTTCAGGGTGGGCCAAAGTGTCTTGCAGTCCATTAAGTCATTGTTTTGAAGACCATGTATGTAGGCAAATATAAGACCTAAAGGAATTGCGAATCAATGAATCAGTAGTTATTATGTTTCTGGTGGTAAAGTTGACATATTGGCCAGTATACCAACTGAACGTTGTATTCTACCTGAGTAGGTACATAGAATAAAAGAAAAACTAAATTCTATCTGCATTGCTCCTTTCACTTATCCAAAAGTATTTTGCAGCTAATAAAGCACCTTTTGAAGTGTACTTACTACACCTTGGGCAACACGTCAAAGGTCTCGCAAACGGTATTGGAGATAAATAACCACAAACTATTTTATGTTAATATTGGCAAGTTCTCAAAGGGAACTTCCCACTCTTCAGGTTGTGTGTGGGAACTTTTACAACTTAGCATAATCAAGATACTGTATTACATCTTGTCTGTCCTTTGAATTTGAAGATGACTGTGATTAATTTGGTTTCTGTGAACGTGTTTGGTTGATCAGGCCAATTGGTGCTTTGAACTGTCTGTAGCGCATGAGCAAGTAATACCATATAGGGTTGTATGATTTTGATTTAAAGTGTGTGCTCCATTAGATTTTGTGACAAGAGTGTAAATTCAGATCCACAGTGCTGTGGAATTTCTCATGCAACCTGGGGAAAATACTGAAAATTTTCAGACCATCTTCAATAAGACAGGTTGAAGTATGTTTGCAGTTTAGTTTATGAGAGAGTCTGTAATTCCAACTCATTTCATTGACCTGTATTAATGACTGGTCTTTCAATTGTTAGCTTTTTTTTAAGGTATTTTCAATGGATTTGAAACTATTTTTCAGTTTTTTAGTGGCTTTGTTGGGTTGATTATGCAGACTTCTTAAAACTTCGGGTTCTAAATGACATCTACAAGCCACTTGAGTGCCTCAGTGATGTGAGAATATTACACCCTTGTTTTGGTGAGCCAGATCTTTCTAATGCTAGGATAAAAGGGATTATGTCAGCTCCAATCAGAAATAGACCATGTTAGATCCTGATTTCATCCCTTTCCTCAGCCATATTTGACCCTGAGGTGTAATTTAAACCCTGTATATTGCCCATCACCAAATATTCTATTTCCACATTTAGAGGTTTACAGCTCAAGGCAATTTAGTCCACTGTGTTTGTTCAAGCAGCCCACAACTAATCTTACTTCCCTCACCCCCCCCCCCCCCCCCGTAGATTAACTTTGTAACTTCTTTTGTGTCAAACATTTAAAAGATTTGTTGGTCTCTGCTTTAACTTCTTCCTGCAGCAAGACATTCCCTGCTACAACCCTTGCAAGAAACTCCTCTTGTATCTCTCCTCATTCTATAGTGACCCTCTTTAAATTGATAATCCCTCGATACTGATTCCACATGGAAAATGGTTTATTCCTATTCATATCAAAAAATTTGAGAGATCTCTCAAATCTCCCCTTTCTCTTCTCAGCTTTAGTATTGCAATTCTCTTCTGCATCTTTCAAATCTTGTTAGCCCAAGGCACTAATGTTCTATCTATAACAGGGTAGTGAAACTGGACACCAGTGAATGCTAGAACTTTGACCCAGTCACTGGTTTGTAGAGATTTACTGTTACCTCTTCCCTGCTGTACTCTCTTCCCCTATTTGCTGTGACTTTAATTACCTGCATCTATGCTTTAAAGGAATTGCTAATTTGCACTCCTGGATGTTTTTATTCACCCACACTCTTCAGTAATTTTTCATTATGTGTGTGCTTCCATTCCTTGTTTGGCCATACAAGGTCAATTATTTGCTTGTTAGTCTATCTAAAAAGCAATTTTTTTACTTATGCAGTCCACCATGCTACTTGTTAAACCATTTATTTTTGTGTCAACAACAAGTTTTGATACTGTGCTTTTTAGGGCTGAGCATTGAGTATGTATTAAGTGGACCGAGGTTAACCTTAGGTTTACATCACTTGCAAATCTTCTACACTGGAGCAATATCCATCAACCCTCGCCCCCATTTCCTGTCATTTAATTAGCTTCCTATCCAGTACTCATTATTTAGGCTTGCACATAGTGCTGACGTACTCTGGGCACACTGCTCTGCCACATTGTGCCAAGATTTCTGCATTGTTTTGATTGCATTGTTGAATCTAACTGCTTCACCATTGACAGGCATGCATTTCCCCTGCCACCGCTATTAGTTCTTGATTTCCCTCCCTAAACATCTCTCCCACATTAAGATAATCTTTGATCAAGGTTTTAGTCCTCTGGCCCATATCACCTTCTGTGAATGAATGTCAAATTTTGTTTGACAGTTAGTCATCTGAAACACTTTGGGATGTTATTGTTGGTTCACCACTGTGACATGCATTGCTGATTATATATGCAATACATCTTTGTGACAACCTTCAATAAAATAAAAGAATGTATGGACTCTTTTCTCCCCCCCACCCCTCACCCCCTTCCTCCCCTCCCCTTTATTAGACCTTGTAGTGAAAGAGAAGTTCAAGACTGAATGTTTTTGTCAGGAACATTAAATTAGTTACTTTTTGTGTTGCAGGTTGAAACGATTTATAGAAGGTTAGGGCCACTAGAATGACAAATGACGCATTCTCCATTTTACTATGTCCAGTCTAACATCCTCCCCCACCGATCTCTTTCGTGTGCTGACTGTCCTGCTGTGTGCTTACAGCATTTTGTATTTTATTTCAGATGTGCTGTGTTCATGCTTTGCTTTGTACCTATAACGATTTGCAGATTCAAAGCTTGGTCTTGTATTAAATCATGAGAGATTTTGTGGCTTACTTTTCTCAGCACTTTAAAACTGTCTGGGCCAATTTCTCAAGTTAAAAAGAGAAAAAGGAATAAAGCACTGCAATGCTGGGCTTTGACCCTGTTTGCATTAAATGTTCATTTCTTGGAGCATTTCCAGCCTGGGTAGAAAGCTCCTGTCTGAATTGAAGGAGCTTTTAATTTTTTTCAGTCTTATCTATCCAGTCATATCCAGACTATAACAAACAATGGCTTCTCTGACTGCACCCACATGGTTACCTCTGGTGCCCCCAAGAATCTACCTTGGCCTTGTCCTATTTTTCAGCTACCTTCTTCTACTTGGCAATGTCATGGTGGCACAGGAGGTAGTGCTGCTGCCTCACAGCTCCAGTGACCCAGGTTCAATCCTGAAATCTGCTGCTGTTCTCCCTGTGAATGAGGGTTTCCATCAGATGCTGCAGTTTTCTTCCCACATCCCAAAGACGTGCTGGGTGGTATGTCAGGCTACTGTAAATTGCCCGTAGTGTATGTGGGTTTTAGGAGAATCACAGAATCGTGTATTAATGGGCATATGTGAGATAATACATTACAAGGATATAATGGGGAGATGGGATTGCTCTGAGAGCTGGTATAGACTCGATGGGCTGAATGACCCCCTTCTATGTCATAAGGAAATATAAGAAATCATCTGAAAAGCCACTGTCAAGTTGTATTATCTCACAGCCACCTGCATCTCCATTGCCTCCAAGTTATCATAGTTTGCCTGAGATCTGCTATGAGATTGAATCACAGATAAGTGGGAATTTCCTTGACCCAAACATCACAAGCTATTGTTTCTGGTTCCTATTGCAAACTCCATCCTCTCACCACCAACTCCATCCCTTCCACTGTCTGAAACTAAAAAGACAGCTTGCAACCATGTTATATTTGGCCCAAAGCTTTGAACCAAGTATGCACCATCATTAAGAATGCCTGTTTCCGCCTTGGTACATTGCCGAACTCTACTCCTGCCTCAAGTCATATGTTTGCCAAAACACATAGGTGTGTCTTTGTCACCTTTAGCCTTGGCTATTTCTTTGCACCCCAAGCTGGCTTTCCTCAGTCTGCAAACTTGATGTCATGCAAAACTCTGCTGCCCGTGTCTTAACTCACAGCAGATTACACATCACGTTACAGACCTATAGTTGGTTCTGTTGTGACAAATTTTAAAATGGACTTCATAATGTAGTGGAGCTGTCCCTTTTTCCTGGGAAATAAAAGTATAAAAAGGTTAAATGTTCATCCTGCATCTTAGCACGCCAAATAACGTTGCGGAAGGCGAAACCACAGTTCATGGGCTTTCCAATTATGAAGTCTTTTGCACAATGTATTGGAAAAAGAATCATAGAAAGGCCTGGGTTGTGATGCTCACTGCCTTATGTACGCAGTGTCAGCCATTTTTGTTTTCATTCTAGTAGATGGAGGGACCATTTCTACACTAGCAAGTGGCTAAGTGTTGCATATTGATTATGGTTTGCCAAACATTTCTTTGTAATGGCAGTGCTTTTTAAAACCAACTGAGATTAATAGAGCAGTTTTGAAAACAACAGGGTGGTATTTCTTTAAACTAGTGTTTCCACCTCCCGACCTCCATTAATCAATAATTGTGATGGAGACTTTACAAGTTGCAGAAAAAGCTTGTCATTTGTTCTATGGCTGTTATTAATTCATCACATAGTAATACATTCCAACTGTAAACATGGGAATTATCATCTAACCTTCAAATTGCAACAGGCTTATTACATATTGTTCATTATTATGTCTCCTAATGCTTAGTGATTGAAGCATTCATAGATTTTGCTGCACACTTTCCCCTTTGGTTGCAGACAGTTTAGATGCCATTTACTATTGATGGACCTCATGTACAGCTACATCAGTTTGCGTCTTTACAACGTTTCTCATACAAAGCAAGAAGGCGTCAGCATAATTGTGAAGGAAAAGCATTCATGGTGGAAAGAGAAGATTAGGGGAACAATTGAACAGGAGTTTGAGGAGGGTTTTGAAAGTGAGAGCAAGGTGACAAGATGCAGTGGTCCAAGGAAGGATCCATGGTTAGTGATGAAAGAGCAGCTACGTTGATGGACTATAAAACAAGGTACTGATGTTATAGCTTGGATCCAGCAGAATCAGGGTTTAATTGTTATGTCTCTTGTACAAATACTGTAAGCTTCTTATGCAAGTGATGCATAGTTCCAATGTGATTTGTGTTGGGCTCATATTCTGTGAGCTGTGTAAAGGGGTTACATTGTGGTATCACCTTATCCCTGAACACCATTTTTTAAATTCATTATAAAAGAGGTAATTCTAAAATTTATTTTAGATTCAGGCCATTGTTCAACAAGAATATCTGGGAAGTATAGCAGTTCTGAGCTTTGAAGTTAAAGTTCTGAATTTTTGGACATCTGCCTGAATGGAGAATTGTTGGCAAAATCTAACATTGTGAAACCAGGCCATTTGGACACTGTCTAATTTTTCATAATTCCAATATTCGAATTAAAGCTGAAGTTAGTGTAGTTAGGGATATGTTGCCCTGATTGACAATAGTATTTGTTTGTAAATGTAATTGCAGTGCACAATAAGCATGTCAGTGACATCCAGGATGACAGGGAATCATAGATATTTTTAATAGGATTCACGGTACAGAAGGAGGCCATTCAGCCAATAGTATTTTTGCCACCACTGCCACATCAATTCCAGATATCTTGTCCAATCCCATTTCTCTGTCCCTTTTTTTTTGTACCCTTTTTATATTTTCCCTTACAAACTGCTTCTCCAATCCCTTCATTTAAACTACATTTTGATCCCAGCTTCAATATCATCTTGCTGTAAAGCATTGCATGTTTTGATAACCCCATCATTGTCGTCATCAGTCACTTGCTCTCGCTAGCACAATGCCAGTTGATCCTGCAATTGCTACCATACAAAGCAGAAAGCATGTGCTTGTCCAGGTCAACTGTGTTCTGCCCTAGAGTGTTGTCAGGTTCATCAAGATGTTTTACACCAGCTTCAGTTGCTGTTGCAGGCTGCACTGAAGTGTCCACCATTTGAGTAGCAGTAAAATGACTGTTGCTGTCGGAAATGAACATATAGAGACATTCTTAAGGATTCTTAAAAATGTTGTTCCTGAAGTGGAAACATCTAATGATGCAGAATTGACAATCTCTTTGGGTTTAAATGAATTTGAAATTCTCCTGTGAACCTTAAATCTGTTGCAGTGAGCGCTGCACCTCTCCTGGAAACACTGGATCCCCATTGCATGCTGTCATTCAGGTTGCTGATGGAATAATAGCAGTGATACATGATAGAAGAATGATTTTAAACCAGCAAGTAGGCTTAATGGAGTACAACCATGCAAATGTATCATGCACTGATTCACAGGCATCAAAACTATAAAGTATTCCAACTGCCGAGCTCATATTGGCTCAATTGGGGTGAAAATATAGGAAGGAAATCAGATCTTTGTATAGATATAGCAGAACTTCTACCCCCTGTACTCCAGTCCTCTAGAAGTAAAGACCACCATGCTGTTAGCTTTTTAATAACTTTCTGTAACCGTCCATGATGCTTTAATCTATGTACAAGGACCCCTAACTCTCTATGGACCTTCATTACTTTTTGCTTTTCGTCAGTTACAAAGTTCTCTTGCTTAAAATTTGGTCAGTGCCTATTAAGGTACATTATGTCAATGAATTCATGGCAGGCCAATTAACATTTTGTTCTAGTATCCACCACTGTAATATTTAGCAGCACACAATAGCCAGCACACTCAAAGGGGTCTCCTTTCTATACTTTGCAGTGATGGAACATGCAAAGGAAATTGGATCATTCAGGGTGGAGGAGGGTCTGGGATTCTCTGGAGTTTGGAATGGTTAAGAACTAGGTGGTGCCATTGGGGAAAGGGAGCAGTCGGGTTGGCAGATCAGTTGGGGGATGGGTCAGATGGATTTCGATTGAAATCTGTTTGCTTCAACTTTGCCTCTTTGCTTAATTTATTATTGCCATCCGTAGCTGAATAGCCAGCTGGCACTCACTGTTTAGCCTTGCGCATGCAGTGTAACTGGTTGAAACAGGCACCGTGGAGATGTTGGCATTGGTGAAGTTGTACCCCAACAAGTCTTACAGCTCCCTAGAGGAGAAAATTAGTGTTTATTCAAAGAAAAACATCCTGGCACTAAGACATCTTTATTTTGTGGGTTGTATAGCAAAACATCTTCTGTGTGATATTTAATGCTTTCCCTTCATTAGCAGTTTTCTTAAAAAGCTATTAGTTGTAATAAGTCACAACAGCCAATTTAACGAATAGCTTTTTAAGTTACGTAGGTGTAGTTTGCCAATAATTCACAAGATAATTTTGAAGCATTCATGCCAACTTTCTGACTGTGTAGATCAGATCAGACTTCTTCTTTTCCTTCCCCCATGCCATTTTATATCTTGGAAAAAATGTAACCATCGAGTACACTATCAGGGCATCTCTTCAGCAGTAAAGATAAAACTATTCCACAGTCTCAAACAGCCTTTTTCTAATTACCCTGGAGACCCAAATTACTCTCCAAGCAGACAAGTTGAGGCCCAGGCAGCATCTTTTCCCACAGTCAAAGAGGAAAAAAAATTCCCCAAACAGTTGTCATTCAATTTAGACCTAGCATCCAAAGGCTAGAAAGTTTATTTTTCCCCTTTCAAATAAAGTTAAGTTTTCTTTTAGCAGTCACATTGCATCCCACTCAATCTGATCCGCAAAACTTCTCCAATCTGCCAACCAATACCGGTTTAACACCAGGGTTTTTATGTTACTGTGCTCTGTAGGAGATGTTGCAGTTAAGATGGTATCTTAATGGTGTAAAAACAATATCAAAGCTGTATATAAAAAATGAAAGTGATAAAAATTTAGCCTAGATAACTGTCTGCAAAGAGAAATGACAAGATTGTATTTCAAGCAACAATCTGCTGGAGGAACTCCATAGGTCGAGCAGCATCTGTGGGGGGAGGAAGGAAATGTCGACGTTTTGGGTCGAGACCCTGCATCAGGACTCTAGCATCTGCAGTGTCATGTTTCCAAGATCGTATTTCAGGTGTAGATCCTTTGTCAGAACTGGTTTGCAAGGTGATTTTTGACTACCATTACTTTTATTGATTCGCTCAATACATTATTTCAGACCTGCAACAACCAGTGTTTCACCATAGCTTTATAAAGCTTGAAATCTTCAAGTTGGAAGGACTTTATATTATATTTAATAACTGCTGTACATTGTGCTGTTGCTGCTGAATCCCTGACGTCTAAGTCTTGTATGATTATCACTCTTCTACCACTTTTTTCCCTTCTGCTTTGTATTCTTCAACAGATATAGGATGCTGAAGTCGCTGAATTAGTGGTGAGTCAGTCAGGTAACCATGGATCTTGTTTTCTAAAGTGATGATGTATAATTTGCAGCCAGAAAGATTTTTACTGTTCAGAAGCAAGAAAATGAGAACTTGAATAATCAGCAGCAGATGCATGTAAATTCTTACAGACAAGTTATTGGTTATTTCTCTTCTTCATCTTCTGGGTTTAAACGTATCCAATGTTGGATCATTTATTTTTTGCCTCCTGATTTTTGTTTTTCTCTTCTTTGAAGACAAGTTTCAGCTTGCCACTCAGGCCTTTTGTTGTGTCTCCTCTCCCTGTGGTAAGACCAAGGTTAAGAATGTGTTGCGTGGGAACTGCAGACATAACCCACTTTGTGGTTTAGTTAGTACAATAATGGGTTGTTAATACCCTACTACCATCGCATCAACCTTGCTAAAATAAAATAGAAAAACAAGGCAACTTTTGACATTGATTCAAACACTATTATGATGGATTTTGAAGAAGGTTTGATCGGCAAATACACTGCACAACACAATATGATGCTGACCTTTGCAGGCAAAAAAGAACCCTTGGGTTCAGACTTTTTGCTGTACTGAGTGAGCAGATAATAGGTTGGGGGAGTGAGTGACAGATAGTTCCTGTTAGTTTTGGAGTTCTACTGTTTGGGAATGAATAAATCATTTATTGTTGCTGTTCTGATCAACATTCAGAAAAGCACTAGATGAGGACAGCCCCTTCACACTGACTTATATGTAAAGAGTGGGGACTTGGGTGAGGTACTGAGTTGCTTGTGCATATGGCACAATTTCTCAGTGTGAGGGGGAGTGGTGAGATGTGGGGAAGATTATTTTTAAAATAACACAGATGAACTTTTGGATAGGTTTCTAGCACCTTAATATGGCATTAGTAGAATCTCTAATACTGCAATTTTTCCATTACAAAATAATTTTAACATCTTTTACAATGGATAGGTGTTCTACCTGCCTTGTTCCTCCCACTGAGCTTTTGCTACAACTGGACAGAAAACATGTTGAGGACAGGGAAAAGGGAATGGTTAGTGTATATTCTGGGTTGTTTGCTGGCTGCTTTCAGAATGTTATCAAGGAATAGCTGTGATTTACTCCCACTATTTGCTATCGCTGTGCAACATTTGAGGACAGATGTAAATTGGAGCAATTGGATACCATTTTGGTCTTCACTCCCATTCCGACACAGCTAAATGATCTCGAGGTAGTCACTTCCATACAATATTCCAAGTGTGCATTTTGATAAACACGGCAGGTATTTACAATTACATCTTTTGTCACTTGTACGTGGTTGTTATTTATCCCTGTCTTCAGGTGGTGAGGATAGAATTGCATAATCATGCAGTTCATCACCAATCTTGTTCCTTCATTTCCTTCCAGAAAAGCGGAGGAAAGAAGCTGTTGCAGCTGCTACCCGTCTCACTGAAGCGCTTGTGGATCATCTGAACGTTGGGTGGGTATTTATATTTATCACTGACCTATAAGTCACAGTAAAGCGTATCTAACATGTGGAAAGTATGCATAATTGAAGAACTTGTGCAGGAGAAAAAGACTGTCAAAATGAGCAGCAGCAATTTTTGTACTCACTTTACCACTTTTGTATGCAATGTTTCTTCCTCCTTCAATAGGATTCTGTTGCAGAATTGACTAACTATTTTCCTGACAGCCTTGTTATTTGTTATGAATGATCAAATCACCCATGGTAATTGCAAAGGATAATGGTCTGATTGCCCCAAGACAGGATTACAACCTGCTGTAGGTACTATTTGAATGGGTCTAATAGTCTGGGCTCTCTGCATTGGAAATATTGAATTTAAGCATTCCCACTTGCACAGTAATCCTTATCACTTGTAAAAAGCCAAAGGCAATCTGTAAAACATCGACCAATAAAATCCACTATCTTTGGAACCATGCTTACAAACCAGATGTCAGTGGCAGTGTAAATAGTCCAGCTTTTATTAGTATCCCTGCCCAGCAAAGTGAAATCCAGCTATTTTCCTGTGTGCCTTCCAGATTTGTACTTGGGCCATTTTCACAAGCTGCCCACCTTACTTATGAGGCCTCCAGCAGTAGAAATGGCAGAGAAACAGTGACTGTTACTTGGGTATCTAAAGCCTGTCTGATGCAATTTCCAATCCAGTCTGTGAATGGGTACTCGTTGCTCCTGGCAAAAACAGGTGGGAGTCAGTTTACAAAGTGACTGAAATCTAGGTCCTTCACTGATTTTAGGATCCCATTTGCAATTTCCAAATATAAGCCTATGGATCCTGGCACCATGAATGCACACTGACCAATAAACAGACTAACTGGATGACCTTAAAAGGATAGTGGGGACTAGAATGCCACTCCTGGCCTTGCATGAGAAACCTTTTTGTCATTATTTTTGGGGTAATTTATTTCCCCATCCCTCACCATAATATGAACTGCCTCCTGGAGCTCCCTGAACACTGGGCAGCTTACTGGCTTTATTCCAATGAGCTATGAACCTGAAAATGTGTGGACAAGCACAATACCAACTTCACATTCATCATAACCATACCGGTCTCTTACTAAAATACCATTTGGTGGAGGAGGGGAAAAACTTGTAATCTTGACACTGAAGAAGATTATTTAAAACATTTTGTTTCATAACCAATTGAAGCCACATATGTTTCTGTCTCTGCCTACTCCATCCACTGTGGCTGTCTGCAGCTCCCGGTAGCAGCCATTTTAATTCCCCTCCCCATTCCCACACCGACCTGTCTGTCCTCGGCCTCCCCCACTCCCAGGGTGAGGCTGAAAGCAAACTAGAGGAACAGCCCCTCATACTCCCCCTGGGGAGTCTACACCCCGAGGGTATGAACACCAAATTCCCCAACTTCAGGTAACCTGCTCCCCCTCTGTCCCTTTTCTCTCTCCTCCTGATCTACCCAGTTCCTCCTACACCCACCCCAGCCCCCATTACCCTGTTTCTTTCCCCTTCCCCACCCACTCCATCTGTCCATCACCCACACACCCCTCCCACTGGGTCCCCTCCCCCCACTGCTCCCATCTGCCCTCCCCACCTCCCTTATTTGGTTCCATGCTTCACCTTCCTCTCCTGTCAGGTCCCACCATCTGCAGCCCTGTCACCTCCATCTATCACCTCCCAGCCTCTTGCTATTTCCATTCTCCCCTCCTCCATCTGTCTGTCACACCCCCCCCCCTCACCTGAATCCACCTATCATCTGCCAGCTCTTGCCCCACCCCTTCCCCTCACCTCCTTTATACTGGCCATCTTCCCTCTATCTTTCCATCCAGTTGACAGTCCATCTCCCTCTACAGATGCTGCCTGACCCGCTGAGTTCCTCCAGCAGCTCTTTTTTTTTGCTGTGTTTCTGAATTCTTCAGTCGCCAATGACAATCCTCCTTTTCCTTGGGCAGTCCCTCAGGATCGAGGGTGACCTGCTTCCACTCTGGTTCTTTGCTTTCTGAGGTGACTGATGAGGTCAATGTGGGCACCCCAGACTCTTCCACAGACGGGGCAGGAGGTGAGTGACAGGGTGGGTGGGTAGTTTGAGGAAGCACTCTCCACCGTTTATGTAGGGCCTCCATATTCTCCTGAGCAGTCAAGGGCCAGAGATACCCAGGAGGTAGTGGGAATGTTGCATCTCTTCAAGGAAGCCTTTAATACATCCTTGAACCTTTTCCTCTGTCTGCCTGGTAACTTCTTCCCATGGCTTATCGACACCAGATTCCCAGTGACAATAGGACCATAACAGAAGACCCTAAATGTGATTATCTGACCCTTCATTAAAAGCTTATGAAGTATTAGTAATATTTCTGTAACATTGCATGATTTTAAACAGCTGTTATATGCAAGAGAGGATTAAATGGTATGCCATTCAGAAGTCTGAAGATCAAGTGTTTATGTTGCCTAACATGTATCTTCATATTCATTAATTTTATGCTTTAAAATATTCAGAATAAAGCATTGCGTTAAGAAGGCTAAAGAGAAAAGTAGGGAATGTTAAATAATTATAAGCATAAAATTTTCATTGCTTTAACAAGCATTATGTGTAGAGAGGATTGTATCCCATTCAAAAGTACCAGCTGTGCAAATGGGATAAACAGAAAATAGTCAAGAGTTAAACATTGATTAATTTCTCAAGAAGCAATTATAATGTGTGGGAGGGGTCCACCACAAATCTGATGTTCTCAGTATTTCATATTTCAACACTGTCAAGCAACATTGCAATAGTAGTATTAATTGAGTAGCAGCAGCTTTAAAGATTGTGTGAGGCTGGGTAAGGTTATTATTTTGCTTCCACTAAAACCTACTGCAGTGGCATCTGCTTAACCTATGCGTGACCTATTACTCACCAGCACTATAACAGCTGTGTGATGGTGATGTGAGTTTGGGGAGGGGGAGGGTTGCTCAAATGCTTTGGGCACTCATTTGCTACAGAATGCATGGACTGTGAGCTCCTCCTCTTTCTTGGTATCACAGCTGTGCTTATGATTAACAGTGGCCCACTTCCGCTCTTTCCCATTTGTGCTGTCATCTCTCTATCTTCACATTTTGTCAACCGCCATCATCAGACCCCTGCCTTCCCCCCCCCCCCCCCCCCCCCCCCGTGTTTGTCTATCAAATTTGGTCAAACGTAATGCTGATAAAGATTTCTATCAATGTAAGGTGAAGAAATGGACTACAAGATAGAGCCTGAGTGCACATGGTGCACGTGCATTGAGAAATGTGCAAACCAAAGCTAAGTATAATGAGATGTGAATGATGATCACACTATTGCTGTGTGTCTGGTGTGGGATTGTACAATCACTTGTACAATTGATTGTACAATCATTGTACAAATGGTGTGGAGACAAGGTTCCATAGTAGGGAATGAACACTCAGTGTTGCTACCTTTTGCATATTGAAGTTTTTGAGTCTCTATTTAGTCTTTCCTATTCTAATTGGGGGATCTTCAAAGCGATATGATCGGCATTTGGCCACTTCATATCTCAAGGATGAAGCAGTTCCACCAATATATACATTTCAGAGCTGTTGTGGTATATTCCCAATTCAGCAGGCTCAATTTTGACACTGATTCAGGCTGACTTGCATTTGTACCAATTATCAAATATTAATTTTGCATGTGGGAACCCATAGTTGATTGGGGAAAGAGAAAGGTAGGCATAAGAGCCTGATTCCTGTCAGACTCTCTAAAAATTCTCCTCATTAGCTTGAGGATGCAGAGGCCTATTGGCATGCTCTTATTGGTTTGGACCAATCAATGTAATAAAGATCGAATTTAGTTTCAAGTCTACGCGAATGTACATTTTGTACATTTGCCATTATGCCTGGAAAGTGCACTATGCTAATTGCATAGTTCCACACAACTCACAGTAACTTTTGTCTTGAGTTTCCCCTCGCACTTGCTCATCCTTCTTGTAGCTTGTTTAAATGTGGCTGAATGGTAAGGAGCCATTTGATTCTTGCACATTTTCCAGAAATATCAAGTGAAATCACTAAGATATTACCTGTATCCTCAAAGGCTTGCACAACAACTAATGACATTGTGGACAGAATTACTTAAATTAATTATAACATAGCAAGAAAGAATGAGGTTGTGCTGATCAGGGAGGATGGGGTGGTGGTGAGTCGGAAGTACTCAAAGACGAGAAAGAGTTTGTAAAACCTGCTGGGCTATAATAAAAGTTTCCATTGCAATTTTTACAGGAAGGAAGTCAGATATCCTCCCCTGATCTGCTGTACTTTGACTTGGTGGATCGAGTTAGTTCATTATTCAGTTGTTGAAAGCAAACCACCACCACAGAAAAAACCCATCACTTATTGTTGATGGTCACAAAGGATAAGAATTACATTAGTGAAGCTTGCATCCAGGGAGCAAGTTTAAAAACAAAATATCTATTTCTTTAGGGATTTGCCAGAAAATGAATATGGACAAATACAGTCACAATTTTTTGTTAATATAGGTTTCAGTTTTGAGTTCTTCTCTTGCCTTGGCCCTTTGGCAGGCTGACTCAAAGATAATTTCAGCACTGCTCTCAGTTGCTACATGTGGCAATATTGCATTGCAGGAAATTCTACAGCTGTAGCACTTCCTAGGAGCCAAAATAATTACAGTTGGGCAGTGTTACAAAAGAGTGAAAATTCACTACAAATGTTGGCATACAATGTGCCAATTTCTTTTGAGGAGGTGTTTGTTTACTGGAGAGTCAGATTCCAAGAATTTCTAATGGAACTATGGCTGAGACAAAGGGGAGTAATTTTAATTGAGTCTGAAACATTTACCATGGAGTGTATCTAGAGGAATGCAAGAATCTTGTTTGGATGACCATTTCTTTTTAAGCTTTTTGTGTAACAAACTGTTTAGAATCGTATGATAAACTGTTTGGAATCAGTTGTTTAAATTTCACTTCGTACTTTTTTAACAGTATACACTTTCCTTAAGTCTTTCATCATGTTTATTTAACGGTTCTGTGCAGGAAGTCTGTAAGATGTGCCCTATATATCGAGCTGCAGTATTTTGGAGTTTTGAGATGAAAGGTTTATTTAAATATTGCTTCCTGGAATTCATCTTGAAAATCATAAATATACTGTCTTAATTCTTCTCGCATTCAAATAATGTATAGTTTATTTTCACGAGCCAGAGCTCATGGAAGTCTTCATGTTCTCAACACGCTTATCCCTAGCTCGCCACTACCATATCATGAACACCATTATACATTTCTCCTGTATAGAAGCACTCCTCCAAAACCTTCATTCTTTTTGTTGACTGCATTGCAACAGTGATGCAAAGGTATCCTTGTGTGTTTTTACAAAAGCAAGAGATTGAAAGAAGACGATAGCAACTACAGATATCAACCTGTCAGCTTGAGCAATGGCTACAGCACTTGAATGAGACTAGCTTGAATCAAGAACTCTCTTGTAGATCAACACCACAAACAACAACCAGGCTTTGCACAGGATAGATTTGCAAAATGCAGGTGGGAGCTAAATAACACAAGTACAATGAATGCAATGTATATGCTGCCTACATTGATTTAAATAACTTTTGACTCGGCTCTTGTTACAGTGTCTAGGGCAGGCACGGTAGTGCAGTGGTCAGTGTAATGCTATTACAGTGCCAGCGACCCGGGTTCAATTCTGGCTGCTGTCTGTAAGGAGTTTGTACGTTCTCCCCATATGTCTGCGTGGGTTTCCTCCAGGTGCTCCGGTTTCCTCCCACATTCCAAAGACGTACGGATTAGGAAGTTGTGGGCATGCTATGTTGGCGCCGGAAATGTGGCCCCCAGAACACTCTACGCAAAAGATGCATTTCACTGTGTGTTTCAATGTACATGTAACTAATAAATATATCTTATCATTAATTAAGACATTTATGTCCACACAAGTAACTGGGTCCATATTGATAGAAAGCTTCCTGAGCTCTTTGATTTCATTGCCATGGTACATTGAGCCATTAAGTACAGTTAACCAACATTATTTGTGCTGGGTATTGACTGCATCATGAAATCAACAACAGAAAAAAATATGGAAAAGGAACCTGCCTGTAGAATAAATAGAGCTGAGACACAAAAAATTCTGCAGATGCTGAAATCTGGAGTAATACACAAAAAGTGCTGGAGGAACTCAGCAGGTCAGGCAGCATCCATGGAGGGAATAAACAGTCGACATTTCAGGCTGAGACCCTTCATCAGGACTGGAAGAGGGCAGAAGCCAAAATAAGAAGGTGGGGGGAGGGGGAGGAGCACACGCAGGCTAGGGATAAGTGAGTTCAGGTGATACGCGAGTCCAGGTGAGAAGGGGAAGGTAGGTCGGTGGGTAAATAGAGCTGAGCTTTGTCTCTGCCAGAGGTCTTACCTGAAAGTATAGACACCATCACCAAACTCCTGTGAAGGAAGTAGCTTGCTTTGGTCATCGGGTCAGCTGGAACAAGCCTAAAGTACAGTTGATAAAAACGCAATGTCATTCCATCTATCTCAGAATAGTGACTATCCATCCAGAATGGTGGAATTGGAGGGCTATTGACTCGCAGAACATTATTTCCTCCAAAGGGGGTTATACATCTGACTACGAACTCCATCCCAGGTGTGAATATTATGCACACATCATTCAGCTTTAGCCCATTAGTAAAACCTCTATTTAAGTATAGCCAAGAACAAAGTAAACAAGTAAAAGTCAAATAGTGGCTTCGATTCTAGATCACTTCATTCACTACTGAAAGGTAAACCCAAGGATTGAATCTCAAATGAGACTGTAGCAGCTTGATTAACCGAGCATCGCTGACTTGGTTCCTTTATTATTTCCAGCCTTCCTGGACATACAATTTATGCACCGTGCAATTTCTGACCTTGCTATACCATTCACCAATCTTCCAGAAGCTATATGGTAGACCCAGGGCATAGTGGAATGAGACCATTAAAATACACCTTAAAGAATGATATGTGAACAGGTCTGAATTGTAACAGTTGGAGGAACTTGGTAAAGGCAATGTCCTCTTATGGCAACTGTGTTAATACTTTTGCATGCCATTTGAAATTTGGTTAACAGATTTTCAAGATTGCATCAATCCTTTTGGACGAGTACTGGTAACTCTCACAGGGAATGTGGATGTCAAAAATCTGTTGTGTTTCCAGAGGATGCTGCTTTCATGTGCTGATTTAAACCTTTTTTTAAAAAAAATCAATATTTCCTACATCTGTCTGGAATTTTGCTTGGAGATATTTCAGGTGGAAGTAACAAGTGATAGTGTTAGATCAAGGCTGTGGCATTGGATTTGATGACACCTCAAACACTTGAGAGGAGAGTTTGGGCAGGTTGGATTTGTCATTTGAACCATAAAATCAGTTAAACATTTTAAAATGACTGAGCAAAATCCATTAGTGATCATGGTCCATGCAGATGGTAATGACTTTTTTTTCCTGTTATTTTTCTTACTGTTGCAGTTCCATGATTCTTGGTGACCTGTGTCTGGAAAGAATATCACATTAGATTATAAGGCATCAAGTACAATGCCTTTACAGTCAAAAGTAATTTCTTCGCATCACATCTCAAATTAACCTCCACCTGTCTCAGAATAATAAGGATAACGCCTCATAAGGTGATACGTTGTTCAAGGTCTTTTTGCTCTGCTTTGCTCTGTCTTTATTATCCATGGCATGGGCTGCTGTTTGAAGTTTGCGCTTGGGAGCAATATTTGTACTTTATGACCTTTTTATAATTGGAATTTCACAGGCCAGAGTGAGGAGTCTCTGCTGTGCATTTGAAAACTTGTTGAATTGTATTTCTAAAGTTTACATAGCACTGGTATTTCTCTAAGAGTAGCAGCTTGTTTTAAGCTCTTAAGTTTATAGTTTGTGCTGGAGTGCTAAGGTTTGTTCACGATCCTAAATTGGTTTTGGCCTTGATATTTCAGTGGCTTCAAACCCCTAAAGAGCCACTTATTCTTGAAATTTAAGTAGCCAAGTTTTGCCTGATTTATTTGTCCAATTTTCTTTAAAAATGCTCTGCTCAATAGACTATTACAGGCATTGGTAATTCTAAATAAAGTGTAAACAGGTTTTGTGACATAAAATAATTGGAATTTTAATGCACAGCTAACATTTTCCATAATGTAAAGGAGTCTTCATAGCAAAACAATTGAAGAATAGCAGGACTGCATGACTACAGGTACCTAAAGAAGGGAACAACAATTGTAACTCTGGAACCGTGGGATACATGAGCTTGCAAACACTGGTGGTAGTACACATGGAGCTGCACTTAATAAAAACAAAATAGTAGTCAAGATCTAACTCATGAGCATAAATAAAAGAGAGCCAGACATTGTGCAGAAGAGTAATCCCTAGGAGAGAAGGAAGAATCATCTCATTTACAATTGCCTGATTATGTGAGTGACAGCAAGCTTAACATCTGCCTCAAAATATGTCCAGTATAAGGAAGCCTCCAAGTGAAACAGTAGGCATGCCAAGACTGGAACATTCCATCTGCCAATCAGTCAGAGGCAAGTAAATAACCAGGATTGGTGAGTGGGGGGGAGAAAAACAAGAGCTGACCTGGATCCAAGTTCCTTCTATGTACTCCATCATCTTCAGTCCTCTGACATTATTTCATTCTGCACTTTCTAGCTGTGTTTGGTCCTTCAAATTTTTGCAGGTTCTTGCTATCCTCACTAGCTGGCTTCTCCTCAGTATTAAAGGTGGACTTTGTTACTTTTTGCAATCAATTTTCTATGATTGAGGTTGACTTTTGACCTCTCGATGTATTAGGTTTTTCCCCCTAACTCTTGGGAGGTGTGATTCCCAGTCCATTCTGAGTGAACTGATTAAATGTTATAAATAGCAGGCACCCAATGGCTAAACTTGTTAATCCTGGTAAGATGAGGAAAGTTTTAACTCCTCCTCACACCATGTCCCTTCCTTTGCACCACTGGTCTCTGCCAGGTGGTTGGGAGCTGTAATGGAGTATAAGCTCCCCCTCTGTCTTGCCACCCAATCTGACTAATTGTAATTACACATTGTAGGCTGAAAACAGGGACCCATCTGAACTCACTGGGATCATTTATTTGTCCAAATTGGAGTGTGATGCTTTCATCAACAACTGATTGCAATATTAACCTGTGGCCTGAACAAGAGACTGGCCTAGCTGTCAGGAAGCAGAAGTGATTTGGTCCCTGAGGGATGATCTTTATTTAATTGTTTCCTTGTGGAGCCAAGAACAGAATAGCTCCTCTGTGTCCCTTCTTGCCCCATTGCCAACCCTCTCAGATAAACCTCCCTGCCTGCAAGTGCTCCCTATCATTTATCTTTGTGCTAGGGATTATCCTCTCATCCCTGATGTGCCTTCCTTTGCCCAAATTTAATGGGTGCATGTTGGCAACCACCAAGCCATTTTGATTTGGAAAATTAACCTATGGGAATTTAGTAAAGCCCAGGTTTTTTTTAAATCATCTGGGCCACCCTGCTGCTTCCCCAGGTAGTTGCTAGGCCACCTTGCTGCCCAGAAACTAAAGCTGATATCTGTTGAACTATGGAGAGAATTACCGCTGAGCACAATCATTAGGATTAGATATACTGATAGGGTGAGATGAAGAGGAGGAGGCTTGTGTGGAGTGTAAATACCAGCTTGGACCAGTTAGGCCGAATGACTTCATTCTGTGCTCTAAGCGTTCTCCCGCATGCACTTCCCATTAGGATTACCATGATAGTGACACCGAAGCCAGGTTGGAACTCGAACACTGAATCAATTCACTCAGCATGAGCTGGGAATAACACCTGCTTCTATGGCTTACTGCCACGCCACGCCATGCCTGTACCCGTTGCACCATCTGGAAAGCTCCATTCTTTTAAAAGAGTGGAGAAAAAAGTGATATGTTAGAACAAAATGCATTTCCAATACTGGCAAATATGCCACTGACCTCCTGCATGTGGACATGCAGAGTTACAACAGAAGAGCTTTGGTGCTGACAACTTTGAGCAGTTTTTAGTAGTGGTTTTAACATGGGATCCGATAGCCAAAGCAGCACTTTTGAACACTTGGGTAGCTTGTTATGTCTACTAGATTCTATCCAGAACACAGTTCCTCCAGAACTGGGATCATGAAGTATTGTGCTCCCCTCAAAATCCTCATGTAAATGGTTAAGAAAAGACTGGTCTTGACTTGTTTTGCAGAATTTTTTTAAAAAAAGGAAAGCTGTTAAATTTAAATTTCAAAATTCATGTCCCAATCAAAATTAGGTGATAGAACAAGTCATGTGTCCTCTTTGTTTTTAAGGTAGACTTTAAAAATCACCTTTTGATAATAAGCTTTTCTGCAAAACTGCAGTAATATGGTTGAATCCAAATAAATACACAAGTGAAGCCAAGAAATTTAAATCTTTGGATCAAACTTTTATGGGATACATATGAAAAGAATTACCATTTTATGGTATGCTGTATTCTTGCCCTGTTGTCATTATACATTTTTTAAAAAAGTGAAGGACGAGGGCTCAGGCCACCATTAAAACTTAAATACTTCACCTGAAAAGCAGAGGCACGTTACACACAGCATTGTGATTGTGGGGCGCAGCAGGCTGATGTTTTGTTAATCATTACATCTACTAAACAGTTCAGTGGCAGATTGAATATTAGCTACTCACTCATGCCTTCTTCCATGCATTGTATTTATCGCATGGCCAGATTCTCGTATCTATTATGATTTTCCCCATGGCAGGAAATTGGTGAAGAAAATTGTAGCCACTCCCTCATTTTAAAGAGTGAGATCCAATGTCCAGGTAAGTGTTATTTCCTACAGCAAAATGTGCCCTTGGCTCTTGACGACAGTGGGTACAAGAAACATCTGCATTAGGACTGATCAATAACAAGGAGCCATCTGCCACTGTTCTTGGTTGTTCAGAACATGAGGATGAAACTGATTTTTTAGAGTGAATGTGCCAGCTAGATTTCACTCTTAATTCCATCCTCAATTAATTCACAAACTCCCTGTGGTGAGATATTGCATTTTTTTGCTGGACTACGGGTAAGGAATGCTCAAGCGGCAGGAGGCAGGGGTTGTGTCAGCTGGGGAAAGAAAAATTTGAAGTGGAGCTTCAGCCTATCCCACAAGCTGTCTCCTGTCAGTCGGCACTGAGCGACATTGGATATAGACTGTGTGTTTTGGATGAAAATGGAGCAATTGTGAAGGGGGAGGAAGTAAAAAGCTTCAAAATCTTGTTGGCCAGCTGAAGTTTAAATGAAATGTTCAGTATAATATGTTTCTCCTTTACAGTCAACACTTTAAGGCTGAGTTGACACACAAAATAGAAATTTTGTCTTGGGTAAGTCCTTGGCCTGTGTAGCAATGGAAAGTGTTTTAGTAAGGTATGTGAAGTTGGCTGAGCCAATTTGGAGAAGCTTTCATAAAGTAGTCCATCATCATGCGGTCACTAGATACTGGGATAAATTATATTGTGTGGGGGATGGGAAGAGAATTCAACTACACGTCCAGATATTCTTTAAATAACTAAACTGTCTGGATGTAGGTGTTAGATAAACATGGGTGACTGTACTTATAAAATAGCTTTTTTCCTCCAAGTGGCCTATGAATTGACCTTGTTTGTATCCTTTTGTTGAAATGTAATTTACAGCTGTTGTTACAATGATCCTTCAATGCCTTTGGTAAGGAGATTGTTTTCAGTTTTGCTTCCACCTGTAGCCTTGCATTGACGGTGAAGGATTGATCATCAGCAGCTTTTCTCTGCATACTGTAAATGGACACTTATGTTAGTTTGATAGCAAATAGATGTTCATGCACCTTTTTATTGGTGGGTGCTGTTGTGGATAAATAGCTCACTTCAGAATTTTTTTTAGTTATGGGCAAATAACTTTGAGAAGCTGCCAAGAGCCACTTTATTCAATAGCAAAGATCTATGATTCCTTGTAATTGCTAGAGAAGAACAGTAATACAGCTGCACCAAGACTGGAGATGCTCAGACTATTCAGCCTTTCTCCCAATGAAATAAAATTCTTGAAATACAAGTCTTAAAAAAGGAAAAGATTGAAGCAGCTATAGAAGTACTGCTTCATCATTTGTAAAATGTTGGACACTTTGTATTCTTTTGAAGAATTGGCAAAGGGCCCCAAGTGATTGAAGGATTCTCCAAAAGAAAAGGAATTGTTTTGGCACTGTTGCCAAGAAATTGAACCCACTTGCACTCATTTGTAATGCCTAAAATACGCATAAAAATAGGTCTTTCCTTTGCATGTTTCAATGCAGTTGCACCCATTTCCAGATTTCCAGTTGAAGTGGTGCTCATCAAGAAGTTGGACCAGGCACTTCTGGGCAAAGGATGACATTGTCAATGTGCATGACTCTCAGTTCCTCAATAATGACTGAATTTGGTGCAAAATGTCCAACCTGAGGCCTAGACTTCACTCGCTGTCCAGCAAGTAGCAAATTGCAACCAAGCCACCAATCATACATGAATTAGTGTCCTTCCTGGAGCCCTGCCATTGTGTCTGTGAATGATGATTGATCTACTTCAGTCACAGATCAGTTCTGTGTGTCTATGGGTTTGCAGCAGCTTTTAACCACAGATCTGTGCTGCTTATCTTTCTCTGCCTGTATTGTAATCTTGTGTCTGAAAGTGGCTTGGGAGATCAAAATGGATGTATGAGCACGATCACAGGGGTTCAGGATGGTGTGGTGTAACTAGGCTCATTGTGGACATGCCATCCTCCCCTGCCTCCACTCCCTTAGGCTCACCATCACCTACATGGCAGCCTTGTGCCACTGTACTACTACTACAGTTGCCAAGGAAAATGCAGTAAAAGCTGCTGGCTTGATTCTTAGTGATGAGTGTGGGAATGATGCAGCAGCTGCAAGCTCTGCATGTTGCTACAGCTGGGAAACACACAGGTATTGTTTTAACAATAGGCGTTTGACAAAAGGAATTCTTTTTTTCAAAAGTTAAAATTCACCAATTTTGCCAGTTTATTTTGCAGCTCCTCTTGCTGGGAGTTGGGGGTAAACACAGCATCCATTTAGTGCACCAAAAATGGGTGAAATCCAATTCCTAGGCAAATGTATTTTTAAAATTCTACTCATTATAAATGCTGTGCACATCTACAGAGGAAAACATTTGCAGATATCTGGGTCTTATCTAGTGCAGTGTGTTCAAGATCTCTGTCAGCTCCCCTTTATACCTTCACAATGTAGAAATAGTGCTTAAACATTAAAACAAGGTACTGGTAGTTTAAATTTTACTGCAAGATACTGGTAGTGTAAATGTTACTCCAAAGTTGGCAGTTTTCATGTAGCATTAGCTTTCACTGCAACAACTTGATAAATGTTGTCAGTATCCTTGCTTAAACTCTGAACTTTGAATTTTTAGGGTTAAATTATGTAACACTTGTTACCACAACTGAGAAATTACAAAATGGAGTATTTTGTGGATGAAGCAGATAATGTAGCTAAAGCCAGTCGCGTAGATCTATATCATGGTATAATAAGCAACTAAGAAAAATGCTTAAAATACATGTTCACAGCTGTAAAGATAAAACATTTTGGTACTTTGGATGAAAAGGTATGCGGCATTCTGTGATTTTTATATTTACTTATGATGTACCTTTTTGAATGCCATTTCTTTTTGAAATTGCAAATTGTATTTTGCTTTTGAGGGTGCAAGTAATTCAGTCTTAGCTTTGCGGGGAGCTTTCTTCCTAGATTTGTTTTATTCTGAAGCATTAGTGTACTTCCTGGTACTCTGCAGCTACTCAAGTCTGCTGAATTGAGTAATTTCTGATCATACAGAAGATAACAATAGCTTGCATGTATATTGCACCTTTTACTACAGTAAGATGTCCCAAAATGCTTCACACATCAGACAAAATTTAACACTGAGCTACATATTAAATAATAGGACAGAAAACAAAAGATAGCTTTTAAGGACCACATTAAAAAAGGAAAGAAAAATGATGAACTTTAGGGAGGGAATTCCAGAGCTTGCAGCTAAATGTATGAGCCACGCATGTAAGATAGCCTGTTTATCACATATTCTTGTTATTTATGTATTCATTGGTCCTTGGGATGTGGACACCTTTATTGTCCCTTCCTAACTGCCCCTGACTGAATAGGTGTGAAGAATCAGCCACATTGGTCAGTCTGCAGTCACACGTTGGCCAGACCGAATAAGGACAGCAGAATTCCTTCCCTGAAGGCCATTAATGAGCAAGATGGATTTTTATGGCAATCCAGTAATTTCGTGCTCACCATTAGAGACAAGTTTTTTTGTTTAAATTCCAGATTATTTAACTGAATTTAAATTCCACAGCTGCCAGGGTGAGATTTGAACTCTGTCATACCCTAACCACTGTGCCACCACCGTAATATGGATCACAGTAAACTGGGGAATGTTTATTTTGACCACAACATCTTGGTTCCTTCTTGCTCAAAAAAGCTAAGCTATTCAAATGAAATTATTCCATCTGATTTCATTTAGGGTTCCATTTGTGGCACTGGGCTAGAAATTCAGAAGTCCTTAAACATATATGCTTTAAGATGGTCCAAGGCAACCCATGTTAACTTGTCCTACTGATGCTCAGTGAGCACTTCATGCAAGTAATTGTGCTAATTCAAAGCCCCAATTGCAATCACAGCACAGATGTGGGCTGGGCACCCTAATACAGCAATTCATTACTCAACTTTATTGGAAGAGTTGAATGTCTGCAGAGGGATCCTGCATCCTAGGAAAACCTGGAAGCCATAAAGGGCAGAAGTAAAGCACCATTGGGATGAGGTGTCCAAAGAGGTCAGTCTCTGGAATGATGCTCAAGGACCTGTTCCAGTGCTGCAAGAATCTTTGGCAAATTCTGGTTGTTCTTGAAACTTTCATGGAAGAATGTGACTTTCCACATGTGGTCTAAGTTAGTGAAACACCTATAACACAAGCAGTATGGCCTCGTGCTCATCAATACTCCAACAATGCTTTTACCCATTTACAGCTATTCAACCTTGGCAGGCAGGTCATGCACACACATTGCAATGCCCTCACTATCACTTTGCCTCTGTTATTGTGGAAGTTAATTTTCTTAATCGCAGACAAAGTAGTTGTCTATTGAGCCCTGAAGTGAACTCCTTTGAAGGAATGAGTGCTGGCAATTGTTTGACTCAACTTTCACAGAGCCAGTGGCCATAGATCAGAAATCATTGAGACTGATAACATTTTCATATCCAATCCACCTCCCTCTTGTCCTCAATCTCTCCTGTCTTATAACACCCAGATAGTTCAAATGTGTCCTTCTTGCCAGGCTTTAGGGCTGCAAGATTCAGAGGAGGAAGAAGGTGGTATGCTACCACTCCACCTGTCACTCCTATCAAGCAGTATTGGACAAGTAGGGGATAGCTGGGGATAAGATCTGCACAAGGTGAGCATCAGGTATGAATGGATGGCAGCCAGGTTTTTAAAGGATAACTTGTATGCTAGTTCTCCAAAAAAAAAATAGGTTTCACAACAGTCCAGCCTTGAAGGGTTATGATGGGGCAACTTGTAGACAAAGGATGATACAAGTGAATATATGTCATAAAGTATAATGGCATCCAGTTCCAACTTTGCATTGAGTCTGAATACCATTCTTTCTAGCATGGAAATGTTATCCATCTCCTTTCAACACTTGCAGACCTAACCCTGGTGCAGGGTCTGATGGCAAAGGCTCAGGCATCCATTGTAGCACCAGAGAAAGTGGCCCAACTTCTAAGTACTGCAGTGGAAGTTCAGACTGCATCCATTGTGGATCTGGATTCCACGATTGCTAGGGACTTTAAGGCAGAGTGAGTGACACTCCAGTCCTCCATCTGACATCGAGCAGCCCAGGGAGTCTTTCTCTGTCCTTTCTCAGCATGTCAGTATTCATGCTCCCACCACTCATTCTGACAGGCCCATGCACTGCCAATAGTGCCAGCAAAAGCAGCCTGGGCCTCAAGCTGCTTGAAGTCTCCTTTCATGCCCATTTGCAGCCTCTTCAAAGGAGCATCCATCCACCAGCTTTGTGCAGCCATTGGGGGGTGGAGGGTAAAGCACTGCGTAAAATTAGTAAAGTGAGCAGTGGCACTACCAAAATGCACAAGGGTGACTGGTCAGTGATTATTGTTTTGAATATATTTTTAAAAATCCTTTTTTTAAAATCGCTAGAAATACTTAACAGTATCTGCAGAGAGAAATGGAATCACTGCTTCAGGCGAATGATTGACATGTTGATTTGCTTGGCTTTCATGATTTGTACAGAATGGGACAACGAGGGACTCTGAGTTACAAGGGATGGCAACGTGAGGATGTATACCAGGAGATTTGTGTTTCTCATTATTAATGAGTGGGTGGGCCTCATTGGGAAGTGTTCATCCCTATGTGTCATTGTGGGTGGTGGGGAATCACTTTCTTGACCCACAGCTCTGGCAATGAGGATTTTATATTTATATTTGATTTCTGATAAAAGATGTTGCGTGACCTGGGATGTAGCTTATAAGTATTAAAATAGTGACAACTATCCTTGGCTTCCTAGTTGATGCTATTCCTTGTGATAGGAAGGAAGTTTTTTGTGAGTTCCTGCCATTCCTGTTGGAAGGTGGTATGCACTGCTTACATTGCATCGATGTCCTCTGATAGAAAAAGTAAGCTTGATTTATGAGTGCTGCCTCATGCTGAATGTGGAAAAGTGTTATCAGCGTCCTTGGGACTATAGAGAACCCCTCCCACCATCCAGACTGTAGCCTTTGAGATGGTTGAAACCTTTCAAGGTAAGATAAATCTCTCATTGGCACTCACAGCTTTCACTGCACTGCTGCAGCCACAGTTCTTGTATGCCTGTTTCCACTTTCTTTGATTAATGGTGGTCCCCAGGAGAGAGGGAAATGTGGAGCCTTTGAAGGGCAAGAGGACTACCATATAATACAGGAAGTCACTACCAAGCACTAGGACGGCATGGCCAGTGTGGATCTCTTGTTATTGTCGACTAACCTCAGCTGTACCCTCTTGATGGCCGGATTGTAGAGGATATAGCAAATGCCAACAAAGCTCAATGCTTTGTCTGGAGAATACTGCAGACAACCCCTGACCCTGCTGACAGCAGACCTTCATCTTGAGGACTCTGGTACTTTGCTGCTGGTGGCCCAGTGGCTGCAGTTGTACTTGCACTTTACAACACAGCCTGAACACTGGATTGGAGCAAGGAGCTAAAGGTACAGATGGCAAAAATCCCTCTATTAGCTGAAATATGGTGGGTCCAGAAGACTGCCTGAGGGTGAATGTCCTTCTGGTACATGAGGCGTTAACTATATGATTTTCTGTTAGTGGCTACCCACCATCTGTAAATTCGGGGAGTTCACATGTGGAATCCAGAGCACCGTGACTACAGTCCATCACTCCTTCAGCCTCTGGGAAGTTAGCAGTCCTGACACTCCCCCTCTCTTCTTTCTGTGAAAATCAACATCTTCCACAGACTGTTGAAGACTCTTGCGAGATGGGGCCTCTTACCCAGAGCATCATCATCTCTTTCATTCTCTGGCAAGGTGGCCTCTTCTTCTGCTCTTCATCATGATGGAGGTCCGTTGATTCCACCACTAAAGCACCTACTTTAAGCAGCATTCCAAGGTTAACGGCCTGAGTTCTTGCCCAATCCTGCCACATGATCTATCAGTGCAGTCTTCTTGTGAAATGAAGTAAGCTCTACTTTAAGTGACTACCTGACAAACCTGCAAGTGATTGATGATCCCTTCTTGAATACCACAGCTACAGAGCTTTCCCAACTGTTGAGAATTGCATTTTTTTTATGCATGGTCCACACTGGGCATTGATTACTTTTTGGGGTTCGGCTTTACAGGAGAGTCAGCAATCAAGAGTTTATACGTGGGCTAACATTAATTCTGTGCTCCATAGCTGCTCCATGCATCAGCACGTCACATGCGGGGAAGTGGCCAATCACAGATCACATATTGCCTACTATCCTATGCATACTATAAGATCAATTTTACATTTATGTTACTTTAAAATACACACTCTACAGCTGCTCTACTCAATCTCCAACAGCTTTTAGATGGGAAGAAGAAAATTAACCAGATTTATAACCCCAAATTCCAGCTTGGTGTCCTCCACCAAGTGCATTCTCATCAATGTTAGGTGAAGGTAGAATTGAGTGAGGCCTTGCTTTCTCTCCCTTTTTCTGTTTGCCCCAGATCACCTCACCCCTTTTAGTGGTCAAATGGCCTGCTGACTCGTGAACCGTCATTTGCGCAGTGCACTGGAGGCCTTCTGCTGCCAATGGAACTGTAAACCTGCATGAGTATGCTGCTTCAGCAGAGAAGGCAGTGGAAAGTAATTCCTCTTTGGAATGACTTGTACTGTTTTCCTTATTGATGTTCTTGGACTTTGTAGTGTGTATCTTCTTTCCCTGGAGAATAATTGAGTTTAAAAATGGATACAATTCTGAAGTTAAAAATTGAGCATCACCATGAGAACCTTTTTTTAATCTATATTTTCTTATTGCCAAGCTGTTACAAAAATGCAGTATTTTTATCCTTCAGTATTTTTGAGAAACTATTATTAAAAGCAATATTTTTAAACGGCAGTTACTGACAGTCATTATTGGACTCAAGTAGATAGATGTGTTGTGAGTTCAGTCATCCTCTCTTTCTTTGTGTGACCACTACATCCCATGTAACTGACTTACGAGCCTTGGCTTGAGAAGCTTCCGTGCTTCATTGATATTCAAAGGTTTTTGTTATAATTCATGCCCAGACAACATTTTTATAGTGAGGGACCGTATGCTGTACCACTTCACATTGGGCGCAAAAGAACAGCATGTCAGAAGAGGATAGAAAACGTCATTTGATTTGATTTGTTTTTGTTAAACAATTCCCACTTTTGGAGGGATGGGAATTTTTTTTTGGGCTCCACAGGAAACCTTTGAACTCTATCTCTCCCCCCTGCCCCCCGCAATCTCCAATTGATCTTAACCCCCACCACTGTGATTGCCTTTGCTCCAGCACCCCCCACATAATCACTGCCCTTGCTGCAGGAGACCAACATCGCATGTGCCTAGCCACATCCCAAACCACTTGCCCAAGCCATCCCTTCTGGTTTAACATCATTATTGTCAGGTTCAGGTGGAAATTGGGCTTTATGTATATCAGATGTTAATTTGGGTTGGGCCTCATGTCTTTGAGCGTAACACACTGCCCCACCAATACCACCATCCCCCCACCTCCCCTCATTAAACTTGGAATTGTCCCACATGCTGAGCTGGGTTAGGTGATCTCAACCAGAGCAAGACTGCAGGTACCACGGATGGCTTCAGCACTTACAACCTACCCCCTTCCCATCCACCCACCCTGCCTCACCCCCCCCCCCCCCCACACCTTGTATGGAGGTATGCACATCAGGTGAAAACTGGATTGATTTCACTGGTGGTGACTCGTAGGGTTGAATAGCCCACTTTCAGTAGCTTTCTGGGACTTGTGCTTGAAAAATGCCCATTTAGGTGAAATAGCCAGAAGTGACCAATAAACATTTAACCCATTCCCACTGGAAATCAGAATGTTGTCAGAGAAAACTCTGCCCTTAAGCCAGTGGGCTTGATTCAGTTGCCTGAATCATTTATGCACTTTGATTGCAGAGTTAAAAATTTTGGCTGGTTTCACTTATAGTTATACTGTAGCTGATGTAAAGCATAAATTTTGCAACATCACTTCTTCTGACTTCTGGCACTACATTGACGATTGCTGAGTGATTGGGAGCATCCTTTGCACACGTGGTGTGTCATGACATTTGGTGCCACACCCTGTGACCCATAGTAAAGTCAAACTCGTATCACTGAAGCATATAGTTTTTATTTCTTTAAACTGTCCCTTTTTTCCACTGTCTTGGATATTGAAAGATTATCTTGGTGGGAAGTATTTGGCTCCTAACCTTGTGCCTTCTACAGAAAATTACTTTTTCCATCTGTTCTTTGACATACATCATGTGCACGTTTTTGGAAAACTGCAAGATCCACTCAGTGCTACAAATAGTCACTTGCCTTTATTGTTCCCACGTCTGGCTTAATTTTCCCTCATGGTCATGACTGCTATTTGTTTTTGGTAATCCAGTTCAGAGTCTTTTTTAATTTCTGGCCCCACCCTTGGACTGATCCAGACCGGCTCTCGTCACTTTTTCCAGTTTCCCACTAATAAGAATCTAACAATTGTGCTTTACCAGAGTGAAGTTTACAATCTCTTGAGCTGCCTGCAGTGGCAGGCAGCTGTGGGAGGCTGAGACCCTGCTATTTGGCAATAGAGAAGTTCTCAAGCAATGTGCAAGCTGTTTTTAACCCTATCCAACACCTTGAATGTCCATTTTTAAACTTTTAAACCTGCCCTGCATTTAACCCCCACCCAACCCTCCTAAATTCTTATTCCTTCAAGTCTGGCCTTTTGTGTTTCCTCCTCCCTTTGCCTCACTATCAACAGCTGTTCCTTCAGCTGCCAATGGCCCACTTACTGGAATGCTATTCCTAAACCTCTGTCTCACCATTTCTTTGAGACATCTTAACATGTTAAAAGAGGCTATATAAATACAAGACACTGTTGAAAGTGCAGTGGACTATAAAGCATAGATAAATGTAGATGTTAAAAGATGTTAAATTTGCTACTCTAGTTGCTCAAACTCCATATGTATTCCTAAAGCATACAGAACAAAAGATCAGTTGATCACCAGTCTGGTTGAATTTGGTGATCATAGTGTAGTCACGAACTAACTGCTGGAGGAACTCAGCAGGTTGAGCAGCATCTATTGGGGAGGGGAAGGAATTGTCAACGTTTCAGGTCAAAACCCTGCATCGGTGTAGCCATTGGGCACTGCAGGTTGTCTTTGAAGTCCTGGGCTGTGAAGTTGTGGATCTAACTGGAAGTTAGGCACCTTATTCTTTGTGCTGCTGCTACGAGTATAAATGTTGAAACCAAGTGGAGCCATGGTTAGTTTCTGCTGGCCCCTCTGTGGAATAGTTGAGAAATATTCACCATCAGCACTTGCACATTTAAAGGCTTCCACAATACAATGATGTTTCTGAATTAGTAGTGCCAATCTGTACCTTCAGGAAAATTAGCTGGGAAGATCTTTAACATCTTTCAATGGGTTGGTATGGTCGCACCAGTGCCCTTGTTTCTGTGCTGTTTCAGTATGTATGGTTTGTAGCGTACACCAGTGTATTACTCCTACTCAGAATGGATGCTTACAATCAGGAATCAATGCTACTTGGATACAAATAGAACAGAAGATCTACAACTAGCCATTGGAGTCCAATGACCATTGTGACCAATTCGACAGGAGTAATCATTTGGGACAGAGGGAGTGTGTGAATGAATGATCTTAAGAGTTACCTGTGTTTTGTTTTCCAAGTCCCACCAACATTCAAATCTTATCAATATGTTTTTATGATGGATTGGTAAACCTTCTTTTCCCGCCAGGGGTTTAGAATTAAATTGAAAATGTTCCTATTTCACTTGATTTTTACAAGAGCACAATGTAGCAGAGGCATGTATTATCTGCATTTGAGTTTATTTTCTATCAGACGTTGCTGTCAAACTGATTCCTTTTACAATAATAATTGTCATTTACCGATAACCATGATATTTCAGGATACATCACCTGCTAAAAATCCTGAAAATGTGTACATTTTAAAACTCCCCCAATGTAAGATAACAGTGATACAGCCTTATTGTGAGCTTGGGCATTGCCTTTATGATTTATAATGCCATCTGAGCCCTTAATTCAATTACTGTCATATGTTTCACTGCCAGCTATCCATTGACCTCTGTGTATATTCCATTTTCAGCAATATCCACTCTTCCCATCGCCTGGTAGCTGGAACAGGGGAGCAAAATGTGGGAACTTTTTGCTGCTGCTCTGTATCATGCTCTTGGGACCTTGCATGGCTGTATAAACAGCTTAATCTTCACCCGTGTATATATTTCCAACATTTTCTGTGTTTATACAAGATCCACCAAATCTGAATGCTAAAAGATAAGATGATATTTCCCTAAAAGTGTTGGATCCTGAGGAAAAATCTTTATATGGAACCTGTGCTTCTCTTTTCTCCTGCCAGCTGCTGGGTGAGCCAGTTGAGTATTGCCACTTTCTTTTGTTCTTACTTAATGCAAGCATTTGCAGTTTCCTTTTCTTCTCTCCACATTAATAGTTTGTGGTCTCCTGCGAATTCCACCAAGTATGTCACAAGCTTTGTAAAGACTATTGGGTGTCATTTTTATTCCCTCTGGATAGATGCATAGGATTACATAAGCCTGAATCTTTGACAGCTAAAATTTAAGTCAGATGTTAAAAATCTGAATCCTGACCCCAACCCCCCACTCCCACCACCTCTGGGTTTAACAGAGGTTGGGCGAAGGGAAAGCCAGTCAAGTCACTCCCACAAAATGCCTTGGCAATTGAAGTATTTTGTTGCGGCCTGTTTTACTATGGCTGGCCAGGTTTCCTAGGCCTTGGGAAACTCAGCAGCTGCCAGGACTAAGGACAGCTTTGATGTAAAGCTGTGTTTTTTTTAACAGTACTGATTATAGGTAATGAGCCAGGAGGAGTAGGTGTGTTGAACCACATTCTACCTTATCGCTACTGCTGCATCAACCCTCTATCTCCACAGACAGGCTGCCAGGATCAGATCTACTTCCTCCTGTGGACTGTTCCAGGTTCCTTCCTGCGCAGCTGAAAATCAAGCCTTTAAATCGGGCTGACCTACGGGTGAAGAATCTGTTGAGTACCAAAGACAACTTCATTAATACACCATGTGAACTTCTGCTCCATTTCATGCTATTATTATAATCTTCTATTCCTTTCTCTGTCTTGTGTTTGGCTATATACACAGTGCCTATGAAGTGTGCGTCATAATAGTACAATACTGTTTTATACATTCTGTCAAATAATGGGGCTGGCAAAGTCCATTCATAGACTTGACTAGTATGATTTAAGATTTAACTGGGTTTCAGATTTTGCATAATGTGGAATAATCTCTGTCCAACAAAGAATCCAAACCTTCATCGGAAAGAGTGTTCAACGGAGCTGACGTTTCCAATGTACAGCCTGGCTACAGGGTGGATGATCGTGATATGAGTTGGGTTGAGCTGGATGGGCTGTTTAGTCATTTCAAATTAGTTTCAGCCCTCCCTGACTGTACTCCTGGGCACCAAGTATCCCACATCTAGTACTGTTTTTCTTTCTCGTACCCCTGACTAGCAAAAGTCAAGATTGGCGGGTGGCATGAATTACTAAACTTTGGGAATGTTGTTGCAATGTCTCAAAAATCCCATATCCAATTACTACTAATGAACTGCCAGATAGGAGAGTAACTCTCAGCACCTTTAAACATAAACAGAATGGAACCAGAGAGAAAAACAGTTTTAAAAGTTTTAACAGTTGAATTTAACTCAAGTTGACCTCTATTCTTTGAAATTTATTTTTGCTGTCTGTTTTGTGCATCACACTCTTCAAAGTTAATTATCTTGGGAATGGGATGGAAATTCTGGAAGTGTTAACATTTTTCATGTTGTGTGGCTTGGGTTGTTCTACTTGACATTCATTAATAGTAAGACCATTTTTCTTTTGACCTATCAAAAGCCCATCTTTTTTAAGATTCTATTCACTTTGTCTCTACCCCTCCCCTCCATTCTTTCTTCATCCTTCTTCTCGCCTGTACCCACTTGCCTTCACACACGGTGCTCCATCTTGCTCTGCTCCCACCTCATTTGCACAATCAATAATCTTTGTTGGCACCATGTCAAATGATGTTGTCAGTAGCATGGGAGAAATCTTGTACATTATCACCTGCAGCTTCTGCATTGTTGGGTTTAATTTCAGCTGAGGTGTTGTGATATTGAAAGGAAACACAAAATCATCATGTAATGCGTAGGTTGAATCTTTCTAGTCTTTCCAAATCATCTGAGTGAGGTCCAGTTGGCAAAAAGAATAACATTTGATATTTCAATAAGCTAATATTTAATAATGATTGTTTGGATCCTAATGCAGTTTCCTCCACCACTAAGCAATGAAGGAACACTCTAGAATCATGCTTTGAGCTAAATATTAAACCATTCAGCTATGTTTATGGAAGGTTAATAGTAAGGATGAGCTAGCACTGAAGTTGATGCCCCTTAGAAGTGGGGGCACTACGAGTGGGCTCAAGCACTTCTGGATTTACCAAATACAGTTAGACTTATTATCAAATAAGCATGACTGGAAAGTGTGCAGCAGTATGGGTGAGCATTGGGCAAAGAAAAGATAATCCTTAGTTGGGAGGCTTTGACAATGGTCTTTTGACACTCATTTCTCTGACAATACTGAAGAGTTGCCAACACTTGCAGAATTATAAGCCAGTGACAGTGGTTGATGCAAGTTTAGAAGAGACCCTGTGCCTCTTCCTTCCATTCACACCCACTTAAATATCTTTACCTTTATTCCTCCGGTTTGCATCTCCAAAAGACAGCAACTTGCATTTATAGCACCTTATTAATGTGGTTGGGCATTGAGAGCTGCTGAAATGTCTCTGTCCAGCAAGGACCACCAACTTCAAAAAAAAACGCAGCAAATCATTGGAAGTGGGGAATTTTAGTGTGTAAATGTTAATGCATTAAAATATAGTCTGTGACTTTGATAAATAGCAGATAAATCTCTTTTTTTAAATGTTGTGCTTTAACTTAAGAGCATGCAGCTGAACAAACTATGTTAATCCCAAGACCATGTCTTAAAATAAATGGTAAAAGATCACTGTTCATTCTGAGGTGCAGATGCTAAGTATATTTCACATGGGGGTCCTATGACTCTCCTGTGCTTCGTATTTCAGTTTTGGACTGTTGATCCATAAAAACAAGTTGAGCAAATCTTCTCTGCACAAAGTAACTTGCCAAGCAAAATAATATATTTCAAAAAAAAACTTGCATATCTTGAATGTTTTGTGTTTGTCTCTGAATCAAAAGCACTTTGAATGGAGTAATCTACTAAACTTCTCTTATTACATCTTAATTTTTTTTCTCTCTGTGGGAAGTGTGAGTAGTGTACTGGAAATCAGAAGAGCATTCACTGATAGCCTGTGTCCACCCAATCCATTCATGTTGATTTATATTGGCATATGTCTGTGATGGGTAATGGGAGTGGAATGTTGACTTCAAATAGCAAGGAACACAGTACACAATGCATTGAAAGAAGTGTTCTCCCCAGAGCTGGGTGTGCCACTTAAACTTTTAAGCCTTCATTTATATGATGCTGTCAAGCTACTGAATCATCTGTATGTATTTCAGGCCCTCCTTTGGACGCAAGTTTGGTCCAGAAGTATCCCATTTCAACATCCATAAGGATTACCAACTGATCAAATACAGTTTCAAGATGCATATAGAATGATTTCACACAGCGTATTCAATAGCATAGAGTGTCCAAAGCAGGCAGTGAAATGTTACTAAGCAAATTGCTGTTATATTATTGGGAGTGGTTCAGGGAGGGAAGTTTTGGCATATCTGACGAGCCAGTTTTTTATGCAGCTGAAGGAGGAAATTCAATAATTCCAACTGTTTCAACGTGGATATTGCTCATGAAATCTTTAATTTTAAAACAATTGCATTCAGTCCATCTTGCCAACTCATGACCCAGTATATAAATGAAAAGCAAAGCCATTGATGTTGAGTTTTTTTTCCTTTTTTATTTCCTCCACTATATCCTGAAGCCAGTATCTTCCTGACATATAAAATACAAGCACCAGTTATGATTTTTGATGCTGAACCATTTGAAGAGCTTTGGGATATAATTCCCTCAAACCTCTTCACCCTCCAAGATCTCCACATTCCTGCAGTACCGGGGTGTTCCATATTCTCTTTTTTCATTACTCCATCATTAGCAGCTATGCTTCTAGCTGCCGAGGTCCAAAATTCTGGAATTCCCTCCCAAAACCTCTGTCTCCCTTCCAAACTCTCCTTTTAAGATATGCCTGTGACTGCCTTTAATTTTCTGCCTATTCTCCTCCAGTGGTTTGGTGGTATGTAAATATATTTTTGTTCCTCTTTGTTTGCTGCAGTTGTGATTCCCTTCATCTAACCTGATTCAAAGATGGATTTGTGAATGGCATGAGGGTTCCCATTGGCCACCAACTCCAAAATAAAGAAATTAATGTTTGTAGGATAGCACTAGAATTTGGTTGGTCAGATCCATAGTCTGAGGTATGTGTTTATTGGAGATCTGTGAAAGGCAACTAACCTTGGCATGTCTCTGTTGATACTGCATTCTGGGAGACCACAATAACCGTGTCTAGCATTCTAGTCCCAGAGGGGACAATCCTGGTGCTGTTAGCTCTAATCACCATACCAAGAGAGGACCCTTGCAATCTGACCAATGTTACTGTATTTCTCTCAGCTTGGGGAAATGTACTAGTTGGAAAGCACAATTCAGTAATCTATAAATAACTCTGAAAATTCACATCTGCCTGCTGGACCTTCCCCTGATAATTGTTCCTAGTACTGTAATATAATGTTTCAATGATTTTTTTCCTTAATAGTGCCAATTATACGTATGTTCTTCTGTAACTAAAATGAAAATGTTTTCAACATTCTTACTTAAGGAAAAGAAACAAGCTCTTCGTTTTAATTTATGCACCGATGGATTGCGCCTCTTTTTTAATAATAGAATGGTGCTTTTTGTTCAGAGTCTTCCCTGTGTTTTTCGCTCTGTATGTGGAACCTTTGAACTTGTACTGTAATTACTTGAAATGTACATCTGCAGTGTAGCTGTGGGAGGAAATTCAATAATTCCAACTTCAATATGGATAATGCCTTTTGATAAATACAGATCTAGTTTGCTCAGATTTTATATTTGAATTGAAGTGCGTTACAAGTACTGAACTGGGTAAGTTGCAATAGCAGGGCAGTCACTTATTCAATTACTCGGTTACTGATTTGTAAAACGAAGCAGTGTCCTGAAGATGGCTCTGTCATGAATAATTGAACAAACACTTCAATAATTGGGAGGAGTGGGATGAATTTTTTGCTGCAACTGCTGTGACTAATATTTGAGCCGTCCACCCAATTCTCTATTATAACAGCTGGGGTCCCAGCACCAATCCCCACAGCACCTGATGGGTCAGAGCCTCGCAGCCCAAAAATGACCTCTTTATGTCACAAAACCTCCTGAAGCAGAAATAGTTCGATCGTCCCTGGTGCTATGGAATTCACTATATGCATTTTGTAGACTGAATTCACAGAACGAGTGCAACAGTTGGAGATTCATAATCTGAAATACAAACGGAAAACTCTGGAAACACTCATCTGGTCAGGTAGGGAAAGAAACAGAGTTGTTTCAGGTTGATGACTTTTCTTCACTTGACAGGTCTGCCCATTGATTGGGGAAAGTCCATGTAACCTACTACTTGGAAAGCTAATCACTATCATGTGAGTGATCTAAGCAGTCAGGCCAGCAGCACCCAATATGAGTGGTGGTCGTTCACATTTGTGTTCAATTTCACATTTTCACAATTTCACATTTGTGGTGTTGCTGTCTCCAGAGGCATCAATGAAACTGCATTCACTTATTCTTGGCACTTCTGATAGTTGCAATATTGCCTGTGTTCCATATAACACTACTGTCGACAACAGCATTACTCCCTGTGCTGAGGCAAAGTAGTATGAGGGATTTACTCACACTCCTGCATATCATTGGATTAGGTGAGTTAGATTGAAGTAATGCTCCTCAATATTTTACCTTTAAAAATTTGTGATCCACTATTGCTAAATGCAAAAGTTGGTAAATAACAAAATGAAGTGAAATGGATGGTGTGCAAAATAGAAATGCCACACTGTTTATGCCTTTTCAAAGGAAAATTCTTGTCACATTGCCAAAGAGCAGTAAGCCTGAGGATTGGGACCAAGGCATTTGACAAAGAAAGAAATTAGAATTTGAGAATAGTCCAACTACAAAACATGAAAACAGACTTAAGAGTTTCTATAGATGCGGAAGCAAATCCCTTACAGACTGAAACAAGAGAAATTATACTGGGGAATTTCGGAGAAGTCAGACAAATATTTTGGCTGTCTTCTCAGAAGAAGACACTGTAAACCTGCTCTAAATAGTGGAGGACTACGGGTCTGAATAAATGAACCTTAGGGAAATCAGTAAAATATTAGTTGTAGAAAAATAATGGGACTGAAAGCCCATAAGTCTCAGGGCTTGATGACACAACATCCTAGAGTTTTGAAGGAGGTGGCTGTGGAAATAATGGATGCACTGCTTGCCATTTTCCGAAATTCTATATATTCAAAAATGGTTCCCACTGATTGGAAACAAAGTTAACGCCACTATTTAAGAAAGGAAGGAGAGAGAAATGAGGAGCAATGGACCTGTTAGCTTGACATTAGTTGTAGGGAAAATGCTAAAATCTGTTATTAAGGAAAAGATATCAGGGCACTTGGAAAATAATAATTCAATTGGGCAGAGTCAATGTGGTTGCATAAAAGGGAAATCGGGTTTGACAAATAGTTCGGATTTTTTTGTGGCTGGAACTAACAGAAGATAGGTAAGGATAAACCAGTAGATACATATTTGGACTTTCAGAAGGTCTTTGATAAGATACCACACAGGAGATTATAAAACAGAATTAGAGTGCATGGTACTGAGGGTAATATACTGGCAGGGATTAATGATTATTTAATGGACAGAAAACAGTGGGAATAAACAGGTCATTTTCAGATTGGGAGGCTGTGACCCATTGGGTGCCACTGGGATTGGTGCTGTGACCCCAGCTGTTCACTATCTACATCAGGGATTTGAATGAGGGTGTCAATTGTAATACATCCAGGTTTGCTGATGATTGCAGTGAGGTGGATGCAGCAAGGAACCTTAGGGGATATAGGCAGGCTAAGTGAATGAATGAGATGTGGAAAATTGTGCGGTCATCCACTCTGGTAAAATAAATAGAGCTGAGAATTTTTTAAATAGTGCAACATTGAAAAGTGTTGGTGTTCAGAGGGACCTAGGTGCTGTTTTATACTGATCAATAAAAATATACAGGTTTAGCAAGCAGTAAGGAAGACAAATGGTATGCTCGCCTTTATTACAAGAGGCTTTGAGTATAAGAATAGAGATGTTTTGTTCCAAATATATGAAGTTGGACAAGAACATATCTGGAATATTATGCATAGGTCTGGTCTCCCAACCAAAAGAAGGGTATACATGTGATCGAGGGAGTGCAATGGAGACTCAGTAAATTGATTCCCAGGATAGCAAGTTTGTCATATGAGAAGAGATTAAGCAGACTAAGGTTGCGCTGTCTTGAGTTTAGAAGAATGAGAAGTGATCTCTTTTGAAATGTACAGAGCTTTTACAGGTCTTGAGCATGCAGATGTGGAATTATTGTTTCCCTTGACTTGAGGGGGGGGGTCTAGAACCAAGGGGCACAGTCTCAAAGTAAATGGTCGACCATTCGGGACAGAGATGAAAAGAAATTTCTTCACCCAGATGACAGTGAATCTTTGGGATGTTTTACCCAAGAGGGCTGTGGTGCTCAGTCACTGAGTATATTCAAGACCAAGATCTACAGATTTCTAGATACCAAGAGATGTGGGGATAGTGCAAGAAAGCAGCCCTGAGGTAAAAGGTCAGCCGTGATCTTATTGAACAGCAGAGCAGGCACAAGGATCAAAGAGCCAACTCCTGCTTCTGTTGCTCATGTATGTTCATCCATATGTGCAGGACAGTCCTGAGCAAGGGTTGATTATAACTTTAGCATGCATGTAAGCAGAGTGGTTGCAAGGTGATTTGCGAATCTGGTGCTGGATGGGTTAAAGGAACCGTAGTCTACACTCAAACTTCTAAGCTTTTCCTGCTTAAAACTGAAGTTTAAACATCTGCTGTCGCCAACCGAAAGAATCCTGTTCTTAAGGCAATTGAAACTCCAGTTGGATGGAGACCCATTTATCTGGACCCTACTGCTTTATCTGCATCTCCAGATGTGGACTCAAACCTTTGTTCTAACTTGTGTTCGGGAAGGAAGTTTATAAATAGACATATCTTGTAATTGCTTGGCGACTCATAATGATGAGTAATATTATTGGATAGAACTAGTGGGTAACAATGCACATAACTCTGAGTAATACTTATTGAGGGAGAATCTGAAACTGACAACATATATTTAAGTTAATTTTTCCGTTTGTGCTTAATTTGATTATCTGTGCTAGGGTGTGGTAGGGGCAAGGGAGAGTTTGGCATTAGGGCTCAAATTCTGATATTTGGCGAACATCAAAAAGCTAAAGAATTTTGGTGATTAATCCATCCATTATCAGAACTTTCACACACTTTTTAACCAGTGTTTGTGGAGGAAAGATCAACATTTGTTTACAAAAAAAACTTTTGGTATCTGATCTTCCTTTCAGAAATCTCAGAATAACAGGACTGGTAATGATTCTATTGTAAAACAGGGAGACCCTAGGGGTAAAGGTACATAGTTCCCTGAAAGTGATGACACAGGTAGACAGGGTGGTGAAGAAGGCGTTTGGCGTGCTTGCCTTCATTAGTCAGGGCATTGAGTACAAGAGTTGGGGCGTCATGTTACAGCTGTACAAGACATTGGTGAGACCACACTTGAAGTATTATGCTCAGTTCTGGGCACTCAGCTATAGGATGGATGTCATTAGGCTAGAAAGAGTGCAGGAAGCAGGAAAGATCCACGAGGATGCTACCAGGACAGGAGGGCATGAGTTACAAGGAGAGACTGGATAGGCTGGAACTTCTTTCCCTGGAGCGTAGGAGGCTGAGGGGTGACCTTATAAAGGTTTATTAAATCATGAGGGGTGTAGATAAGGTGGATGGTCACAGTCTTTTTCCCAGGGTGGGGGAGTCTAAAACTAGAGGACAAAGATTTAAGGGGAAAGATTTGAAACTGATTTGAGGGGCAACTTTTTCCACACAGAGGGTGGTGGGTATATGGAACAAGCTGCAAGAGGAAGTGGTTGAGGCAGGTACAATTACACTGTTTATAGGCATTTGGACAGGTTCATGGATAGAAAAGGTTTAGAGGGATATGGGCCAAACGCAGGCAAATGGGATTAACTGAGATAGACATCTTGGTTGGCATGGATGAGTTGGGCAGAAGGGTCTGATTCCATGCTGTATAACTCTATGACTGTGATCCCAACCCACATCTGCATTTCACCTGGAGAGTTTGTCCACCTGACAGTTTTGCATGACTTTAGTATTCTGGGTTTGTCAGTACTGGGCAGCAATGATACTCTGCATTGAACCATCTTGTCCTCCTGACTTGGCACAGTGGGGTTGAGTGGGGGAGGGCAGGGGAAGAGGGGCCCAAAATATGTAGATAATATTGAATTGATCATATTCAGTTATCTTTTACTTTATTATAGTTATGGCAGATGTTGACTGGAAATCCAAGTGTACATTTGATGGAAGCAAAGAAATTAGTGTGGGATGCTTTACAGCCATCCACAGAAACATTTTGTATTGCTTTTGAGCAGAGTTCTTGTTCATTTTCACTAGATAGTCTGCAGTCAGACCCAGAGGGCTCAAGTGAGCAAAATTACTATATTTAAAAAAAAATTAAAAATAAAAACACTCTTGTAGCTTTGAATTCTTCATTTCTATTATCCTTTGACCAGCTCACTCCTGTTGTTTCCTTGGTGAGCTTTCTGTCTTGATTTTGTGACAATTCAACATTCTTGTGGTCTTTTTAAACCAATTCCAGTTTTACTCAAATTCACAATTTTTTTATGAAACGGAGTTTAAGTTTTTGAACTGCAGATGATGAGATTTGAACTCTGCACTCTCTCAAATATCAGTCCAGGCCTTTGGATTGTTGCTCCAGTAGCATAACCAGTGCTCATGGTTTAAAGAACTTGGTGTCATCGCCAATTAAGCATTCAGAGGTCGGTAGATGCACGCTGGTTATGTTGCTGTGTCAGTTTGTGTGCAGCCATTTTTTTAGAAGCCTGACTGAACCTATGGAGTAGGCCACTCAGCCCCTCGAGCCCTGCTCCACCATCCACTGAAATTGTGTCTGATCTGACTGTTACCTCAGTTCTGTATTCCCGCCTACCCCTTCCCTGCAATTCCAACATCCTCTACAAGATAAAAAATGTCACAAGCAGCACCAACCTTGCTATTCACAAAACATTTAAAATCACACCAGACTTCTGGGAAACAGCCATCAACATCTGTCCAGTGAACACAAGCACTATAAGCAAATAGAAAGAATTGTGCATTGCATCAGATACAGGGAACAAGTGGCTCATCACTGACACCAAATTAAAGGTGAAAATCAAAAAAACTGTAGATTCTGGAAATGTGAAATTAAAACTGAAGCACTGGAAACACTCAGCTGGTTGAGCAGCATCTGTAGAAAGAGAACCAGAGTTAATCTTCCGAGTCGGTGATCTTTCAAAAGAACAAGTAGATATCCCTGGCTTTGACCTCCCACTAAAGACAGTGGTCAGCCTTCAACTGGATCTACCCAGGCTATGGACAATGTAGCCATCTCGTCCACAAATAGAAAATGCTCGATGACCAAGAGTACAACTGTGGCCATGAGTCCCAAGCCATGGGACGTGTCACATCTACTGGTCTGTTTAAAATCTGTTGCAGCAGGCATCTCCTTTCTCCAATTGGCATCTCAGGAGGCCATTGACTGTATTGACGGACTAGACATCCAAATTTGAGACTTTCCATGTCATACAAAAGAATACCTATCCTAGTATCTCTATCTGTGACTTGGTGTCAAATTTTTATTGACGATGTTCCTGTAAAGCCGGGGGCCATGGAGACAGTGTGTTGAGTGGCCTGTTTCTGTGCTATGTCCATGCCAGCCATTGAGTACCTATCTATACTCATCCCATTTTCCAGCACTTGGCCTGTAGCCTTCTTTAGCATGGTGTTTAAAATGCTCATCTAACTACGACTTAAATGTTGTGAGAGTACCTGCCTCAACCACTTTCTCGGGCTGCACTGTCCAGATTTCAAACATCCCATGGATGAATAAATTCTTCCTCAAATCCCTTCTAAATCTCCTACCCTTAAATCAATGCCCCATGTAAAAGTTGAGCTGTGTATGTAAAGTAACATAATATCATTCATTCATTCAATGCAAGTTGTTATGTATTCAATTGTATCTCTCCTCATCTCCCCTTTGTTCATGGAGACACAAGAGACTGCAGGTACTGGAATCTGGAGAAACAACAGTCCTGATGTAGAGTTTTGACACTAAATGTTGGAAATCCCTCGACCTCCCATGCCCCCCCTGCCCCCACAGATGCTGCTCAAACCTTTTGAGATCCTCCAGAAGATTTTGTTGTTCTCTCTTGTTCTTTGCTAGTTATCTTTAATCTGTGACTTGCTTACCAACCCATCTGCCAGTCATAACCTGTCATGATTTTAAATGTTTCTATTAAGTCTCCCAAAATACTTTTCTTCTCACCTGTCTTTCTGCATCAAAATTTAATGTTTGTGTCCCATCCAAAAGGACATGTCTTTGACTTCCTCCAGTGTTTGTTGTAGTGTAAATACTATTACATGGATGACGAAATTAAAACTTCCTCACATTTATTCTGAAAATCGATTGGGCGCATTGTGTATAATGTGCAATGCTAGGAAGGCCATGCTATTCAAGCATGGATGGCACTGGACCTTGTCTGTTCCAAGAAAGCACTTAAAAACATTTGTTTATAAGAACATTTGTTTACAAAAACCCGTTAGGGATAGAGACAAAAAGTTAGTGTGACACACTGCAAAGTAAAGAATTAACATTCACACCTTGAGAAATACCAACTCCTTTCACATGCGTGTGGATATACTGTATATTCCTCCAACTCTTAAGAGCCACCACTTGGAGAGCAATGACAACCATTGGCTTCGAAGCAGCATTTGTTTGAGTGTGGCATCAGGAAGTCCTGGTAAAAGTGAAATCAATTGGCATCAGTGGGAACACTCCAGTCTTTGGATTGACAATCACACTAAGGAAGATGGTCATTGTTGTTAGAGATCTCTTCTTTGGGTGCACAGAGATGCCCAGCGTTAACGGCAGAAGAGAACACCACCTTCCAAACTACCCACCCATCTGTGAAAGTCTGCGGGTTCCACATTGGCCTCATCAATCACCTTGGAATCCACAGACCCAGAGTGGAAATAAGTCATTCTTGATTCCAAGGGGCTACCTAATAATAATAATAAAGAAGAAGAAGAAAGTGAGCAAGAAGTTGCTCTCATTTTAAAAAAAGAGAGAAAACTATTTTGAAAGACGTCTGCAAAATACTCTTTAATCAGATAAAGTAGGACGAGAGAGAAATGCAGCAGTTGGAAAGTTTCTGGAGGTGATCCATCTTTATCCACACAGGATAGTGATTAGAGTATGTGAATGTCTTGAATTTCTTTTCTCAGGCATTCTAATTTTTTCCCTTGTTTTCAAAGTATTTTTGGTATCATTGCAGTCATTGCTATTCAAAATAACAAGCAGTCTTGACAAGGATGATAGAGAAGGCAAACAATAGACAGCAGAGTAAGTGCGATGAATATTTTAAAATCAGCAGTCTTATTTTCTCCTTCAGTTTATACAGTATATAATAATGTGATCTTGAGCTCTTCCTAATTTCTAGAATTTTTCAGTAGCTGAGTCATCCATGTCTGATATTTGATCCTCTTGGAAGTTATGTTTGAGTATTGGGGGAGGACAACCAGGAGCAGGGATAAGTGATCAAGATGGCATTTCTGATCTAGAAGCCACTCTTTGAGTAGTGCCATGTGTGGGCCAATCATTGGGTAGTACATTCAGGGAAAATTATTAAATGGCGTGGTCTGGGATCTGATAATTGCATGGTGCAGTCTTTTTTCATATTTTTATAGAATTCCAAACATAACCACAAAGAAAACTATTCTCGGTCTTCCATTGTTCAAAACCACAGATGTGAGAGACAGCATAGTGAAATAACACAATCTCCACATATTTTTATATTTATTTCTGTGAAGCACCTTGGAACATTTTCCTGCCTTCAAAGTGCTATTTAAATTTGAGTTGTTGTTGCAATGAATTGCTTGCCTCAGTTCTTTTGCAATGGAGTGTGCAAAAAAACAGATCTTGTACTGTTGAAAGGTGGTTGGGAAAGAAATGAGAAGTAGCAAATTTACAAAATTGTCATGACCATCTTAGAGACAAACTATAGAGCAGACAAATTCTTGGAGAAAGTAGTCCCCACGTTTTTTTTTCCAAAAAAAGGGAAAACTTGCAGCTTAAAACTTGGTACCATATCTTCTGATTGTAAGAAATGTCTGAATAATATTGGTGCTTCAATTTGTATTTTCATTTTAGGATGCAGCTGATTTGCATAACCATAATTATAATTAACAAAGAGACTCCAGCTACTAGATTGAAGAATAAGTGAAGTTATTACTTTATATTTCCTAACTAAAGTTTGGATTAAGAGTTGGATTTAACATTTGTTAGGCCTTGTGTTCATAATGATAAGGAGCTCGGTGATATCAACAACCTCATTAAAAACCACTTGAGTAGATCTTGCATAGGTGTTTTTAAGTGAAGGTAAGAAACATTTTGTGATTTCTGTTGCACTTTTAAGTTGCACAAACTTAAATGTTAGCAGAGTAGAACCTTGGTTATCCAGCACTTCGAACACTGTTAACAGTTCTGGTCTTTTACAGAAGGAAGAAAAGAAGGTTTAGTTGCATGATATTGAACTGATAGATTTGCATATTGGAAAACAAAAGAGCCTGCGAAAGGACAGAAGTGACCTGATGAAGTTCTAAAATCATGAATGTTTGATGGGGTGGAAAATGTGGAGGCAAGAACTGGAGCCCATAAGTGTACAATAGTTGCTCATGTCTATCAAGGAATTCTGGAGGAACTAATTTTTCCAGAGAGTGATTTATATGTGGAACGTGCTGTCCCAAGGAGTGCTTGAGGTGAATCACAGATGCATTCAAGGAGAAACTAGATAAGCACATGAGGGAGAAGGGTGTAGAATAATTTGGTAATAGGGTTGATGGGAGTGGGAGGAGGTTTGTGTGGCACACGAATACTGTGGACCTTTTCGGAGGCCTAGTAGCCTTTCTGTATTATAAATCCTTTGTAACTTTTGGAGGTCTACTTGAGAAACAAAACTAATGCTATTTGCTAAGTTCAACTTTCAATTATGCATCTATTGAATGTTTTGAGGTCGGGTGCAACAGCAGTCCAACGTGTTGCTCCAGTTTGTCTAAAATCAAACTTCATCGCACCATTATCACAATTTTAGTGTTAGTCTATTTTTTCATATTTCTCAAAATCTTGTATGTTTCTGCAAACATTAACAATGGTTATACAAATATCATTTAGAGCTATAATTTTGCTGCATATATTGAGCAGAATACATTTGAACACCGTGGCATTCATGGATTATGTTTCACTCTCCAGCTCTAAGATGGAGATTATCAAGGTGTTGTCCAGAAAAAGTTTACAAGAAAGATCATTGTGAAAACAGAAGTCATTCATTACTATCCCAATCAATTCTTTTCCTCTCCTTGCATTAAATATGGTACTGCTTTTTGTTGTAAAGCAGGCAATCTAGCAATTTTTGAGGGAAGTTTGTACTCTTCAAGATAGAATGCAGTGCTGAAGATTTTTAGCCCCACTTGACATTTTGATTCAGTCACTTGCATCACAAACCTTTGAGCAGTCTGACTTAGTTGTAAATTTATAGCATACTACTCAGTGGTGTATTTTAACCCGAGTTAGATAATTTTATAAATACTTTTGTGTGATAATATTGAAATGATGTTTTACCACATTCTAATTGCTTGATGCTTTTACTTCATAGGCTTCCTTAATAATCCAATTGGGAGGAGAAGTGCGCTGTACATACCAGGACTCCCAGGTTCAATTCCAGCTTTATGCTGGATTGGCTAATACTTCAGTGCCACTTGAACAAAAGTCAGGGTGTGAAATGCCCAGCTTAGTGAAGAATTAGTCACATATATAGGAATATTTAAAATACAACTTTCCTAAACCCTTGCCACACTATAATAGGTTAATTGGGTTGTAACAAAACCAAACTACAAATAAATAATAGATCCATCTCTTTTTATGAAACGAAGCGATATGTTTAAGTTCAGTTTTAATATCTGTATCTTACATCAATTGTCTCGACTATACTTGCTGTTTTCACTATTTTCTACACCTGGATATTACTTTTAAACTGTAAGCTTTATAATACCTTCCATTAGTCTTGCCTTTGGGTTCTCCCAACATTAAGTGTTACTAGTGCTCCTCCAAACTCGTTGCAGGTGTATGTGCCTTGGTGCCACTGCAAGTAATTATATTTTACTTTTCCCTTCCATCATCACTATCTCTTGAGTTTTACTTTTACTTGTCACTCAAATAATATTTATAACAATGTTTTATTTTACTTGCTACAATGTCACTTGATATCGAGTGCTCTTAAACCTGTGATGAACAAATTCTGGCCTCTTGACTAATTCCTAAATAAATAGTTCAACCAATTGGCAGCCATTTCTTCAGCTCCCAATCCATAGACCATAAGATGTAGGAGCTGAATTAGGCCATTCGGCCCATCGATACTGCTCCGCCATTCAACCATGGCTGATTTTATTTTTCAACCCCATTCTCCTGCCTTCTCCCTGTAACCCTTAACCCCTTTACCAATCAAGAACCTCTCAATCTCTACCTTAAATACACCCAATGACTTGGCCTCCACAGCCCTCTGTGGTAACAGATTCCACAGATTCACCACCCTCTGGCTAAAGAAATTCCTCCTCCTCTCAATTTTAAAGGGACATCCCTTTATTCTGAGGCTGTGCCCTTGGATCCCAGACTCTTCTACTGATGGAAACATCCTCTCCACGTCCACTCTATCCAGGCCTTTCAGTGTCCGGTAGGTTTTAATGAGACCCTCCCTCATCCTTCTGAACTCCATCAAGTACAGGCCCAGAGAGCCCTTAAGTTCTGGAATTCCCCCTCTAAATCTCTCTTCTACCTTTCTTTGATTCTGCTTAAAACCTACTTTTACTCTTTAACCAGGGTTTTGGTCATCACCCCTAATATTTCTTTATGTGACTCGGTGTTAAATTGTGTTTGCTAATACTCCTATAAAGTGCTTTGGGATGTTATGTGAACACCACTATGTAAATATAAGTTGTCATTGAAAGGCTGCCAATTTTGGTTTCAAAGTACTCATTGCACCCATAAAGTGTTTCCCACCATTGTTATTGCACTGAATGATTTCAAAGTAAAATTGCTGATTTGCTTGCTTGGTGCTGGAAAGCTGGCAAACATCAGTCAATGGACAAGCAGTAAAGGAGTGCCAATTTCTGCATTTGAATGAAGCTCTGAGAGTGAAATCAGTGCAGAGCACCCTCAGTGGCTGTAGCCATGCTTATGGCTAGTTGTTACCCATTGAGCGGTGGGCATTTCAGATGCTGTGAGGGGCAGCAGTGAACGGTTTTGAGTCTAGATGGTCTGGCTTTGAGCTCGCAGTCCAAGGTAGCATCTCGGAGGGCAGAATTGATGTGGCAGTGGTGGGACCACAAATACTGACGTCTTGAGAGAACAGAATTACACTTAACACACTGTCTTTGATTATGAACATTGGTGAACATTGGGTTCTGGTCACCACACTACAGGAAGCATGTGACAGCACTAGAGAGGGTGCAGAGAAGATTCACCAGGGTGTTGCTTGGGATGGAGCATTTTGGTTATGAGGAGAGGCTGGGTCTGTTCTCCCTGGAGCAGAGGAGGCTAAAAGGGAACATGATTGAGGTATATAAAATTATGAGGGGTAGAGAGAGGGTATACAGCAGGAAGCTTTTCCATTTATCACAGAGGTGAACAAAACTAGAGGATGTAGATTTAGGGTAAGGGCTGAGAGATTTAGAGGGTATCTGAGGGGAACATTTTTCACCCAGAGAGTGGTGAGTACCTAGAATGCACTGCCAGAGAGAGTGGTGGAAGCAGAGTCACCAACAGCATTTAAGAAGTAGAAAGACAAGCACTTGAATCATCTAGTTATACGAGGCTGCGGGCCAAGTGCTAGAAGGTGGGATTAATATGGGTGGGTTCCCACTGGTTGGCATGGATGTGGTGGGCAGAATGGCCTGTTTCCATGATGTATGACTCTATGACAACCTGCTCATGCAGCACAGAGGGAAGAATGGTAATGAATGTACTCCCATCCTGGAACTATATTTTATGTTGAGTGAGTGATGGGGTTGGTGGTAAGTGTGTGTAGTAGTTGAGCTGATGGTAGATGGGATTTGTTGCCGTTTCCACTGACCTTGACTGCACACGTGAGGTCACTAAACAACATGTGGGACTGAGACCAGACTTCGGGGCATTCCTGTTGGCATTGATCCCTCAGACCACCAACTCCCACTGGTTCTTCATTTCACCTCATGGCTTCATGGGTCTCTAGCGTATGTCTGCCTCTTCCACCAGGAGTCAGTGTAACAGGGTGCCAGCTGTTAACTGCTGTCCAAGCTGCTGCTCAGAGCTGCCCAAGCTGTGAAATGACTTTAAGTAGAGTTTGCATCCAGTGGAAACCTCCCCTTTTTAAAAAATGCACGCATTAAGTGAATTATCACAAGTTGTCAGCAGGTGTGTAGGACGCTTGAAATTAAGGGTTAGTGCATATTAATGGGAAAAACGTTGTGATTGGTATTTTCCAAACACAAAAGTCCAAATAAAGAGAAGCATACACTGATGCCACCAGGACAAGTTAGTGCAGGTCCTCACACAGTATTGTCTGAGCGTACATTTTCATGGGTGATTGAATTTCAAACTCTTAATGTTGCTATGCGACAAATTGCTGAAAAGCAGAGTTTACTCATCGTTGCTCCTAACCTTATGGCTTAAAATGAGTGAGCAGTACAACAAAAGAAATTCCACATGAAAAGTAACAAACATCTGCTGAAAAGGACTTGCTTTTGGCTTTTCTCTCATTTTAAGTAAAGCTCCTTTTTTTTTCTCAGTATGATTTTTGGTTGATATAAGTTTGCCCTTCATGAAACCTGTACTTGTAAAGGTGCTCCAGAAACTTGTTTCTCTTCTTCTTTCTGAGCTTTGTTCTATTTTCTTCTCCCCTTTCCGTTGAGAGCACAAACCTTTGCTTGGATATGATGGCACTCATTGCCCACCTGCCTTTTATTTGCATGGCCAGCCTCTTTGTGCACAGGATTTGACGTTGAGGGCTTGCTGTTTGAGGCTTGATGATACTGTGGATGCCCCATTGCTGCTATCAGTGTAGCCACTGCCATCCCTCCTAGGGTCTGACCCTTGTGCAGCAAGAGTTACTACCCAAGTCAAATGCTGGCTCAGTTTAATATACAAATCAAGGTCCTGCAATGTTCTTTTCCAAAATTCACACTGCGCTGCTGTAGTGTTCTCCCCTGGTCCAGCTGGCAATGCAGTTAAAGAAGAGCCCATTTCTTGTGGGACCTAGAGGAGGAGGAGTACCTCTTTGGGCTCCTCAAAAAGCAGCCAGGGCTGCTGTTATGTTGTGTCACTTTCTCCCTTGGGGGGCCTACCTACCTTCTAACTTGAATGCTGGTTGAGTCGCTCAGTATTATGCCAGTCCAGACTTGGATGACTGTCTCCCCACTGTGCTGGTTTTTCTGCCTGTAGACTGCCAGTAACATCATGATGAAGGAAGGCCCCAAAAAAAAGGGTTGGGCATCCTGCCCAGCTGAGCTGGTATGTTGGGTTGGCTGGCCAGCTGGAGTAAGTGCCAAGGAAGTCACTGCCTCTGAGTATCCTTGGGCCCTACTAACACTGAAGGTTCCACAGTTAAACCAGGCTTGACCTTATTTGATGATCACCTGCATGCACTTTGCAGACACAATCACTGATTGGTTCTTCCTAGCCTCAGGGTGCTTCATCTAGTGCTCCCAATGTTTCTTGATATCACATGGAGTGAATCAAATTGGTTGGAGAGTGGCTTCTGTCAATGGTGAGGATCTCAGGAAGCTGCAGTGTGTACCGTCTACAAAATGCACTGCAGTTATTCATCCAGACTATTTGGACAATACCTCCGAAGCCTGCAACCTCTACCACAAAGAAGGACAAGTGCAGGAAGTGCATGGGAATAACACCCCCTTGATTCCCCTCCAAGCCGCACGCCATCCTGGCTTGTGAATCTATCGCTGGCCTTTCATTATTATTGAGTCTAAATCCTGGAACTCTCTACCCAACAGCACAAGATGTCCATGCGGAAACACTCCCATTCTCCTGGTGACTCCAATAAGGTAGAGTAGCACAGTAACTGCTCTCTTCGGTAGAAATTCTCAGAGAATTTCCAGAAAAAATGTTGATTTAAAGTATTTCTCAGAAAGCTTGGTGTGTTTCAATAATCCACTTCAAGCCTCCAACAGCAATTGAACAGTGACAGGCCTTGAAGCCATGATCAAAATTTTCAGCATTGTTTCTTTTTAACTCTCTGGCGAAATATTTAGGTACTACAACCAAAATGCCAAGCACTACTTTATGACCTTTTGACAGGCAAGTTGAATGACAATCAACTTTTAAACAATTCTTTGAGCAGTGATTACTAGTGTTTGTTTCAGCTCCTTTATCAACTAAACTTGTGATGTAGCTCCAGAACCCATTTTGGCCACCTTTTGAGTCTCTTTAGCACCAGAAGTATTTGACACAAATTGCTCCTAAATTAGTAATCTTCCTTGGACCCTAAAGTGACAATCCTGAAGGTATATGCTGTCATATTGTTGCAGTAGACATAGAAAAATAGGAGCAAGAATAGGCCATTCAGCCCTTCGAGCATGCTCCGCCATTTGATGCAATCATGGTTAAAGCTCTATCTTGATACTATATTCCTGCTCTCTCCCCATACCCCTTGATGGCCTGTGTTCTTTCTGATATTGATAAAAGACTGGGACATATAGTTTGGGCAGTTGGTCGAAGGAACATTTACTGTCCCTTTGGCTCTACTGTATCTGCACTGAGGGATCTTGTTGTTGACATGGAGTACAGAGAACTGAGGAAAGTTACCTCAATTTTAAAGCATGCCATTTTCTTTGCATTTCTGAGATGCAAATCCAAGATCTTTTATCTTCCTTTAGATGGGACCTTTCGCAATTTCCTAAAATACATTACAATGAAGTACCTTTAAAGTGCATGTTTTATAATGTAGGAACTGTGGCAACTGATTTGAACACTACAAGCTCCCACAAACAACAAACTAAAACAAGCAATGTGATAAGGACCAGAAAAGCTGTTTTAGTGATGTTGATTTTCCAGAAAATACTGGAGAGGGCACTGGGGAGGACTTGCCTGCTCTCTTTAAATAATGGCATGGGATCCTTTGCACCCTCCTGAGAGGATCAACAGGGTCTTTAGCTTAAGGTCTCATTCAAAAGACATTTATTTTTATTTTACTTCACTGATCCCTTAATCTTAATTTATATTACACTTTCAATTTAGCTGGTGTTCTGCACTTTGGACCTTCAACTAGGTTCAATTACAACAAATTAATCTCTAGAACAGAGTTTACAATGTTTTTTGGCAGATGGTCTGTGACTGAAATGATGCAGATTTTAAAAGAACGTGGAGTATTAGAAGAGTCCAGTTGAATTACTGTAGCAAGAGAGAAATAATTGACATTGAAATTAACTGTACTCTTCACAGTTGTGCGTTACTCTTTTATTTTTAAAAAAAAGTGTGATTGTTGCCAGAACACAAGGCTTTTGTGTTGCATGAGCTGAATTATCCAATGTGAAATGATGTTGACAATCTTGTGTGACAAACATCTGGTTTGAACATTACAGCAAACTTGGTTAAAGCATTCATGGGAATAGAGAACGTCAGACTGTCCCAAGCATCATCAAGCAGTACAGACAGTAGTGCTTATTATATATAATTTCACATAAATCTGCGCTGAGAAGAAATTGAGAAGAGCCATGGTTTTCATTTTATTTTCGTCTGACTTTTCTCCTCTTCTGAAAGTACTGACTGTTTCTGGAGTACAGACAGCGCTTTGCCATCTCACTTAGGGAATTTTGCCATGCAAGCTTAGTGAGTGTCGAAGGCTTTTCGACTGCATGTACATCAGTTATGCCTAACCTTGTTCTTGCATGCCTCTTATACGTGCACTTTCTAGCAGGATACCAATTAGAAACAAGAACCCCAAGAGGTTCTCTTTTCTCTTTCTATAACCACCTGCACCGTTTCTACTTCAAAAAGTATTCAGGCTTAGCTATTCTGCCACTGAATATCTTTGTGTGTCTTCATGATGTTCCCTGTTACTTGCATCCTTTCCTTGCAACTCCAGTCCTCCAACACTAGAGCCTTGCAACTATTCTCTGTTCTCAGTTCTTGGATGCTTTGTTTTTGTTCTTGTGGCCAAAACTGTGTAGTGTCAAAGGTGTGGTGCCACCATGGTTGCCTTAGCATAAAGATTTGGCAACATAGCTCAATGTTATGTTTACTTTGTTAATTGTTGCTTTGCAGTGACACTAGATGACAGTGTTTATTACTTTTCCTGGATCTGTCTCAGCCACTTACAGCCAGACAAATTAGAAGCAGGAGTAGCGAACACACACCAGTCCTCATTTGAGGGGTCAGCGGTGGAAAGGGTGAGCAGCTTGAAGTTCCTGGGTGTCAACACCTCGGAGGATCTATCCCGGGCCCAACACATTGATGCAATCACAAAGATTCAGCAGCTCTACTTTGTTAGGAGTTTGAGGAGATTTGGTATGTCACCAAAGACTCTTGCAAATTTCTATAAGATGTACGGTGGAGAGCATTCTGACTGGCTCCATCACCACCTGGTATGAAGGTTCCAATGTGCAGGATCGAAAGAGGCTGCAGAGGGTTGTAGCCTCAGCCAGCTCCATCACGGGCACAACCCTCCCCACCATCGAGGACATCTTCAAGAGGTAGTGCCTCAAGAAGGCAGCATCCATCATTAACGACGCTCACCATCCAGGACGTGCCCTCTTCTCGTTACTACCATCGGGGAGGAGGTACAGGAGCCTGAAGACCCACACTCAGTGATTCAGGAACAGCTTCTTCCCCTCTGCCGTCAGATTTCTGAACGGTCCATGAACCCATGAACTCTACCTTGTTATTCTTCTTTTGCACTATTTTTATTTATTTTTTGGTAACTTATAGTAACTTTTATGTCTTGCACTGTACTACTGCCGCAAAACAACAAATTTCACAACGTAAATTTGTCAGTGTTAATAAACCTGAATCTGATTCTGAAGCCTGCTTCACTTTTAATAAGATCGTGGCTGACCTAATTGTAACCTCTGCATTCCTGTTTACCCGGCTATTAAGTACCCATCTACCTCTGCCTCTCCTTCATTCCAGCCTGTAGGTAAGGCTACTTCAGACTTCAGAAAGGTACATTGGAGGTTAGCTTGGATTAAATGCAAGATATTTTGGACGAAGAGGAAAAGAGTTTTCTGAGGCTGAGACAGAATTGTGGGGCGGTGGAATTCACTACAAGGTAGTGTGATTAAGGCAGAACTTCAACATTCAAGATTGGGTAGATAAGGATGGGGGTGACTGATTTAAGGCTGCCTGTTTGGATGGAAAGTAAACATCAACATGGATTAATTTGGCCAAATGGCAGTTACTGCATTGCAATTTTTATGTAGTTCAACAGTACTAATTATGCATGACTGCTCTTTTTATTCTAGTTGGAAAAATACTGCATTATTTAACATTAAATTTCATTTGACATAATTTTGCCCACTTGCACATATTGTCAGAAAGGAAGATTTGCATTATGTAGCATCTTTCAAAATCTTAGGGAGCCCCAAAGCACCTTACAGCCAATAAAATGACTGTTGTATGAAATTTGACAGCCAATTTACACATTGCAAGCTCCCACAAGCAGGAGTGGGAAAAGACCAGATGATCTGTTTTAATGGTGTTGGTTGAGGGATAAATATCTGCCAGGACACTGGAATCATTCTCTGGCACCTCTTCAACACAGTACTTTTTGATCTTTTATATCAACCTGAGAGAGCAGATAACCCTTGCTTTAATATTTCATTCAAAAGACAGCACTTCCTACTGAGTGTCACTCAAGCATAAATCAGGAATTTAACCCAGCAATATTGAAACCATTTGAAGATTTCTTATTGATCTTTATGCTATTAAATTCCTTCCTTTTTTTGGTGATGCTCTTTTGTCTGTAATGTTCTAGGAAGCTTAAGTGCCTTGTTGCTGCTGTATTTACCTTCTCTGTAAGAACCTAAAACTAGTCCAGTTTAGATAAAGCCAATCCCATTAAACACCACCTCCTTGCTTCGGAATATACATTCATGTCTTGGAAATCTAAAATCCTTTCAAATACCAACTGTCTGGCCACATTTCTAACCTGTGTCTGCTGAAATAGTCCGGTGCCAGTCCATAGTCTTGACGCCTTTAAAGTCTTGCTTTCCATTTAGATCCAGATTCCTCAAACTCCCTCAGGAAGACTGTCATCCATTGTTTTCTGCATGAGTTATTATGATGGGCTCCTATCCATAGATAGAATTTTTCTCACCAACTTTTTAGTTCCTTCCTCCACTTCTACCACCTTCCGCATTCCTCGGCCAAAGCAAATGGGAAAGATAGACCTGGGTTTTGAACTTGACGGTTCCTTTGATGTTGAGGATTGAATGATTTGAACTGCTGCCTTGAACTTCTTCTTCCAGTCCACTCCATTTTGCTCTTTCTACAGTAATGAAATGTAACATTCTTTGGTTTTTGCATAACATTATCATGAGCTCACAAATAGGAACAGAAAATGCTGGGAATCCTCAGCAGGAGATAGAAACAGATAATGTTTCAAGTCAATGACTTTTTATCAGAACCCACTGGATATTGACCCGAAATGTTAACACTCTTTCTCTCTCCAGGGATGCTGCCCAACCTATTGAGTGTTTCCAGCTTCTCTGATTTTATTTTGGCTTTCCAACATCAACAGTATTTTATTTTTGTATGTTTGAATGACAGCTTTTAGTTACCTAAATTTTGCTAATCTGTTTAAAATGACTGACCTTGCTGTGAAAATAGCAGAGTCACGTCAAGCACTACAATGTTCTGCTGACTGAAAAGGTAAGAATACAGCTGCTCTCCTCCAAAGCCTAATGTTACCTGTAATTGATATTTTTGCATTACAAAAACTGGCTACCAAAGTAAATTCTGGTCTCATCTCTAAAAGGAATGATTCTCCTGCTGTTAAACACAATGGTTCAGTACTGTGATTGAATTCCAAAGCAGGCATCTCTGTTACATCAGCAAAGAAACAGTTTTGCATCAGCAACACCAACACTTGTTTGAAGATGTAATGGAATGATTGATTCAACTTTTTAACCATGAAGCTCTTTGCAAGTCTTGGCAGAAACATTGTTCTCCCTTATTGGAATTTAATGTCGGAGCATTTCTTTTGTGCTATTGTGGCGACTCACCGTCTAGTCGGGCGAACTGGCTCAGCAGTTGGGTCGCGCGGCGTCGGAGCGACGAGGCCCAAGATGGCGGCGGGCCTCGTCTTTCCGAGTGACGGGGAGAACCCGCGCGCGGGAAAGTCCTGATGACGTAGGACTTACGTCATTGCCAGTTGTTTTGGGCGGGAACATTCTCCCTTAAAGGGCCCGCGCAAGGCGGGAAAAAAAACCAGTTCTGTTTGGCAATCCTCCGAGTAGAGTCTTGTTTTATTCCACGGTAGCAACCGCTACATTGGTGACCCCGACGGTCCAAACAGCTTTTGAACCCGCGAAATGGACGACATACTGATCGCCAGCCGTAACCGCCAGGAACACCTTTCCCACCTCCGCCAGCTGTATTCCCGCCTCCGCGATTTCGGCCTCACGATCAACCCGTCCAAGTGCCAATTCGAACTTGACTCTATCGATTTCCTCGGCCACAAAATCACCAGCGACGGGGCAACACCCCTACCCGCCAAGGTGGATGCTATCCGCCATTTTGCCCGCCCCGACACAGTCAAAGGCCTACAGGAATTCCTTGGGATGGTCAACTTTTACCATCGTTTCATCCCTGCAGCAGCCCGTATCATGCGCCCTCTGTTCTCGCTGCTGGCTGGTAAGGGCAAGGACATCACCTGGACTGACGAGGCTGCGGCTGCTTTCGTTAAGGCCAAAGACGCCCTGGCAGACGCCACGATGCTGGTACACCCCAGGACTGACGTCCCGACTGCCCTCACGGTAGACGCATCCAACACAGCGGTGGGTGGGGTACTGGAACAGCTACTCAAAGGCCGCTGGCAACCCTTGGCATTTTTCAGCAAGCACCTTAGACCGCCCGAACTGAAGTACAGCGCTTTTGATCGGGAACTTCTAGCGCTGTATCTGGCGGTCCGGCATTTCCGATACTTTCTAGAAGGCAGGCCTTTCACCGCTTTCACCGATCATAAGCCTCTGTCCTTTGCCTTCTCCAAAATCTCCGATCCCTGGTCAGCTTGTCAGCAGAGACATTTATCCTACATTTCCGAGTTCACAACTGACATCCAACATGTCTCCGGAAAGGATAATGTCGTTGCTGATGCACTTTCCAGACCAACCATCCACAACCTATCCTTGGGTGTCGACTGCACGGCCCTAGCTGACGCGCAGCAAGCCGACGACGAACTGCCCAGCTACAGAACCGCAGTCTCGGGTCTGCAGCTCCGAGATTTCTTGGTTGGTCCAGGTCAGCGGACCCTACTTTGCGACGTTGCGACTGGTCAGCCCTGCCCTATAGTCCCTGCAGCCTGGCGGAGATGCGTTTTTGACTCGGTACATGGGTTGGCGCACCCGTCCATCAGATCTACTGTCCGACTGGTCGCCAGCAAGTTCGTCTGGCATGGCCTGCGCAAACAGGTCAGTGAGCGGGCCAGGACTTGTCCGCACTGCCAGACGTCAAAAATCCAGCGACACACTAAGGTCCCACCACAGCAGTTCGAGCCTACCCGTAGGAGGTTCGACCACATACACGTCGACCTCGTGGGCCCTCTGCCGGTTTCAAGAGGAGCCCGGTACCTCCTTACCATCATGGACCGGTTCACGAGGTGGCCTGAGGCAACCCCCCTGACTGACATCACAACTGATTCCTGCGCCCGGGCGCTGCTCACAACTTGGGTCTTACGTTTTGGCGTTCCGGCCCACATCACTTCAGACAGAGGCACCCAATTCACTTCCAGTCTCTGGGCTGCATTAGCGAACCTGCTAGGGACGCAGCTGCACACCACCACGGCCTACCATCCTCAATCAAACGGGTTGGTGGAACGTTTTCACCGCCATCTGAAATCGGCCTTGATGGCCCACCTGAAGGGTCCTAGCTGGGTTGACGAGCTGCCTTGGGTCCTGCTCGGCATACGCACTGCCCCCAAAGAAGACCTCCGCACTTCGTCAGCTGAGCTTGTATACGGGGCGCCATTAGTTGTCCCCGGGGATTTCATACCTGCCCTTCGGGACCAAGGGGAACAACCCCCAGCAGTCCTACAAAGACTGCGCGAGAAGCTTGGCACCTTGGCCCCGATTCCCACCTCACGGCACGGTCAAGCCCCATCCTGCCAGCCCAAGGAACTACGGGACTGTAAGTTTGTTTTCGTTCGCAGGGGCACACCTCGGGCGCCATTGCAACGACCATATGAGGGACCGTTCAGAGTCATACGGAATAACGGATCCACTTTTATTTTGGACATTGGAGGCAGGGAACAGGTTTTCACGGCGGACCACCTCAAACCGGCCCATTTGGATCTGCAACAGCCTGTCGAGGTTGCCACGCCGCGATGCAGAGGCCGCCCTCCTAAGCGGCAGCTGGCACAGCCCACGGACCTTGGGGACTGTATCACTGGTTCTGGGGGGGGTTGTGTGGCGACTCACCGTCTAGTCGGGCGAACCGGCTCGGCAGTCGGGTTGCGCGGCGTCGGAGTGACAAGGTCCAAGATGGCGGCGGGCCTTGTCTTTCCGAGCGACGGGGAGAACCCGCGCGCGGGAAAGTCCTGATGACGTAGGACTTACGTCATTGCCAGTTGTTTTGGGCGGGAACATTCTCCCTTAAAGAGCCCGCGCAAGGCGGGAAAAAAAAACAGTTCTGTTTGGCAATCCTCCGAGTAGAGTCTTGTTTTATTCCGCGGTAGCAACCGCTACACTATAATAATTTAATCACATGTACAAAGCAATGTACAAGAGGGAGTTTAGAAAGACATTTGTTTCCTGAAGTCAGTATGGAGCAACTTTTTTTTGCTCTCAAATCTACTGGAATTCATCTCTTTTCCCCTTCTCAGACTGGGCACTAGTTCCTCGGGATCAATTACCTTATGATAACTATGAGCAGAATAGGTGAAAGTCATTTAAATGCCAAATCCTGTTGTCAATATCTGTGCATGCATGTTCTTTCAAGACAGACCTGTCACCTGAGACTACTTTTACAAATTTAGTCATTTTCCAGTCTCCTTCATAACAAAGAACACTAAAAATTGAAATAGGCCTTGACTTTTCCTGATATTGCTTGACTAATGTCCCATGTACCTTGATGATGAGAACTGACCTTGTACTCATGGGGCAGTCCAGCTGGAAGCACCATGGTTTTTGACCATGACTTTCTCTGACTTGGACTGTACTGCTCTGGAAATTATGCATTCTCTTGGTTTTGTTCATTTCTACTCCACACTGATTTGGACCAGTTGAGTCAACTAAGACTTGTCTATTTCAACTTCTTTTATGGTATTTCAGCACCCATCAGTGCCTTTCTCCCTTCTAAGTTCTATACTTCTGATAGGTTAAGTATTTTGTCTGATTCATTTTGTAGCTCTCTTCTCAATTTTTATGGCCCATTTTCAGTTGGTATCGTAAGAAAATCTGATCACTTTGGAGCCAATTTAAGTCTTTGATGCATATTTAGAAACAGTAGTGCTTGCAATATAAATACTCCCTCCTCGCCTGACATATCTTCACCAACAAATGCCTGTGGGTCAAAATTTGTATTTGGCCATTATTGCTAAATGAGTGCTAGACTATTGGCCCTCATTCTGATCTTTGCTTTCATTGGTCAATGGAATCAAAAGTTGAAATGAGAGCATAATTGGTGACCTGCACTCTTCTATATGTCTAGTACTGGCGAACCAAAGACTAATCTCTACGCCTTTCCCCAGTGTTGTATACCTTCAGCCAATTTCTTATATACTGGGTACACATAATTTTGAAACTATCTAATAATGTTTTGTGTGCAGCTTTACCTTTTGGAAATATATGTAAGCAGTTTAGGATTTCCACTGTCCACTTGAATTGTCACCTCTTTATAGAAATCAAGAAGGTTAGTAAGGCAAGATTATTGCCTCCTGAATCCATGGTGATTGCAATTTTTCTCCTGATCAGTTACACGATTTTATATAAAATTCAAAAATCTTGGAACTTCAATTGCCTTTGTCTTTTTACACCTTCTTTAGAATTAGGTCAGTGGGGGAGATATCAATCGATTTGGAAAAAGCCCAGCGATTTCCTCATAATAATGATCAGTGCCTTACAATTCCCCTCCCTGGGCTCTTGTAGCCCTCAGACAAATGCCATATATCCCTGGGCTTTGCAGCCTTTTACTGTTGTTGCAGATTGCTTGTTCACTAGATTATGTGCACTATTTCATTGGCTGTTCTATCATTTAGGAAATTTATTGGTAAATTTTGAAAAGGGGCCATGTGGTTGAATATTAGATTTTATGACGCAGGTTAACCAAAGCTTTTTGATTACGTTGAAAGTATTGAGTCTGGTGAATGTCCGAGAGCCTTTGACAATTGTGATTAAAATGTAAAGCGCCCTCACATCATTCCACATGCCTTACAGCTTCTCCATTGCTGTCCGAGTTCACTCAAGTTAAGTTCACAAGCTGACATTATTCAGAAATGTCCGCCTCTGGCACTGAACTAATCATGTCCCATGGTACAACTGCCTGCTGATTTGACCAGGGCGGATGCCACTGCTTCAGGGTTTCTGCAATACTACATTGGGAAATCAGTGACAGTTTTTGAATTTTCACCTGCATTAGAAGTATTTTGCATTTTAATAAAATGCAGAAATCTAAAATAACTTTTTCTCCCAGCTACCTTTGAGAGATGGTTGGGAGGGGGGTGTGAGGAGCTAGATGGAACCCAAAAAGGAGAAAAAAAGTTAAGACTTCAAAAAAGAAGCAAAGCCACGAAGTATTCCTTGACAGAATTTGCTGGGAAATTAAATGCAGGATGTTTGTTAGCATGAACCAAAACATTTTGGGGAAATTGTGGAATTTTAATATCCAGTGTGAGCATGGGAGTTGTAAATGCCAGTACAAATGCTTTGCCTGGAATGGGTTCTACTTCTCCTTTTATTTCTTGCCTCCTATCCTGAAAAGACTGACTCGTGCTGTGGCACAATTCCCCATGCACAAATCATTCCACATGCAGGAACCTTGGCACTGAGTTCTAGCAGGCAGTTCGACTCTGGGGGCGGGGATGTCACAGCCGAAAAGTATAACCTGAATAATTGTATACGTGCTGCAGTTTAAGGCTGTTAATTGGAATGATGTTTTCTCAGCTGTTTCTTATTGTGCATGGCCATTAATGCTGATTTGTTGCTTTGATTTCATTGTGGAGATGGATTGTTTGTTGCTTGATTAGAATTGTTGTCAACCATTTAATCCAGAACACCACCCTGCACAATTAAAAGCTGCTCGACTTCAAATAGAAGTAGCTTCTGTAGTATGCGGATGCTGTGGAATATATATTGTATCTCTCTGAGATCTCTGCACTTCTCTAACTGGCTTCTTGAACACCCCTGATCTCCATTGCTCCACCAGCTGCAAGTTCAGCTGCAAGTCCCTACATTCTGGGATACTCTCCCTAAAGCCTTCTAGTTTAAAACGAACCCTTAAACCTACATCTTTAACCAAACTTTTAGTCACCTGTCCAGTATCTCCTTAAATTTGTTTTTGGTAATTCTGGTAACGTGCTTTGGAGCATTTTATAATGTTAAAGGTGCTAGATAAACATAAGTTGTTGTTGTTGTTGTTGTCGTCGTCGTCATTTACCTAGCATTTACAGATCTGCAACATTGGCACCATCATATGACCAGATGTGCAGAGCTTTTAATCTCAACAACTGGATCTTTATCTCCATGACTGTACAATCCAAAAATGTGAAAACCGCAATCAAAACTCGCAGAAACTCTAGATGCTGGAAATCTGAAATTCAAACCTGAGAATGCTCAAAACACTCAGCGGGTCAGGGAACATTTGTGGGGAGAGAAACAGAGTTAACGTTTCAGCTGAATGATCTTCTTGGTCAAAGTTGATCTTCTTGGTCAAAGTTGATCTTCTGATGAATACTCATCAACCTGAAACCTTAATTCTGTTTCTCTCTGCACAGATGCAGCCTGACAGCATTTTCTGTTTTTCATGTGAAAACCATACTGTTCACCCTATATCAAGAGGTTTTATGGTTAGCCATTTGCAACCAGGCAAGACAATGCATTGTGCCAGCAGCAGCTGGTGCCAAAGCTTCTGGGGGAACAGGCACGTATCACATCTCGAAGGGATTCTTTGCTTCTCACGCAGCAGAAATGCCACCTTTTCATGTTTACAGCTTTCACTCTAATGTTGGCAGTGGTGCTGAATCCATATAAGGGATTAAGTCTTCTCATTGTAGGGCAGCAAAATCAGGTGAACTTACTTAAAATCAGGGATTCTGCTTTTAAATATTTATGGCTATGTATGTTTAAACCCAGTAGTGCCTTTGAAATGCCTGTAAAAGAATGTCTAATATTTATGGCTATGTATGTTTAAACCCAGTAGTGCCTTTGAAATGCCTGTAAAAGAATGTCTTGAATGATTGCAGTTTGTTGTAATGGAATGGAAATGGGAATTGTGACTTTTTTGGGTAAGAATTCATTTTAGTTTGGGATGTGGTTATATAATCTGGAGCAGTTTTTTTTCTTTAGCTGTTTGTTGAGTGCTGTATTGCACTGGAAGGGTTGCATTTATTTTCCATCTGTAGTTGTCCTAAGACTGTAGTGGTGGTGACCTTTCTCCTTGAGCCACTACAATCCCTCTCTGTTGTTGCCCCTGTAATATTGTTAGGTGGGGGACTCCTGGATACTGGCCCAGTAATGATAAAGGAAAAGTGGCACATCAAGCCAGGTTACCATGTGACTTTCAGGAGAACATAGAGGCTTTGATGGGAGGGAGCTGTTGAAGACTCCCAATGATTTTGTGATTTTATAACTTAGAGCAAATATGCTGTGCTATATTTAAGATAACTAATATATTCAATATAGTGAGAGATAAGTACATATGAACAATTTTATTCTGATAGTTTAGAGTATATTTTCATTTACTTGGTTCTACAAATAACCTGTTATTTATCACCTCTGCAAACCGCTGACGAATGTTTTGCTGTCTTCCTTTCAGAGTGGCCCAGGCCTACGTGAATCAACGGAAATTGGATAATGAGGTAAAAACTCTGCAGATCCAGGCAGCCCAATTTGCCAAACAAACACAGCAGTGGCTTGGTATGGTGGACAACTTCAACCAGGCACTAAAGGTAAATTGTCACAGTGGAAGAACCTGATGTACGTTGAAGTATATCAATACCTGTTAATCATTTCGATTGTTGTTTTAAATATACTTTGAAAGTAACATCTTGTAAAATACTTTGTCTTCGTCACCTTAGTTATTTGTACTGATCTGAGACAAAAAATACAAATTATAGAATTGTACAGCACAGACACAGGCCCTTTTGGCTCACTTTGGCCATGCAGACCGTGATGCCTATCTACACCAATCCCATTTGCCTGCATTAGGCCTGTATCCCTCTACGCCTTTCCTATCCAAGTACCTGTCCAAAGGCCTTTTAAACATTGTAATTGTAAACTGCCTCGACTACCTCCTGGCAGCTCGTTCCAGATAACCACCACCCTCTGTGTGGAAAAACGTACCCCTCAGATCTCCTTTAAATTTCTCCCCTCTCATCTTAAACCTGTGCCCTCTAGTTCTAGACTCCACTGCCCAGGGGAAAGGACTCTGACTATCTATCCTATCTACCCCCTCATAATTTTATAAACCTCTATGAGGTCACCCCTCAGCCTCCTACGTTCCAGTGAGAATAAAACCAGCCTACCTAATCTCTCCTTGCAACTGCATGCTTCCATTCCAGGCAACGTCCTGGTGAATCTCTTCTGCACTCTCTATTGCTACCACATCCTACCTGTAGTGTGGCAACCAGAACTGTCCACAATACTCCAAGTGCGGTCTAACCAATGTTTTGTATGGCTGCTATATGATGTCCCAACTTTATACTCAGTGCCTCAGCCTAGCATACTTAATGCCTTCTTCACTACCCTATCCACCTGTGTTGCCAATTTCAGCAAGCTATGGACTTGCACCCCAAGGTCTCTCTGTACATTAACACTCCTGAGATCCCTGCCATTTACTCTATATATGTTCTACCAGAATTTGACTTCCCAAAGTGTATAATCTCACACTTGTCTGGATTAACTTCCAAATAAGGTCACCCAACACACCCCTTCTCCCCCCACCCTCCACATAAAAGACAATTTTCTATCAAATTCAATTTAAAATAACTAGGGTAATTTTATTTTCTAAACAGGAAAAAATTAGTTTTAATTTCATCAGAATCCAGCATTAGCCTGTTGCCTAAAATCTTATATAAAATTGCTACAGTGGGAGCTGGGAAAGAATAAGCTTGCATTTGTATCACACTTCATGTACTTAGTATTTTGCTAAATTCAGTTGGTGTATTTCTTTTGCAATGCTCTCACTCTTGGACTTGGCTTAGTGGGTTGCATACTCCACACTCACCTAAACCTTCATACTTTGCTGAAAGTTCCAAATGCATGAGATTGTTAGTGTGTGATATCTGTGTGTAACCCTGTGAACATGCTATTAACTTAGTGTGTCACAACTGAACATGTCGTGCAAATTGTTTATGCTCTTATCATTTTCCTTGGCGGGATTATTGTGTAGGGTGATGGGGGAGGGAGTTGGTTTTTTACACAATTGTCTTCTAATTGTGGGAACGGGAAATTAAGTGCATCTGATTTCTGGCATAATGCCAAATTCACTGACTATAGTCTGTAAAGAAATGTTAAACCTTGAAGTAATGAGGTGCTATATCTTTCCAACAGCTGTCAGAGAGACTGTTGCTGCCTTCAGTCTGCAACAACATAATCACTTAATTACTCCAGGTTAATGACTATCACCACTGATATCCCATGTCACTGAGTTGAATTTCCATTAATAGGTTGTCAGCAACTTTGAATGCTTTGTCTGTGTTGGACTGGGTGGCATCTTCACTGCTCTTGTAACTCCTTGCCATATTGCAATGGTTTTACTGGATAGTTGTAACGTCTGCCAAGTAAATCTATTTTCTTGATACAACTTAGAATTCTTGTCCTTTCCACCTGATGGTAGATTTTTTTTGAGTGAAATGACTACTAAAGCACAGTCTAATATTAAAAATTTTAAAAGGCAGCTATTGCTGGCATGTGGCATTAGGTTAGGGTGGAAAACTATTATTTTAATTTTAGTATTTTGTGCAAATCATCTGATAATGCATTTAACCAAGATGTTTAAAGATCATTCTTGTGCACTCTGATCATTTTCCAAAGTCATTCAAATATCTCACACCAAATGTTCTACTGAAGCGGGACAAAACAAGTATGCTGTTTGCCTCTGATCAAGAGCCCACACCTGTGGGTATTAAGAGATCGATCTCCTAAGAGTCCAGGCTAACTATAGATGCTTTAATTATTTTCAGCTCCCCAGCTGCTGCTCAAAGCAACTGGATAAACAGCCTTTATCTTTAATGTTGAGTTTTTGAAGCTGCTCGGTCCGTGCTCAATAATCGCATTTCACAAGGGCTGCTGTTTTTTTTATGGAAAATGTAGCTCAATACATGGAGGTTTTATGTTTACTTTGGAATCTTTATCTTTCCAACCTGCTCTCCTTGAATGATCAACTCTATAAGATTCCACTCTGCCAATCATATTGATTTAATAAGTGAGATTGTTCTGGATGATGTGGCTTCATTTACCCATCATGTGCCAGAATGGTGCAAATCTGTATTCGGAAAGTTAGCATTGACACCCCCCTAGGAAGTCAGTTTTAGTGTGAATGATTTTGTTTTTGTAAACTGCTAACCATTTTATGCACTTGTAAAACATTTGTTAAGGAAAATATTTAGAAAGCACACATTGAGAATGATGAATTTAATTCTCAGTTTTTAGAAAATGACAAGAATGCAAATGACATTAACTGTATGATCATTCAGATGTATTTTCTACACTATATTTAAAATGAGAAAAAATCATCCTGATACTTAGAGTTCAGGAGAGTGTAGTTCTTGTTCATTTTATAATGCCCGTCATTTAGCAGCTTCTGAGATTGTGTTTTTGCAGCTATTTTGTGAGGTTTCTTTTCTTCCTTGGTTGGAAAAACTAATTAAGTGTTTAAAAAAAATAGAAACTGTTTTTGTTTTGTTACTATCCTGGATTTTTGCTCTCAGCAGCATCTTGAATGTTAATCTCCAGTTCCTGGAGAACTGCTACCCTATTCCAAGGAGTTGTCAGTCACTCTCAAACTGTACCCCAGCATGAGTCAGTCAGTGCTCTGGGGAAGAAAGGCAGAAAGTTAGATGGAGAAAAGACAAAACCTTTTTAAGTTACCATCACTGAATTAATGCAGAGCTCAGCACCATCTGCTGGCTTGTGGAGAGAAATCAATGAAACTATGATCCTGGCAAATCAGTTGATTGTAGCCATCTTGCATTATTGGTTTAAAAGAGACAGTGCTTTCATGGAGGCGTGCTTATCAGGGACATGGGAGAACCATTTGTCATTTTGTCAAAGTAATGTAATGTATAAGTGATACAATAAGATTTGCACTGTGTTTCACAAACTATTGTGCTTCCCAGATTTGCAGTTATTTTTAAATCAATTTTTATTCATCCAACAGTCTTTCAAAAAGTCCCTTGTGCCACATGGGACTTGAATAACAAGGTGACTGAAACCAGGGCCCTTTTCCCTTTTTTTTGAAGCGATATTTCAGTCCTTCCATAGGCTATGATCTTACCTTTTTTTTAAAAGAAAGAGCCTGGGTGTCAGAAACATAAACAAATTAATGACTTTGAAAATGCAATTCCTGTTGTTAGTTTTGTCAACAGAACAGTCAGATTTGTGCACACTAAGATCTGACAGAGTAAAGAGGTGAATGCCCACCTTTGGTGTTGATTGTGGTAGAAATAGTGGGCAGGAGATTGGGACCACTGCTGTTCATCTTTCATTAGTCTGCTGGAATCTTCTTAAAGACAAAACAATGTTCACTTTAATATTTTACCTCAAAGAGGGTACCTCAGGCAGTGCTTCAATGCTGTTTTGAAGTGTCAGCCAAGACTATGTACTTGGGCCCTGGAGTAGAAATCCACTGCTTTCTGGTTTCAAAAAGGCCAGTTTTAACTAGCGGCAGTATGGTGCAGTGCAGGAAAGAACCCCCAAGGAGGGTTTCGGCTCAAGTCCTTGGGCATTTTATGACCAGAGCTCCAGAGACCATCTGTAATGAAAATTATTTTAAAATTCCTTCTTTGTTCTTCTAATTCAGCAGCAAGAGGTGCTCGCAAACAAAAGAGGCAATTGTACATGCGTTAAAGGTTACAAAAACTACTTTATTAGAATTATATAAGAACTACTTATTAACAACTTCAAAAAAAACTACAGAAGGATAGAATACAAAGAATACTTATCAACCACTCAGTGAACTGATCTACACAGTGCTGGAGGGAAGCCCAGCTGCTTCTGCTGTTCTCTCTCTGTAAGTCTGCCACTCAGGTCTGGTCACGACTCCAGCCTAAAGCGAGGGTACCCCTGCCCTTTTTTTTATGTACTCTTAAAACCCCTTATCCTAGGACTTCAGAATCAGATTCTGATTTCCACGGTTCTGGGTGGCACTTACTTATCTCTGTGCCCTTTCAGCGTAGACACAATTTAAAAACAGACAACATGTTTTGGAGTAAAACACGTTTTCCACCATTATCAAGCAGCCAATTTGTCCTTGCAGCTTGTAAACCTCTTAAGCAAGCACATAGCAGGGCGAGGGGAGGGAGAGGGAAGGAAAATGCCACAATGCATACAATGCAGCGCAAGACTAATCAATTATTTAGCATCCAGCCAGGGCAAGCAGATATAACAATCCATTTCAGAAGCTACTTTTCTATCCACACTTTTGCACACACTAAGGAGGAATCAAATATCACTTCTAGAAAATTTAATTCTCTCCTTACACCATATGTACCTGAAACCAGTTGGAGTGATGACAGGTAGGTCTTGTAAGGCAAGTAACATGTACTAGGTTGGGTATGTGAGCATGATGGAGACCCAACTGAACAGCTGTCAGAACAAAATTAACCCTGGGCAGGGTCTTTGGTCGAGGCTGGTGTTGGGAGGGAGAAGCCTGACGGACTGAGGAGATAAGGATTCTGAATTGGCCAAGGTCAAAATGTTATCTCTGAGCCAAGCTGACACAAGGAATCAAGCTCCACAAAAGATCTTGTTTCTGATGGGTGACCAGACTTCTGATCCTGTTTTCTTCCCATTGTTTGCCAAAGGGAAAGTGACTTTCCAATGTCATATCCACGACAGAATATGTTAACAGGCAATTTAGCCATGAAGGCACCACAGTAACTCTTAACCCAGTCTACATACACAAGCTAGTATAAATCTTCGTGAAATTGAAGAATTACTGGCAATAAAAGGGAATATAAAAACCTGCTGCCTAGAGATCCACCTTTGACCAGCCTGAGTGTTGGTTTAGATCAACATTGACACATCTTACCCTGACTTTTGAAGGCCAGATACAACATCCTGCTGTTACTACATAACACACATTCTAACCATAGATAATTTTCTTGGCACAGGTTCATTGATAACCCTATCAGGCCTTGGATCCATTTGACAAACTGATTTTTTTTAAATTCATTTTGCCAACTGGCAAATGGCTTTCTGAATCAAAGAGCTGCATGGAGTAGCCATGTGACCAGCACACAAGTAGCCCAAGGCTTGCTACTCAGGGTCATAACATACCCAAGCCAGCTGATTTATTCTGTATTAGTTCTGTCAGGCACACCCCTTCACAGTATGAATTGGATACATGCAACCAGCTCGCAAATTTCCTGTTATTGTCAAGTTCATCTGTAGTCTTCTTAAGGTTTTGATTGATTCACCATTGCATCTCAGCTTTGATATTCTGTCGCCAAAAATAGAAACCTTGTTAAAATGTAGGCACTTAGCATTTTTAAAAAAAGGTTTCAAATGCATGCCTGCCTCCCGTGGACTACTTGGTCAGCTGCAGAACCTGCTCTCTCTCCCAGTGTCCCACCTCTGTTAAAACTGGAGGTTGGAAGTAGGTTGGGGTAGTGTTTTGCTGGGGTAAAAGCTACTCCCTCATTTCCTCCCTCCCCCTCTCCCCCCCCCCCCTTTGTTTGAAGTGGTTATGAAGTTGAGGCTGAGAGGGTTGTAGATATAAGATTAAATGCAAGTGATTTGGGATCTAGAGAAGGAAAAAACATTTTGCAGAACTCCAAGGCTCTTTAAAGCTCTTTAAATGATTGAATCAGAGACCAGTTCTGCATCCAAGAAGATGCAGTTAGGATGGTTGAAGGCAAATGGAATAAAAGCGTGTGGCATTTGTTCATACAAACACAAGTGCCTAGAAATTCTAACATACCCTGAAGAGTATGGTACAACAGCATAAATGCCATGGGACAGTGAGCACTTTGATCGCCTTCCGTTCTCCAGGCTAGAGACTGGAAAACCTGCCAGAATTCATGTTCTTTAATTTAAAAAAAGAAGTGTATTCTCTAAATGGCAATGGAGTGCAGGGCACGGAAATGCAAAAGGATCTGGGTATCCCAGGGCTTGATTGGCAAAGGGCTAGTATGCAGATACAGCAAGTAATCAGAAAAGCCAACAATGTTGTTGTTTATGGCTAGGGGAATTGAATACAAAAGTAGGGAGGTTATGCTTGAATTATATGAGACCTAATCTTGTCCCTTATTCAGAAAGTTGAGGGTTCAAGATCTATTCTGGCATATAATGTTGGCTGATACTTTTCAGTGCAGCACTGAGGGAGGTTTGCAATGTTGGAGGTGCCGTCTTAATTGGTACTGTTTCCAGGCACTTCTATTTGTATGAACAAATGCCACCCATTCTGCTCTCTAAAGTGTCTGTAAAAGATCCCAAGGCTTCATTCTGAATAAGTGCAAGGAAGATCTCTCTGAGGTCCTAGGTCTGGTCAATGTTTACCCCTTTATCAACATTACTGAAATAAATATTGGCTCTTTGTTGAACCTTGGACAAATTGGCTGCTGCACTTGCGTACTTAACAAAAGTACTTGGCAGTCGAGTACTTTGGGACATCTTGCCAATGTGAAATGGTTTGTTTAAACGTAAGTGCCTCAACTCTCGTGTGCCATAAAGAGTGTGGTAGAATGGCAAAGATGTGATGGGACAATTGGTTATTTTCCTATTGCATCAAAATTCTAACTGAATCTTCAGTCATAAGAGACCCTGGGCTTGGATATTCTCAATTTGGTAAAAGTCCTGGCATGGTTGCAGAGGGACTCCTAGATCAGAAACCTACTGGCATTCTGCTGAGGCACTTTGGAGATCATCTCCTCAGTGTGCGTAGGGGCTGGCAGGAAGGGATCGGCACTTCACTTGTACATCAGTAACAGTGGTGAGGGAAAGGGAAGTGATCAAGTGTCGGGGGAGGGAGGAATCAGATCAGTGCTTGAGAAGTAGGGGAAGAAGCAAGGATGGTAACTTCACCATGTGCGGGTAAGGGAACAGAAACTTGAGGCGATTGCAGGGTTGGAGGAGGGATGCAAATTGGGAAGGTGTAGGAGCCTACTGGATATTGGAGGCAATTGGTGCGATGCATTTCATGGGGTTGGGGCAGTACCTCATTTACCTGCAGGCCTCCCCAGGTTGGGGCTGCAGGAGGCAGACTACATTATCCCACAAGTATCCAACCTTGGGTGCCCCAGGACAGCACAGACCAAGTTCCTCCACACTCCTCCAAAAGGAGCATTGCAACAGGGAATGAGATCATCCCTTGGACCACCAATGCAGAAATTGCATAAAGGTCACAAGTTTGCCTGGCGACAGGAAATGCCCTTTCAAACTTAATGAGTGATATGAAACAACCCAGGAATGGTCAATGTCATGCTTCACTCCAGAAGAAATCAATTTTCAATTGCAGAACACTGGAAAAAAACAGCACAATGCAATTGACAAAACCTTCCTTTTGGAAGGCTGGCATCTCTGGAGGATAGGCAAAAACTGCCTACATGAAAATGTCCTTATAACAGAGCTGTAAATGACAGCTGATTAAAGTTTCCATCAAGATAAAAAACCACACTTGGTTCTGCAAGGACAAAGGGCCATAGGTTAACAAACTGACGAGCAGCAAAGAGTCAGCAGCAAGCAGATATTGATCCTGCTGAAAACCTGTTTTCTTCTCAGGAAATTGGTGATGTGGAGAACTGGGCAAGAAGTATTGAGATGGACATGAGGACTATCGCCACTGCCCTAGAGTATGTCTATAAAGGGCAGCTACAACCGGCAACGTGATACATCATGCGCGAATCAAGAAATGGGCACTTTGTGAGGAAGAAACGGAATTGCCTTCAGAAGATAAAGCTGCCGTTCAAAACACAAGCTCTGTAAAACAAGATTTCCAACAGGAGGAATGCAGTAAGCCTGGAATGCCCTTCCTAATTCTAATGAAGATAAGAACTATAAAATATTCCTCCCACTGTGATGACTGTTAGCTACAATAATCTAGAAATGAATGCGCATATGCAAGACCCAATGCATTTGCTTTCCCAGGGTGTAATAGTCCCAAAAATAGAATGTGCACGTTAAGATATTAAATAAAATACCTGCAAACCTATTTCATATTTTACTGCAAAAATAATGTGTGCCTTTTCTAGTTGTTAGCAGCAAGTTTTGTTTCAAAATAAACACATCCATGAGTATCAGTGGTAGAAATATTCAGTGGAATGCTGCCCTTGTGAAAAGAAAATTATTACATTTTAATTGATTCCCTTTACAAGCCCTATCCTCGGCCAAACATTTTGCATCATGGGCTGCTGTGCTGTGTAATACTGCAATTGTTTGCCAAATAAAGGGTATTATTGCTTCTCATCACTGCGATTTATCTGTGGAATGATGCCAGTTGCCAGTAAGTAATTATTGTTTCTCTACCTTTTTGATTGCACTGTCATGTTGGCACATTCCTTGCCAGAACAGTCAATGTCGATGCTAATTCTTCCTGAAGTGCATTGGTGATAGATGTCCACATTCACCGGCTTGTCCTTTGCATCAGTTGCTTCTCCTTTCTGCGGGATATTACCTTTAATATCCAGCCTCTGCACTGATGGCCTTCTGTTTTCTGTTCTTGCTGGAGTACACTTCAGTCGCTTGGTTGTATTCCCTCATTACATTCGGACATTCCACAGAATTTGCAGTCCAACATAATATAAAAGCTTTTCTTTAAATAAACCAAATTCGATACAGAACCACAACTCTGCCCCACCCAGAAGTAAAAAGTGTTTTTACCAGCATTACTGATGCTTTCAAATGAACTATTAAAAACTTACCATTCTCTGTGCACATTTAATAAAGTAAGATGATGACTAAACCTTCAATTTAAATGACTTAATTTGTTAATTGTTGCATGTCATTTGGATCTTTTCGATTAGGCTGAATTTCAGAAGTAGAGTTCAATGTGTACACATTACTATGAAACATATGAAGCATGTTGAAGAAGAATTTCTACCCCATCAACCCTGGTCTGTGTGCAACATGTTTGGGAATGATCGTGTATTCCCAATGCAGTCACAAGAACCCAAGAAAACAGGAGCAGGAGTAGGCCACCAGGCTGCTCATGCCTGCCTGTCATTTAATATGACTTTGCTGATCTATGTTGGCCTCAACTCACTCAATCTATATCCTGTTGCAGAATCACAGTATCCTTATCACGACATACCATTCCACCTATTTTCGTATTATCGGCAAATTTGGAAAACTTGCATATTGTTCCTTCCTCCAGGTCATTAATGTAAATAGTGAACAATTGAGGGTCAAGAACTGATCCCTGTGGTACTCCACTAGTTACCTCCACCTAGTCTGCTAAGGACCCATTTATTCCAACTCTGTTTTCTATGAGACAACAAGTTTTCAACCCATTCTAACACACTTTCTCCAATACCGTGGGCATTTAATTAATGCACCAACCTTTTATGTGTCACTTTGTCAAATGCCTTTTGGAAATCTAAATATGCTACATCTACAGGTTCCCCCCTATTGACTCCCTCCATTACATTCTCAAAGAATTCGAGCAAATCTGTCAAACATGATTTCCCGTTCGTAAAACCACGTTCACTAGGTTTGATTATATTCAGCTTTCCTAAATGATTAGCTACTTCCTCTTTGATTATTGACTCTAGCATCTTGCCAATAATAGCTGTTAAACTAATCGGCCTGTAGTTCCCTGTCTTCTGCCTTCCTCCATTTTTGAACAAGGGGGTCACATTGACTGTATTCCAATCTCCTGTACTCTCCCAGAGTTGTGAGAAATTTCAACCAATGGGTCCACTATCTCTGCAGCCACTTTCTCTAAAACCCTAGCATGCAGTCCATCAGGTCCTGGTGACTTGCTTGCCTTTAGCTCCCACCCCACCCCCAAAGTTTCTCCAATACCTTATCACTTGTAATTGGGACTTTTGTAAGTTCTAGCATGTTATTTGAAATTAGCCCAGCTGATACCTTCAGGATATGGTGAAGTCTGAATCAAAATTTGTGTTTAACGTATCTGCCATTTATTTTTTTTCTGTTATTAATTCACCACTTTCATGCTCTAAAGACCCCATATTTACCTTAGCCACCCTCTTCGTATTTACATATCCATAGAGACTTTTACTCTTCTTATACTACATGCAAGTTTTCTCTCAAGATTTATTCTCTCCCTTCTTATGAGCTTAAATGCTGTTTATTCACCATTTGCATTTGGGTTAAGTCTAACTCCGGATGAAAGTTTTTCTAGTCTGCTGGCTGTAAGCATCCATTGAAAAAACATTTTGGGTGTTTTCAATGCAGATCTCTTCCAGTATAAGCCGATTAAGATAGCACTGAACTGAGAATCTAGAAGGAATACAGTACACAACTCTTCAATAATAGTAAATGTTAGTATTAATTAACTTCCTCTTTTCTGGTCATTCCTATAATGCAGAATATCCTGGCAGACAAGTAGTTGAAACAAAAACCAGCAGGCATTGGAAATCTAAAATAAAAACAGAAAATGCTGGATGTGAGTTGCCTGTGTGGCCCAAAGGAAATATTTGTATATTTCTGTTTCATTTGTTAATTTAAATTTCAAGCAAAATAGTTTTAGGTAGCCGATTTTCTCACAGGTGTTTATTGGTGTCGTAACTTTGAGAGGCAGTTGATTGTGTCTCTGTGAGACCAGGATCATCCAGCTCTATGGCTACATGGATTATGTAAAATAGAACCTGCTTTCAGGTTTTTAATCAAGAAGCAAAGAAACCACAGCATAAAAAGCAGGGACACTCTGTAACTAGCAATATCTACTCAATCCCCTTTTTTTTATTGTTCTTTTTTCTATTTTTTTCAAATACTTATCTAGTCTTATTTTAAATGGTAGTCCCTGGTTCAATACAGTTTATAGAAAGCATTCCATGTCATAGTCACAGAGCTGTACAGCACTGGAAAAGGCTCTTCGGCCCAACACGTCCATGCTGACCTTTTGGCCCATCTACACTAATCCCATTTGCCCACATTAGGTCCCTATCCTTCGATGCCTTACCAATTTAAGTGCTTGTCTAAATCTCTCTTGGATCTCTCTTAAATCTCTCTTAGACACAGTGATTGTATCTGACTGCACCATCTGCTCTGGTAGCTCATTCCAGATTTCAACCAGATGTATTAAAAAAAAACTTTCCCCTCAAATCTAAAACTCCTTCCTTTCACCTTAAACCTATACCCTCATGCTTTTGATGCACCTACCGGGGGGGGGGGGGGGGGGGGAAGAAGATTTTGACTACCCATCTATGCCTCTTTTTTTTATATACAGTCTTCTTCACTCAAGAGAAAACAAACACAGATTACCTAATCTCTCGCCATAACTAAAGGCCTCCAATACAGGCAAGATCCTGATGAATCTCCTCTGCACTTTCTTGTGCAACTGCATCCTTCGTCTCGTGTGATGACCAGAACTGTACATAGTACTCGAAGTGCGGTCTCACCAGGGTTTTGTAAAGTTGCAACGTAACATCCCAACTTTTATATTCTCTGTTCTGATTTATGAAGACGAGCATGCCATATGCCTTCTTCACTACCCTATCTACCTGCATTGCCACCTTCAGAGAAGTATGGACTTGGACCCTTGGGTCTTTCATCAGCACTCCTTAGTGCCCTACCATTTACTGTATATGTCCTATCCCTATCTGATTTCCCAAAATGCATCACCTCACCCTTATCAGGATTAAACTCCCATCTGCCAACGCTCCACCCAACTTTCTATCTGATCTGAGATGCAGTGGGAGTGGAGGGAGTGGAATTTATAAACATAAAAACACTGAAAATAGGAGCTGAAGTAGGCCACTTGGCCCTTCAAGCCTGTTCTAGCATTCAATACAATCATGCCTGATCCTCTATGTCAATAGTATATTCCCACTCTCTCCCCATAGTCTTTGATATCTTGTGTGTCTGGAGCTCTATCTACCTCCTCCTTAAATATATTCAGCAATCTGGCATCCACTGCCTTCTGTGATGGAGAATTTCACAGGTTCACCACTTTAGTTCTCCATCTCACTCCGACCTAGAGGTCTGTGGGCTCCTGCACTGTTACCATGAGACCCAACGCAAGCTTGAGGAACAGCACTTCATCTTCCATCTGGGCACCTTGCAGCCTTCTGGACTCAGTCGTGAATTCTACAACTTCAGGTAAGTTGATTTCTCTGTCTGTATCAGTTGTCCATCTGTGGGTTTTTTTTCATTTTTCTCTGGGAATGGAGGACATGCCCAGCCTGACCTGCCTGGTACGTCTTCCTGCTCTGCATTTCACAACTCCCACATTCCTCTATTTTCTCACTCCCTCACTGCTCCCATTCACTCATTGACCAGACAACCTTGTTTACAGTTTATCCCCATGGTCACCCTGGTTTCACCCTATCAGAGACACTCCCTACCCCACCCTCCCTGCAGCCTCACAAGCTTCTTTTGTCTCCTCTTCAGTTCTGACAAAGTGTCTTCAACCTGAAACGTTAACTGTTTCTCTTCCCACAGATGCGGTCAGACCAACATTTTCTGCTTTTGCTGTATCTTAAATGCGTCTTGTGTTGTAATCCCTTTAAGCACAGAGTTCCAGTCCTCAACAGACTGCCTGTAATCCAGCCAGTGCTGATGAAGGGTCTCGGCCCGAAACGTCGAATGTTTATTTCCCTCCACAAATGTTGGCTGACCCGCTGAGTTCCTCCAGCGTTTCGTGTGTGTTGCCTTCACTCCAGGAAAAATTTTTAACTTGCATCTTATCTCACTGCACTAACACAGGAAGCTCCCATAAGCAGAAAGGGCGAATAACTAATTATGTGCAATTTGAGATCTGACTGTGACAACTTAACCTTTCTGCAAAGATTTCCTGATGGAATCTTTTCCATTTGTCCAAACCAGGAGACAGGAGCTTAATATTTCATGTAACATATCAGCACTGCAAACAAAGCAGCACTCCCTCACTGTTGCAGGGATGTGAGTAAATTATCTGTTGAAGTTCTGCCGTGGAGTTTGGACCTGTAACCTTCAATTTAAAGGTAAGATTTCTGCCAACTGAGCAAACCTGCAGTGCTAAGGCAAGTGTGGGGCAGTCTCCTACATGAATGAGACCTGAATAATTAGTGCGGATGAGGGAGGATCTCATTGAAACCTACCGGATGCTGAAAGGCCTGGATAGAGTGGACGTGCAGAGGATGTTTCCATCAGTAGCAGAGTCCAGGATCCGAGGGCACGGCCTCAGAATAAAGGGACGTCCCTCTAAACCTGAGATGAGGAGGAATTTCTTCAGCCAGAGGGTGGTGAATCTGTGGAATTCATTGCCACAGACGGCTGTGGAGGCCAAGTCATTGGGTGTATTTCAGGCAGGGGTTGATAGGTTCTTGATTGATAAGGGGGTTAAGGGTTACATGGAGAAGGCAGGAGAATGGACTTGAAAAAAATTCGCTATGATTGAATGGCAGAGCAGACTCGATGGGCTGAATGGCCTAATTCAGCTCCTATATTTTATGGTCTTATGAAACATTTTACCCCCTGTTTTAAGTAGTTCTTTTAACTTTAAAGAACCCTTTTTGTTTGCTGTTTTATCACAATGCCATTGTTTACCCAAATATGGATTATAGTTAGCGCAATTGCAAATGTTTATACTTTGCATCACAAAGTACTTTTTACAAGAGTTATCAAACAAAAAATTTGACACGTGTGCCGGGGCATTTGATCAAAAGTTTGGTGAACAAGGTCGCAATCTTGTTCAAGTTTGGTTCAAAGGAGCATGGAAAGCAGTTTTTATTTTGAAAGAGGGAGACCACTGGGTAGTTTAGTGCATGTGATACTGAACTGCGGAGACCAAGAAGGGCCCTGGGTCATTCATTGGGTTTGTGATGAGTTATCTAACCTCAAACTGGATGGGGGTGGAGATGTCACAATTGGTCTTGCTGGTTTTGGGGCCCCCAGGAGTAAATTATCAGCACCTGGAATCAATATTCCACTGGCTGCTGATGAACAGAGGATGTTAGATGATAAAATCAGGCTCTGCTGTCATATCTGCTGTGGTCAGATAGGCAGTTGACGCTCACTGGTACGTGAGGAATAACAACTTGGATGAAATAAATAAAACAACTGATGCCCTTGGAGCCCTTTGAGAAGTCAGCATCTTCAGCTTTACTTCCTTTACATCCTTTTTACTCCCTTTTTATTCCCTTTGCACTCACGACTGCATGGCCAGATTCTGCTCTAACTCTTCAGCTCTAAAGTTTGCAGATGATACCACCGTAGCGGGCTGTATCTCAAATAACAATGAATCGGGGTACAGGAAGGAGATAGCTTAGTGACATGGTGTCATGACAACAACCTTACCCTCAATGTAAGCAAAACAAAAGAGGTGGTCATTGACTTCAGGAAGGGACATACACTCGTCTACATCAATGGTGCTGAGGTCAAGAGGGTTGAGAGCTTCAAGTTCCTAGGAGTGACATCACCAACAGCCTGTCCTGGTCCAACCATGTAGACGCCACGGCTAAGAAAGCTCACCAGCACCTCTACTTCCTCAGGAGGCTAAAGAAATTTGGAATGGCCCTGTCGACCCCTCACCAATTTTTATCAATCCACCACAGAAAGCATCCTATCTAGATGCATCATGGCTTGGTATGGCAACTGCTCTGCCTGTGACTGCAAGAAACTGCAGAGGGTTATGGACACAGCTCAGCACATCATGGAAACCCGCCTCCCCTCCATGGACTCTGTCTATATCTCTCGCTGCCTCAGTGAAACAGCCAGCATAATCAAAGACCCCACCCACCTCGGACATTCTCTCTTCTGCTCCCCCCCACCCCCCCCCCCCCCCCCAATCGTGCAGGAGATGCAAAAGCCTGAAAGCACGTACCATTAGGCTCAAGGACAGCTTCTATCCCGCTGTTATAAGACTGTTGAATGGTTCCCTGGTATAAGTCTTGACTTCACAGTCTACCTCGTAATGACCTTGCATCTTATTGTCAACCTGCACTGCACTTTCTCTGTAACTGTAACATTTTATTCTGCGTTCTGTTTACCTTGTACTACCTCAATGCGCTGTGTAATGAATTGATCTGTATAAACGGTATGCAAGACCAGCTTTTCACTGTACCTTGGTACAAGTGACAATAATAAACCAATTCCAATTCCAGCTGAGGGAGAAACTCTCTCTTTCCCTTTTCCCTCCTCACTGTGAACCATTGGGCGTACCAATTACGAATCTTGATTCCAATGTTTGTAGTGGCTAGTGTTGTACTCTAATTAGTGAAGGAAGTTATTTCTTTGGATAGGGGGTGGCAAGTTCCTCTGAATTGCGTCTCCTTTAACATCAATTTGTTTTTCACTGAATCTCACAGAACTGACGAGGAAAGACCTTCCTTTTAATTCCCTCCTGGAGCCGCATGGAAACCTGACATTAAAGGTCAGGAAGTCTCCTGAATGCCTTTCGTCTGACAGCAAATAGCTGCATTGAATCAGCGGAGATTAGCATCCCTATGGACTGGTGGTTTAAAGGAAGCTTTCTGCTATTAGGTAGGGGAGCTTTGTTTCAGAACAAAATACTTGGCAGTAAATAACCAAAAAGGCGGATGCAAGAATGACCTTATTCACCATCCTGTGCACATGCACACACACACACACCAAGTTCCTCTTTCACACTGAAAATACAGAATGGTTGCCAATATTGCCTTGATTGAAATATCATCATTCAACTTTATCTGGCTGATGGAACGTAAGTGAATAAATATTTCTCCGCGGGATGAGCAGGAAGACCAAGTGTACCAGCTGTCAAACTGAAGAGCGCATGTGTTTCCTCCCAAGCTAGAACCCTATCCTTTGGATCTCCTGAATATAGATCTCCATGGATGCAATGGGCCAATGGTTCTTTGTACCTCAACACAATAATTCTATTTAATTATCAACATTCAGTAAATGAGATTTCATGCTGTCTGAAGTGTTTTCGTTTCAGCATTTAAGTTATTTCTCTCCAAATCGACATCAACTTTGCATTGTCAGACAAAGGACTCAGCTCCGTCCTTCTTAGCACTCCCACCCCACATTGCCTCTCCCACTCCACTTCAGTGTAACATTGAGCAGAAGAGCAAAGATTTGATTCCTGCTCTGTGTTGAATTAGCTCATCCCAACTGTGACAGTCAATGCTAACAGTTTGTGGTACTATACAGTCTCCCACTCCCTTCTAACATGTTGCCATAACTGTTATGTTTCTTCTTTTCAGGACAGCTTGAGGCCTTTAAAACTTACCTGGGATTCACAGTAGCAACAGAGAGTAAAGCTGCAGCCTCGCGCCTCCAGAGACCTGGGTTCAACCTTGTGGAGTTTGCACGTTCTCCCTGTGATCATGTGGGTTTCTTCCGGGTGCTCTGGTTTCCTCCCACATTCCATAGACATGCAGGTCAGTGGTTTAATTGTCTGCTGTAAATTGCCCCTAGTGTGTAAGTGAGTGGTAGAATCTAGAGAATTGGTGGGAATGTGGGAGAATGAAATGGGATTAGTTTAAATGAATGCTTGATGGTCAGTGCAGACTCGATGGGCCGAAGGGCCTGTTTCTGTGCTGTAGTACTCTATGATTCTAGATTTAGTTTCCTCTCATTTTCATATTTTACTGAACCACTGAATTTCCTGAAATTTAAGGTGTGCTTGTATGAGAATACACAAGTATGTTTTTTTTTGGAGGGGTGGGATTTAGAATCAGAAGGGGCAAGTTCCTGAGCATGGCATCTGGCTCAGCAGCGCCACTAACTGACAGTTAATGATTATTGCCGTTATTTGCTTGATGATATTTATGATCATTTTCTATTTTAAAATTGTAAACTTTTGTAAAGAGATGTGATCCATTGTATTTGTGAACTCCATATTTTGTATTGTTTTGAAAACATTGTAAGAACAATAAATTGTGAAGGATGTAAAAGAGCAACCAGGATTTGCAGTGCTGATTACAACCCTTGCTGAAAAGTGTACATGGAAGATGTTGGGTGAAAGTGGGATCTAATTTAGCAATTATATCCCTCATGAACCAATAGCTTGTCAATACTAACTGTGTGTTAGATTCAAGTATTGTTAATCAGTTTGATACAGGCTCAAGACTGAGGAGAGAAAGAGATGTCTGATTAATAACCTTTATAAACACAAACCCAGTATGTTATAGGACTTGTGAGCTGACATTACTGCTAATAATTATCTGACTGGAGCTCATGAGCTGTCATCCAACCACTTACAAGTAGTTGAGAATTTTTAAGTGTGCTACATGGTTAAGGGATCATACTAGTTCCTAAGTGCATCCTTGATGTATGTGATTAGTGCATAAATGCACAGGGTTAATATATAACCTTGTTCATCTTTTTCCACCCCACCCCACTGCATGTGCTCATTAACAATACTATTTGTATATTCTTCTCCAACCATTGCACGTGCATAATCAATGAAGGTTGACAGTTGGAACTTTTGCATCGTTATCTCTGGATATTTATTACATTCAGAGTTATTCTTCATTCACAATCCTCACCTCTTACCAAAAATTAATGTTATTCTTTTAAACTGAATCACATTCCAGACACAAAAATACAAGTTAACCTTTACCACTATCCTCCTCCTTAGAAGGCAATCCCTTGGAATGGAGGATAATTCGTTTCCACTCTGCGTTTTTCATGTCTTCACACAGCCCCACACCTTAGGAGGCCATTCGGCCCATTGAGTCAATGCCAGCTCTTAAAGCAATCCCATCTGTCCCATTCCCCCACTTATTTCCCTCTAATGTATTCTCGTTCACATGCTCATCAGTTCTCCCACCCACTTGCACTGGGGAAAATTTGTACCATCCAATTAACCCACCAACCCGCACATCTCTGGGATGTGGGAGGAAACCGGAGCACCCGGGGGGACCCACACAGTCACAGGGAGAACGTGCAAACTCCACACACAGACAGCACCCGAGGTTGGGATCGAACCCTGGTTTCTGGCACTGTCAGGCAGCAACTCTACCTGCTGCACCACTGTGCCACCCGATGACCCACAGACTCTTCCACAAACTGGGCAGGAGGTGGCTGATGGGACGGGTGGAAGGGCGGTTTGTGAGATGGCGCTCTCCTTGCATGTGTGCTCCCGATGCCTGGACTCAAGGTTCCCAGTCCCATCTCGAATACTCCTCCTCCATTTTGAGCGGGCATGGGTCAGAGATTCCCAGGAGTCAGTGGGAAAGTTGCATTTCTTAAGGAGGCTTTGAGTACATTGTTGAATCTTTTCCTCTGTCTACCCGATAATCTCACAGCCTACCCATATGTCTGACTATCTCATCCAGTCAACTGATACTTACACAGGAGTTGGTTATTACATTTGAGCTTTTTAGTTTTGGTTATTACCTTTTGAACTATCTAATTAACAGCAAGAGGGTTTTTATGAGTGGATCTGGTGGATAGGTTACTTTCAGACTTTCGAAAGACATGAGTTATTTCACTAACAGTAGCTGGGAAGTTTAAATTCAGTTAATTAAATAATCTGGCTATTTAAAAAAAAATCACTTGTCTTGCTGGTGAATCTAGCTACTTCACATTCTCCTTCAGGGAAGGAGGTCTTCCACCTTTACCTGCCAGTATGCGACTCTTAACTGAAATTACCTGGCAAGCCACACAGTTGTATCAAAATTGTTATGTTGAAGCACAATAAGATGAAACCAAGATACAAGAGATTCTGCAGATATGCAAATGCAAAAAGTGCTGGAGGAACTCAGCAGGTCAGGCAGCATCTATGGAGGGAAATAAACTGTCAAAGTTTCGGGCCAAGACCCTTCATCAAGAAACCAATTTTACAACCCACTGATGACCCAGGCACTGGATTCAGACATGGTAGATTCATTTTCACCCAGTCAACTTTGCAAAAATCCTCCTCACAAAAATCTGGGACTGGTGTCTAAATTGGGAGAACTGTCCTGCAGACGTGGCTGTTGTCGTGACTGTGAACTGAGTCACTGGAGAGACACTGAAGCTGGTTGATAAAGGTCTTTATTCATCACAACAAGTAGGCATCCACCTGGAAACCCTCTCAGTAGAGTCTCCCATAAAGTACATCACCTTTTTTGTACTCTTAAGAACAAAGGTAACAGCAGGTGATTCAGTGCAATTTCAATAACTACAATGACATTGTTTACTTCAATATTTTGAGTCTGACAGTGCTTCCATTGAGTTACACATCTACAATGGGAGATACCTTTGTATGTTCAAACACCTTTTCTGAGGCAAAGTAATTCACACAGATGGTCTAAAACCTTCTCAGGACAGAGAACCCAGACACCCAAAATTAATGCTGTGAGGGCTGACTCTCTGAGTGCACAAATATCCCAACTATTGATAGATCAAGTATGCCTGTGACCATGTTTGATGTGCTAAGTGACGATATCAGTCTGGTCTGCAAAATAACTGAAGGTCTGGTTTGATGTGGGCCAATTAACATAGCCCTATTGTCTTGCTGATCTGGCTGATGCATAGTAGTACATCTCATGGTCACTTCACTTTACAAACCATATCTCTTGAGCAGTCAGCCCCTTGCTGTGGGCTAGTAACCTGTGCTCTGTAGACAGTACTGTTTGTTTACAAAGCTGTCCTTTTAATTTCAAACTGATTACTGCTTGCAATGTACATTTGAACTGAAGACTGGCTCTCGTTTGAATTGATTCCTGATATAATTCACATAATTCCATAGCTCCTGTAATTCCTGACAGTCCTACTCACAGACAACTTGCTGGACTCCTCCGTCACAATCCCTGGGCAAGTCCTGTCCTACCAGCAAGACAACCCCACCAACACTTACTGCAGATTCTATGTACTCTTCTGACATCAAACTGAGAATAACTGGGTCCTTCTCAGCTTGCCAAGCTGTGACTAATGGAGTACTGCAGGGACCAGTGCTTGGGCCCCAGCTATTCACAACCTATATCAATGATTTGGTTGAGGGGAACCAAATGTCATATTTCCAAGTTTTCTGATGATACCAAACTAGATGAGATTTTGAGTGGGGGGGGGGGGTGGTGGGTGGAGATGTTAAGAGTCTTTAAGGGGAAATGGACAAGCTAAGCAAGTGGGGGAGAACATGACAAATGGAATATAATCTGGAAAAGTGTGAGGTTAACCGTTTTGCACAAAGCAGAAAAGGAGATTTTTTTAAATGGTGACAGATTGGGTAATGTTGACATTCAAAGAATTCATGGAACACTGCCACCTGCAGGTTCCCTTCCAAGTTGTGCACCGTTCCTTCACCGTCATTGGGTCTAAGTCCTGGAACTCCCTCCCCAACAGCACCGTGGGAGCACCTTCACCAGAGGGACTGCAGCAGTTTAAGAAGGCAGCTCAGCCCCTACTTTCTTAAAGTTAATTCGGGATGGACAATAAATGTTGGCCTCTCCAGTGATGCCTGTCTCGTGGAAATGAATTAAAAAAGCTCTCTCTCCTCCTCCTTCAAGAAGCTACTTAAAGTGTTACCTCTTTCTCAGCGTATGCAGCATGGAAACAGACCCTTCGGCCCAACCCACCCATACAGACCAAGTTGCCTACCTGAGCTAGTCCCACTTGCCTGCGTTTGATCCCTATCCCTCTTAATCTTTTCTGTCCATGTACCCGTCTAAGTGTCGTTTAAATGTCACCTAGATCCATCTATCACCTGCCAGCTCTTGCTCCACCCCTTCCCTCCACCCTTTTATTACCAGCTACCTCCCCTCCAGATGAAGAGTCTCAACCTGAAACGTCGACTGTCCATTTCCCCCCACAGATGCTGCCTGACCCGCTGAGTTCCTCCAGCATTTTGTGTGTTGCTCCAGATTCCAGCATCTGCAGCCTCTTGTGTCTCTGTCATTTAATGTTTGCTCACTGAATCCTAATATCTCCCGCTGTGGCTCGATGTCACATCTTCTTTGACAATGCTTCCGTGAAATGCTTTGGGATATATCACCACGTTAAAGGTGCTATATAAATGCGACTTTGTTTTGGGTCAGAAATAAGTACGTACTTTTGGTTGATTGCACCCCCTGGTGGGGTTAGGCCAGGTTGCAGTTAGTTGTCCCATCATCCCGACCCCAGCTGGCATCAGCTAACTCTCCAGATCAGACCTGAAACCCTGGCACCTTCTTGCTTGAAATATTTCTTGTCTGTGTGGAGGCTCAGGCAAAACACTGCTACACCTCCGCTAACATTGTCGTCAAGTCATTCGTTAGGACCTGTGGCATTGATAGGGGTTGGTTCAGCTGGTTTGCTTCCCTGAGGGGCAACACTGATTCATTTGACCTGATGACACATTTTCTGAATTCAGGAACTTCCTGTGGAAGCAACTTTGTGCATCACTGACATTTCAAAGCCACCTTTTATTTTTGCCAGTCTTCCCGGATAAAGTCAACATTTAACAATTTGAGTTGGCACTTCAGGAGATGAGAGTGGAGAAAATGTGCAGGATAGAAAAGAAATGGTAAAGGCCTAATATGAAAGTGGCAGCTCTAGCAGAGGCAGGGGTTGAGGACAAGTACATTGATGTTGCCAACCACCCAGTGTAGTTCCTCGCCAAAGCTGGAAAGGTAATGTGCCTGAGCCAGTTGGTAACTTAAATTTCCAACCCTAATTGCATTTCTTTGCATTTCTGGTTTTATCCTTGTAATTCTCCAGTGTCTTCATGTACCATTTATGATATGACAACCAGAGCTGTATGCAGTCCCCCGAGTGTGGTCTAAACAAGGTTCAATACAGATTTACACACAAAGTGCTGGAGGAACTCAGCGGGTCAGGCAGCATCCGTGGAGGGAAACGGACAGTCGACATTTCAGGTTGAGACCCTTCATCTGATCTGGTCCAGATGAAGGGTCTCAAACTGAAACGTTGACTGTTTATTTCCCTCCATAGATGCTGCCTGACCCGCTGAGTTTCTCCAGCATTTTGTGTGTTGTTCCAGATTCCAGCATTTGTAGTCTCTCGTGTCTCAATACAGATTTAGCAGAACTTCCCCGCTTCTCAATTCTATCCCCCTGGAAATAATCCTTAGCAATTGGTTTGTTTTTTGTGGTACAATGTTTGTTCATTGTGTATCCGTACCTGAGATCCCTTTGCTCCTCTACCCCACCCAGACTCACACCTCCCATCAGTGACCTCCCTGTTCTTCTCACCAATTTGTTCAACCTCACATTTATCTGTACTGAACTGCATTTGCCAATTACTTGCCCATTCTATAGGTTTATCAGTTCTCTCCTCCCATCCTCCTCAGAACTGACTCTTCCCCCAGTCGCAGGTTTAGAAATTGTGTTTTTGTTTCCAGAGTTTAAATCGTTAAAGCGAGTCGTGGGCATCAGTGTTCTTGGGACTGATCCTTGTGGAACGCCACTCCCACCTTCCGCTGTGAATAGCGTCCCTTTACTCCCACTCTCTGCTTTCTATCCTGAAGCCAGCCAGCAACGCGTTCTGCTGCTTCTCCCTGACTCCACATTCCCTGACATTCATGGGGTACCTTATCAAAGACCTTTTGAAAATCTGCTAAATTGCAAATACTATATTCTGATTGCCCACTCTTTCTGTTATCTCCTTAAAAAGTTCAACAGCTTGGTCAAGCAAGATTTTCCCTTTTCAAATTCATGCTAAGCCTGTATATAAATTGTGGGTTGAACTTCAAATTGTGGCTAAGTTGCAGAGAAGGAAAACAAAAAGAGGGAAAAGTGATATTTCCTTATATTAATTAGAGTAAAAGCCAATGGGCATATTTTTTTTCCAAAAGGAAACAGCTTAAACCACATGAACACTTATTATGATTCCTTAAAGCATTTAAATCATTCCATTAAATCATGTCAGTGGGATGTTTTACCTTAGTAACTATTGTGAGTCAGGGGTATGGGAATGGATGGTAGACAGCTCAGATGATCCGGCCTGATGTTATGGAATTTGCAGCTTTTGCAATATCGCAGTTTAGGCAGAGACAAAATGCTGACTATTCATTGTTATGCTATTCTCCTGTACAGTCTTTTATTAGGGATTCCATTATATTTCCTACCATTGATGTCAAGTTGGGCTATAATTTGAGATTCAAAAAAAACTGCAGATACGGGAAATCTGAGATAAAAACAGAAAATGCTGGAAACTTTGGTGAAAGACCTTTGACCTGAAATTTAACAGTTTCTCTCTCCACAGATGCAGCCTGGCCTGCTGAGTGTTTCCAGCATTTCCTGTGGCCCATAATTCCCAGGACATGTTCTATCTCCCTTCTTAAATGTAGATATTACATAAGCTATCTGCCAGTCCTCAGACAGCACACCTTTTTCTATCAAATTATTGAATACGTGTAATAGTCCCTCTGCTGTCTCTTGCATAGACTCTTTTAAAATGTGTGGATACAATCCATCTACAGCAAAGGTTTTATCTTCTTTGAGTTTGATGAGCAAATATAGTATCTCCCCTTTTACTAATTTAAAAGCACTCAGCGCATTAATCATCTCATCATCCAATGCCATGTCCACCATTTTATCTCCCTAGTAAATACCAATGCCAATAATGATTTAATTCTCCTTTCTCTCTATTGTAATCTGTGGTATTTTCCTGTCTGTTCCCATCCTAAGCTTGCATCTTTATTGCTGTAGATATTTTACTGTTATGTTTTGTTTCTTGATAATTTAATTTCATTGTTGCTTTTTGCCTTCCTAATCATTTTTTCAACTTCTTTCCTAATCTCTTCATATTCTCTCTTATCATCCACTCCTCTGCTGTCTATGTACCTAATGTATATAATTTATAAAAACACAAAACTACATTTTGGCAGGTGGAATCTGTGTTGGCAGTTCATTGATTCAGTGCTGGGCTACAGATACTCATGTACTTTTAATAAAAACAATATTTTCTGAAGTATTGGCCTGCTTGAATACAACATTTTTTTGTCAATTTATTACTTTTAATATAACATTGGCAAGCTTAAGAAAGTGTCTCTGCTTCTGGCAGTGTGGGGGCACTTAAGTAATTAATGTGGATTTGAATTTTGCACAATGGAATAAACATAGCCAAATGATGGAAACATTATGTTTTATTTATTCAGTTCTCAGGATCTGGGCATTGTTGGCAAGTCGAGCATTTATTGCCCATCCCTAATTGCCCTTGAGAAGGTAGGGGTGAGCCACCTTCTTGAACCGCTGCAGTCCCTCTGGTGAAGGTGCTCCCGCAGTGCTGTTGGGGAGGGAGTCCCAGGATATAGACCCAGTGATGCCACCTGGGTGAGTGACTGTAGATGGTAAACACTGCAGCCCACGTTGGAAGGTGTGAATGTTAGGGTAGTTGATGGGATGTGAATCAAGCAGACTGCTCTGTCCTGGATGGTGTCAAGCTTCTTGATGGCTGTTGGTGCTACACTTATTCAGGCAAGTGTACCTGGATCACACTTCTGACTTGTTCCTTGTAGATTGTGGAAAGGCCTTGGAGTGTCAGGAGGTGAGTCACTCACTGCAGGTTACCCAGCCTCTGACCTGCTCTTATAGCCACACTCTTTATGTGGCTGGTCCAGTTGAGTTTCTGGTCAATTGAGACCCCCAGGATGTTGACAGTGGGGGACTTGGCAATGGTAATACAATTGAATGTCAATTGACTCTTCCTCATGTTGGAGATGGTCATTGCCTGCTACAAATGGTGGCACAGTGGTGCAGCGGGTAGAGCTGCTGCCTTACAGCACCAGAGACCCAGGTTCGATCCCAACCTCCGGTGCTGTCTGTGTGGAGTTTGCACGTTCTCCCCGTGACTGCATGGGTTTATTCTAGGTGTTAAGGTTTCTTCCCACGTGTGGGTTGGTGGGTTAATTGACCACTGTAAATTGCCCCTAGTGTGTAGGGGAGTGGTAGAATCTGGGGGGATTAATGTGAATGTGGGAAGAATTTTAAAAAATGGGACCAGTGTAGGATTAGTTTAAATGGGTGGTTGATGGTCAGCACAAATTTAAAGGGCCAAAAGGCCTGTTTCCATGCTGTGCACCTTTATGAATCTATGACAAATGTTCCTTACCATAGATCAGCCCATGCCTGAGTGTTGTCTTGGTCTTGATCCGTGCAGGCATGGGTCACTTCATTTGCTGAGGAGCTGTGAATGGAATTGAACACTGCAATGTCACGAACCAGCAACAAAAGAAACACACTGAGCATGATTTAGGGTTAAAAACTATTTTATTAATTACTACTTATGATAATACGTAAAATAAAAGTAAAAATGTTAGTATGTTAGAATTCAAAAAATGTTAAACCTTGAACGTTAACCCCAAAACGAAACTCTTCGTGTGTGTGTGTGTGTGTGTGTGTGTGTGTGTGTGTGACAAAGTCCAAAACTCCCAGTTCCGGAATGGTTCTTAAAGTTCAGTTCCGCAAGCCATAAGGTGAAACATGAGCAAGGGCTTCTTCAACAACCACCGTTGTCTGAAGCTGAGATGTAGACGTAGAGAAACATAGAGAGAGTAAGTACGAAATCCAAATGTTCCACGATGGAACCCAAACGACACTTCAGTGTTTACTCGGTAGTGACTTCCTCACCCCGAAAAGCATCCGAACCGTGGTCGTCCACACACAAATACCTGTTTCCTTCTACAGGTCAGCAACAAAGTGAACTCCACCGGATTACTTCCAACTTCCATACATGGATTTCTGTGGCAGACACAGTTATTGTTTCTCATCCATCGATAGAGAAAACAAGCAGGCTGGTGTCTCTCTCCCTTCTCTCTCTCTCTCTCTTTCTTCTTCTTCTGACCTCTTCAACAACGTCATTACGTCCTTTATCTTCTATTGACGTAAGCACGCCCCACACACACATACACCCACACTCTCTATCTTAAAGGGACTTCCACTGAGTCCGTAACAGCAATCATCAGTGAACATCCCCACTTCTGACCTTATCATGGAAGGAAGGTCACTGATGAAGCAGCTGAAGATAATTGGGCCCAGGCCACTGCCCTGAGGAACTCCTGCGGTGATGTCCTGGGGCTGGGATGATTGACCTCCAACAACCATGACCAGGAAATTGGGACTAGATGGGTGGGCACCATGGTTGGCATGGACTCGTTGGGCCGAAGGGCCTGTATCCATGCTGTATTGCTCTATGACTCTATCTACCTTTGTACAAGGTATGGCTCCAACCACTGAGTGTTTTCCCCTTGTTACCTATTGACTTAAGGTTTACCAGGGCTCCTTGATGCCAAACTCGTTCAAACATTGCCTTGATGTCAAGGGCAGTCACTCTCACCTCACCTCTGGAATTCAGCTCTTTGGTCCATGTTTGGACCAAGGTTGTGATGAGGTCCTGGTGAAACACAAACTGGTCATCAGGTGGGTTATTGATAGCACTGTCAAGAACATCTTCCATCACTTTGCTGATGGTTAAGAATAAGACCAGGCAGTAGTTAGCTAGATTGTTTTTCTTTTGTACTTTACTGATCAATCGATCATTGGGGTGTGTGGCAGGACAAGGCAAAGTAAGTTATTGTGTAATTTTCTACATAAGCTTGAGAACATGCAGCACCATGATCAAGGACGGTTTCTATCCCACTCTTATCAGACTCCTGAATGGACCTTTTATATGATAAATATGAACTCTTTATCATATCTCTCATCATGGCCCTTGCACTTTATCTGTCTGCCTGCATGCACTCTCTCTGTAACTGTAACACTATATTCTGCATTCTGTTTTCCCTTTGTACTACCTCGATATACTTATGTACGGAATGATCTGTCTGGATAGCACGCAAACAAAAGTTTTTCACTGTATCTCAGTGCATGTGACAATAATAAACCAATTACCAACAAATCTTCCCCATGCATGAAAGCTCACAGTTTGACGAAGTTTAAATGCTGAAGACGTACACTTGTTGAAATTATTGAGTTCAGCATTGAATTCTTCCTCCCCATTTGACTGATCTTTGATTCACTGGGAATGACATTGCACTCCTTTGCTGCATTTCTCTGCTTAAATGATGCCCAGGATTTCTCCTCCATGCTGTATCGCGATGTCTACTCTGAGCTTTGTGTGAAGAACTTCCTAATGCTAGTCCTAAATTTATTTCTTCCTACAACACACACAAAATGCTGGAGGAACTCAGCAGGTCAGGCAGCCCTAGGCGATGAAGGGTCTCGACCTGAAGTGTCAACTGTTTATTTCCCTCCATAGATGCTGCCTGACCTGCTGAGTTCCTCCAGCATTTTGTGTGTGTTGCTCCAGATTCCAGCATCTGCAAAATCTCTTGTGTCTTTATTTTTTGCTAGCTTGAATACGAGTCCCCTTCTATTACTCTCTTAGTTTATAGTAAACCTGATTGGCCTTTTCCATTTCCATGACAATACCCTACAGGATCAGCACGTAGATGCCTTTTCTACTGTTTAAAATCTATTCATTCTTTCGGCATAATTAAGACTTTCTAATTCTCTTAAGAAATACAGTAATTTGTCCAAATAGACCAGAAGACGACATGAAATTGAACCATCTAATTAGAGTTGTAATCCTGTTAATATATTAGTCAGTCTTAAATCAGCGTAATTCTGCTGAAATCTCCTATAACTGAAAATGCATAATGTGTTTGAATGTTTGATGATCTGAAGTGGTAAGGTTCTTTGTGACTTTAAATATTCAAGCCCCACCCTCCATGGAGTGTTTACAGTTATACCCTGCTAAATCAGCTTTACTTAAAACAGCTTTCTCAACTTCTCGTTTCTAATCATCTAAAACAGCAAGCAAAAGGAGGCTGGTATTGCAAACTGCTTGCAGACAGGAACACTCTGGATAAGAAGTCTCTGTTCATCTTCCCATAGTCTAGGTAAGTTAAATGAAGATTATTAAGGCTGATAATGAACAGAAGCAAAAGCTAGTTTAATGGAGTCTCCACTGGAAAGATTGCCTGATCAGGCAATGTATATTTTGCCCGGCCGCTAACAGCAAAAGGCTTTTCCAATTCAGTCACTCTTATCTCTTCATTTGCATTATATCACTTTCTATTGCTGATTTTTTTCTTACTTCTTTGGACTTCTCTCTGATGAAGATGGGTGATATGTTGGGTTACTAGGGCAACGGGCAATCTTTGTGATTGTACACAGACAAGAAGCAATCTTTTGCAGCTAGCAGCAATTCTGTATAATGTGTCATACTTCTCACATGTTTTCCAGCTGTGATTCCTGGGTGTTGTCCTGATTTTGTCACGAAATTTTTGACAAAATCAGCAATACTTTTTTTTATCCTTCAGAGTTTGAGATACTGCTTGTGTTAAGCACCTGCTAATCTTGCACAACCTGTGCATCTGAGATCTGTCTTGGTAGAGGTTTCCGAGTTGTACCATTCCCTCTGCTCTTTTTCCCCATAGCTCTGATTTTTCCCCCCTTTTCAAGTATATGTCTAATTCCCTTTCGAACATAATCTGGAATGTAGATTCAATTGTTGTAAGAATTTGTTGTGGGGGGAGAAAGTTTCATTTTCTCCTGGTTCCTTTGCCAGTTCTTGCATCTTATAAATAATACCGTGTTGCAATTTAATTTCTAATCATTGAAATCTATCTTCATTTACATTCCCAGCCTAGACTGCAGCACTTGGGCTATTTTCTCATCTAACAGGTCAGCAGAGTAAAATCAAAACGGTAACAATACAAGAATGTCATTCAACAAGAACCTCTCCATGCATTCTTTTTGTCATGTGGTTTTGAAATTACAGCTCATTTGGGGGTTTGTGGTCAGAAATTAATTCTTTATAATACAATGCAGATCATATTCTTAGGAGGAATTCTGACTTTGGACAATAACATAGGGCACATTCTGCACTTCTTCCAATTTTCATTTCTGTTGTGCATTTTACACTATTCCTAAAAGTACAAATTTTTCCCATTGTATCAAAGTCAACTCTGAAAGATTAGATGGTTATCTACTACATGTGTGTAATGTTATTGAAATTACACCTATGCAGAAGAAAAAACTATTCAGGCTCATGAAATACCAGGAGGGCCCAGGTCCGATTCCAGACCCTCCTCGCTGCAGTTCCACTCCTGAACTGTGTATCTTGTGACATGGGATTTTAAACTGAGATCCCAGCTGCCTGTCAGGAGGGCATTAGAGTCCATGGCAATGCACTGAAGAACAGCAAAGTGTTGTCCCATTTGCTGTTCATGTGACTTTTGTGTACAAGTTGCCTGGTGTGATTCCCAGTATGACCGTAACTACATTTCAGAAGTTATTAATTAACTGTTAAGTACTGAAGAGTTGGAGCAAGATTTGGAGCAGGAGATTTGAAAAGAGGTGAGTCTCTGCTTGTGCTTGGGAGTTTCACCTTGCAGGAGTCTAAAAGAGGCACATTTGCAAGTTGTTAATAGTTGATTGGCTCATTGACTAGTTAACAGCAGCAAATAAAAAGAAGTAAGGGTCAAGCAAAGCAGCCATTTTAGAGCAGTCATTGTGACAGTGAACCAGTGTCAGAGTGGGGGAGCTGAGGCTTTGGCTCAAGACACTTCGGTGAGAAGAGGTGGAGGCTAAGGAGTTGGTAACTTGGAGCAAGAGCAGGAGATTTATAAAGAAGAGAGTCTCTTTGCTTGCTTGTGAGTTTCACTTGCAGGAAATTAAGAGGTAAGTCAGCTAATTGTTAGTTGATAGGTGATTGGCTAATTATCAGCAACTAATAAAAAGTTGGGGTCAAGGGGAGCAGCCATTTTGAGAGTGAATACCAACCTGTGAATACTGGGCATCAGTGAGGAGGGTGAGCAACACCAAGATAAGGTGAGGGTAGGTTTTTATTTTGTCTCTTTATTTTCCGTCAGAGCTTTTTAGTCATGGCAGGTGAGCTCAGACCTGTGTCATGCTCCTCCTGCGCAATGTGGAAACTCAGGGAGGCTGCCAGTGTCCCCGATGACTATGTGTGCAGGAAGTGTGTCTGGCTGCAGCTCCTGACGGACCGCATGACGGCACTGGAGCTGCACGTGGATTCACTTTGAAGCATCTGCAATGCTGAGAATGTTGTGGATAGCATATTTAGTGAGTTGCTCACACTGCAGTTTAAAGGCCGAGGGAAAGACGGAATGTGTGACCAACAGGCAGAGCAGTAGCAGGAAGGTAGTGCAGGAGTCCCCTGTGATCATCTCCCTCCAAAACAGGTATACCGCTGTTGGGGGAGATGGCTCATCAGGGGAAGGCAGCAGTAGCCAGGATCATGGCACCGTGAGTGGCTCTGCTGCACAGGAGGGCAGGAAAAAGAGTGGCAGAGCTATAGTGGTAGGGGATTCCATAGTAAGGGGAATAGACAGGAGCTTCTGTGGCTGCAAATGGGACTTCCAGTTGGTACGTTGCCTCCCAGGTGCAAGGGTCAAGGATGTCTCAGAGCGGCTGCAGAGCATTCTGGAAGGGAAGGGTGAACAGCCGTATGTCGTGGCGCATGTAGGTACCAACGATATAGGAAAAAAGCGGGATGAGGTCCTACAAGCCGAATTTAGGGAGCTAGGAGATAGATTTAAAAGTAGGACCTCAAAGGTAATAATCTCAGGATTACTACCAGTGAACTTGTGGCACAAATCAGTACAAAGGGGTATGATTTAGTGGCCATTACAGAAACGTGGTTGCAGGGTGGATATGCTTGGGAATTAAATATCCAGGGGTATCAGGTAATATGGAAGGATAGGCAGGAAGGGAAGGGAGGTGGGGTAGTGCTCTTAATTAAGAATGAGATCAGGGCTATAGTGGGAGACGATATAAGATCTAGGGAGCAGAATGTTGAGTCCATCTGGGTAGAGATTAGGAATAGTAAAGGGAAAAAGTCACCGGTGGGAGTTGTCTATGGGCCACTGCATAATAACATTACAGTGGCACAGGCAATAAACCAAGAACTATCTGATGCATGTAAGAATGGAACGGCAGTTGTCATGGAGGACTTTAACTTCCACATAGATTGGGCGAATCAAGTTGGTCAAGGTAATCTTGAGGACGACTTAATTGAATGCATCCGTGATAGCTTTCTTGAACAGCATGTTAGTGAACCTACAAGGGAACATGCTATCTTAAATCTGGTCCCGTGCAATGAGACAGGTAAAATTAATGATCTTGTAGTTAGGGATCCTCTTGGAAAGAGTAATCACAGAATGATTGAATTTCTCACACAAATGGAGGGTGCAATAGTTCAATCTAAAACCAGTGTATTATGCCTAAACGGGAGACTACAACGGCATGGTGCCGCATAAAAGACTTATCCATTAGATAAGGATGCACGGAGTTGGTGGTAATGTATTAGCATGGATAGAGGATTGGTTAACCAATAGAAGGCAGAGAGTTGGGATAAATGGGTGTTTCTCTGGCTGGCAATCAGTGGTGAGCGGGGTGCCGCAGGGGTCGGTGCTGGGCTCGCAACTGTTCACGTTATACATTAACGATTTGGAAGAGGGGACCAAGTGTAGCGTATCTAAATTTGCTGATGACACTAAATTGAGTGGAAAAGCAAACTGCGCAGAGGATACGGAGAGTCTGCAGAGAGATGTAGATAGGTTAACTGAGTGGGCAAGGGTCTGGCAGATGGAGTACAATGTTGGTAAATCCGAGGTCATCCACTTTGGAAGGAAAAATAGAAGATCAGATTATTATTTAAATGGTGAAAGATTGCAGCATGCTGTTGTGCAGAGGGACTTGGGAGTGCTTGTGCGTGAATCGCAAAAGGTTGGTTTGCAGGTGTAACAGATTATCAAGAAGGCGAATGGAATGTTGGCCTTCATTGCTACAGGGATTGAAGTTAAGAGCAAGGAGGTTATGCTGCAACTGTACAGGGTACTGGTGAGGCTGCACCTGGAGTACTGCGTGCAATTCTGGTCTCCTTACTTGAGGAAGGATATACTGACTTTGGAGGCGGTGCAGAGGAGGTTCACCAGGTTGATTCCAGAGATGAGGGAGTTAGCCTATGAGGAGAGATTGAGTCGTCTGAGACTATACTCACTGGAATTCAGAAGAATGAGAAGGAACCTTATAGAAACATATAAAATTTATGAAAAGGATAAATAAGATAGAGGCAGGAAGGTTGTTTCCACAAAGTGGAAACTTTGGTAGGTGATACTAGAACCAGGGGGCATAGCCTCAAGATTCGAGGGAAAGATTTAGGACGGAGATGAGGAGAAACTGCTTTTCAGTGGGAGTAGTGAATCTGTGGAATTCTCTGCCCAGGGAAGCAGTAGAGGCTACCTCATTAAGTATATTTAAGTCACAGTTCGATAGATTTTTTTGCATAATAGAGGAGTTAAGGGTTATGGGGAAAAGGCAGGTAGGTGGATCTGAGTCCACGGCCAGATCAGCCATGATCTTATCGAATGGTGGAGCAGGCTCGATGGGCCAGATGGCCTCCTCCTGCTCCTGTTTTTTATGTTCTAACACACTACCTCTATCAAGTGGGTATCCCTACTACACAGATGCGCCAGACCACCCAAGCCACAACTCAGCTGCTCTCCACAGTGGCATGGCTGAAAGCAGAGATGCATATTGCAGGAAGAATCAGTGATCTCTCGCTCTCTCTTGCTCTCGAGCACTTGTATGTCATGCAGTTGAGTGTAGTTACTTTGCACATTTGCAATTCTTTTATATAAACCGCTGTGGCAAATCTAAGTGCCCTTATAGCAATAAATCTTGCACAACGGAAGATTAATGTTTAGCTCGTAACGACCAAAGTCAATGTTCTTCCATTTTGCAACAGTGTGTCTTAACATATCTGGCTTACATATTGATCAACTACAGCATACCATAAAAGCTCCCTTAACACATACAATTCAGTTAATGTTGTGACATAGTACAAGAGACAGAACATACAATTGTTCATATAATAAGTTTTCATTTCTTACACATTTCTGAAGCACTTTTGAAATTGTTCCTACTTAAAAAGCCTCTGGATGCTAATTACGTTGAGTCATTTTTTTACCAAATCCACTCTTTGCCAAACCAGAGACAATCACACTGCCTCCCCCACCCCACACACTTCTATGTGACGGTTGTCACAGCATTTCCTTGATTGATCTGTTTGATAGATGCTCTCCCAAAACAACTCCTGGAAGAAAGCCTGCAGCCAGTGTCAATCCCCAGCACTGAACACTGTTGTCTCATACTGATTCATTATCAGTGAAGCTAACAGCTTCAGGTTTATTTGTTCCAATTTCTGTTGCCGCATCCTCGTGAAAGAGCAAAAGGTGACGCTAGCATCTAAACTATCCAAATTGAATGCTCATAATACAAGTGGATCAGAACAATACCCAAATTTAGATCTATCTTATTCATTAGCAGTTACAGATTCAGTTATAATCTATCTTCTTTTCCCTCTGTTTCTGGACAGCATTGCTGCTTGGGTTTCTCTCTTCACAGTCCTTTATATTAATTGGTCCCTGGTTTGTGGGTAATTCATAGTTAATTTCCATGAGCTAGGATTTAATGAGATTAGCAGGATGAAGCTAATCCTGTATGAAGAATGCCATTTTCACCGTGAAAGTGCTTGTGTAATAAGGTTTAATAAATAAAATGGGTGTGTTCAGGGTATTAGAGCAGGCCCAAAACCAAGTTCAAGCATAATAACAGGGATCAATGTTACAATAGTGCCACACATCAGAACTGGAGTTGAAAGATTGGAAGTACTAATTCTTCAGATTAGATTCTGAAGTTCAAACACCAGTATGGCTAGAAATCTGGCCAACCAACCCTCTACACTTGACTCCAGATGTCCAGATAAAGGGTCTCCACCCAAAACGTCGACTGTCCATTTCCCTCCATAGACGCTGCCTGACCTGCTGAGTTCCTCTGGCAGTTTGTTTTCGCTCCAGATTCCAGCATCTGCAGTCTCTCGTATCTCCTCTACACTCTCCAACAAGGTAGGCTGCCAATTCATTCAAACTCTCCAAACAGGAACTCTGGCAAGGGTTTCCAGCTGCAGCTTCTGTTAACTCTGTACTTTGCAAAGAGCTGAGAAATCCCAACTGCATTGATCTTTGGTTCTGGGAACAAGTAACAACCGCATGATGTTTTATTTGAACAATATTAGAGTTTTGACATCACGAAAACCAGCCTTCACTCCATTGACTCCTTCTATATTTCCCACTGCCTTGGGTAAGCAGCCAGCAAAAACAACTGCCATACAACTGAGTCAGTGCATAACTGGCTGCAAAAGCAGAAGTTCTTTGCTGACAGCAGCAGGAAGGCAAGAACCACTGATAATTGCATCTGTGGCCTCTCCTGATATGACTCAAATCTACACAGGAAACTGCCCCACACTTTCTTGTTTCCAGGGTAACAATCACTGTGATACAAGATGTTTTATTTGAACAATATTAGAGTTTTGACATCACGAAAACCAGCCTCCACTCCATTGACTCCTTCTATATTTCCCACTGCCTCGGGAAAGCAGCCAGCAAAATCAAGGATCCCTTCTACCCTGGACATTCTCCGTTCTCCTCCCTTCCATCGTGCAGAAGATATAAAAGCTTGAAAACACACGCCACCAGGCTTAAGAACAGCTTCTGTCCCACTGTTATAAAACTATTGAATGGACCTCTTGTATGATAAAGATGACCTTGACCTCAATCTACCTTGTCATGACCTTGCACCTTATTGTCTGCCTGCACTGCACTTTCTCTGTGACTGTAACACTTTATTCTGCATTCTGTTACTGCTTTTCCCTTTGTACTACCTCAAATTTGTGTTTTGAAATAATCTGTAAGGATGGCACGCAAACAAAAGTTTTTCACTGTACCTCAGTACATGTGACAATAATAAACCAATTGCCATTCACCAATTTTGCACTTCTGTGGTGAAAGAGCCCCAATGCCCAGACAGGTGCCAACTGCATTGCCCTACACTGGGTAATCCTGCTGCCCAGTGAAGCCCTGTGATGCTTCCAGCGCAAGCTGCCATTCCACAAGAGGTGCTGCTCCTTGGAAACATGGTGTTTTGGTTGTGAGCCCAGACTGACTGCTGGGGCAACTATCTCCTGGAGTGGTTTTGAAGGCTGCAGAAGCATGGTGTATCATCCTTCACTTCTGCTTGAAAGGATGTCCCTGTTCCAGATGTTGGTTATAGGTAATTGGTTTACTATTGTCACATGTACAGTGAATAGCCTTTGTTTGTGTGCCGTCCAGACAGATCATTCCATACAGAAGTACATCGAGGTAGTACAAAAAGGAAAACAGAATGCAGAATATAGTGTTACAGTTGCAGAGTAAGTACAGTGCAGGTCATCCACAACGGAGGAGGCTCCTACATGGCAGGTCTTTCATGTGAAATTAGGGCGATATGTGTAGGCAGCTTCTGTAAACGTGTGCCAGGACAGTGATGGATGCAGACCAGATTCTTCGCATTGGCCCCTCGTAAGCTATTCTTTCCCCATTTAGATCGGCCAATATGTCAGGACTCCTTAAAAAGGATACCAGTCTTCACCACTTTTCACAGTGGGCTTCAAATGCCACTGATTCCCAAGAGCTGAGTAGTTATGCAATACTGGACAACCAGGGCTGGGGAATGGGTCAGTCAGCATGGATTTTTTTTTAATATATACTCTGTGATTGAGTTCCTTATTGAATTCAGTCTGCTGGTTGGATCATCTGTTTCCCAAGGCGGCAAGCATCCTGGACCTGTTCTTCCCAGATGGTCTCCCATTAGAGTCCCGACCAGACCTGACTCTGCTGAGTACTCATGGGAGCAAGACAAGAACAGGAATCCATTGCCGACAGGTGACCATACTGGTAGGGATCAAGTGCCCAACAGGCTATTGGAGACAAGGTGCATTGCACCATCTATTTGCCACAGATTAAATGCACTGCCACTATGATGCTGCAAAGGGTTCAATTTACATCTACCCACAAACCAAATGCAATCAGATGCACTGATATTGTCCTTCATGCTTGACTGCAACTAAGTAGTATTTTGTTTCCATTCCTATAACTTCAGTTGATCCAAGTCTCCCTGGGATTTCAAATTCTGAGTGCAACAAAAGAATCAGATTTGTCAGAGTCCCCATTAAATAAATCCTAATGCAACTCAGAGATTTTTGACTTAGACTTAAGCCCTTAAGATCCTGTTAAAGTAGCACATTGTTTTTAAAAAGGAATCCCTTTGAGGCTGCTCACAAGTGAATTATACGGCAAGCAACACTGTTCAAGGCTTTCCTGCTTATTTTCAAATTTTGTCATTCAGGTCATGATTTACATTGTGCTCTGTATGTCCCTAAAGGACCGAAGAATATAAGAAATAAGAGCAGGAATAGGCTATGTGGCCCCTTGAGGCTGCTTTACATTTGATAAGATCATGGCTGATCTGATATTTGGTCTCACTTCACCTTCTCACCTGTTCTCGATAACTCTTGATTCCCTTAAAGTCTAAATATCTGTCAATCTCAGCCATGAATATAATTAATGACTGCGCCTCCATAGCCCTCAACCCTCAGGAGAACTCATTCCTTCATATCCCAGTCTTCGATGCTGACTCTTTACCCAATCTTCACCGTGCATTGGTTCAGGAAGGCTAACAGTATCGTCAAGGATGCCTGCCACCCTGGCCATTCCCTTTTCTCTCTTCTCCCTTCTGGGAGAAGATACAGGAGCTTGAAAGCCCGGACGTCCAGACTCACGAACAGCTTCTTCCCCACTGCTGTCAGACTCCTGAACCAGTCAGAATCAGGTTTATTATCACTGACTTGCATGACTTGAAATCTGTTTTGCAGCAGCAGTACAGTGCAAAGACATTAAGTCACTATAAATTATAAAAATAAATAGTCCAAAAAAAGGAATAACGAGGTGGTTCACGGACCATTCAGAAATCTGATGGCGGAGGGGAAGAAGCTGTTCCTAAATTGTTGAGTGTGGGTCTTCAGGCTCCTGTACCTCCTCCCTGCTGCTAGTATCGAGAAGAGGGCATGTCCTGGGTGGTGAGGGTCCTTAGTGATGGATGCCGCCTTCTTGAGGCAGCACCTCTTGAAGATGTCCTTGATGGTGAGTATCAATCACCTCTTTCACATCCCCTACCCGGTGATGCTGCCACATTCTCTGATTCTTAACCCTAACTTAACTCATTTGCATTTTTTTCTGCACTGTTTCAGATTGCACTACTTTACTTTGCACCATTCTGTTGTTTTGCATTCATTGCTGTATTTATTGTTGAATTTATTATTACCATGTATACGGTTTACTCTATGAGCTCATGCGAACAAGGAATTTCATTGCACCCTGATGTATACCAATAAACTAATTTGAATCTGAATCTGAATAACCCTAGTTCTAGACTCCCCCACCATGAACAACATCCTCCCAACATCTCTCCAGTCAAGCTCCCTCAGAATCTCATATATTTCAATAAAACAACCTCATTCTTCTAATCTCCAATGACCATAGGGACAACCTACTCAATCTTTCCTCATAAGACAACCCTGTCATCCCATAAACTAAACTAATCAACCTTCTTTGCACTGGCTCCAATGTAAATATATCCATCCTTAAACAAAGAGACCAAAACTATACACAGTACTCCAGGCACGGTCTCATTAAAGCCTTGTGCTCTGTAGTAAGGCTTCCCAATTTTTTTTACTCCATCCCTCTTGCAATAAAGGCCAGATTCCATTTCCCTTCCTAATTGCTTGTTGGCCAGCATGCCAACTTTCTTTGTTTCTTCTGCAAGGTCAACCAGATTCCTCTGAGCACTAGGATTCAGTAGTCTCACATTTAAGTAATGCTCTGCTATTCTTCCTACCAGTGGAAAAACCTCACATTTCCTCTCATTATACTCCATCTGCCATCAATTTGCCCACTCAACTTTTCAATATCCCTTTGCAGACTCTTTGTGTCTTCCTGTTGTATTGTTAACAAACTTGGATACAATGACTCGGTCCCTTTATCAAAGCTGATTGCAAAACTCGGTCAAGCCAGGCCAAGATGATTAACTGCTTTTTACAAGAACTACACAAAAATAATTTTACAATTTAAAAGAAAGTATTTCTTAAGAGAAAAGAAGTAGATATGGCAGTCATCTTAAGGTTGCCGTTGAAACAGCAGTGAAAAAGAACCACAGGAACACTGGTAAAATCTTAGTCATGTTGGGAGCCAGTAGGCAATAAAACTTGATGCAGACCTTCACCTCACAGAAACTTTCAAGCATTCCTCAGGGCAGAGTCAGATGTCTTTATAGGAGTTAGTGGAGGTTTGCATTAGCATTAACTGCAGCAGATTCTGCACGGGTGTTGCTAACCCCAAGTGAACCTTGTATTCAAACATTTGCTGGCACTTAGCGATCATTCCTGGTGACAGAGGGAAATTGGTGTTGCGGGATATTCAATAAAGGCAATCTCAGAACTTGGAAATTCTGGGCCCAATAACTTGATGGTCATCGTAGGAAATTTGCTGGAAAGATCATTCGGTGCCTTGTGAATGTCTTGTCAGAGGAGGCTGGTAAGCAGAGACAATGTGGTTCTGGAAAAGATTGTTATGGCTGGTAGAAGTCCTTGAAGAGTTTACCAGGCTGATGCAGGTAGCACAAGTATGCATATTTGGTCTTTCGAAAAGCTTCTGACAAGGTAATCACAACAGATAAGTGTTCAGTGAACACGACCTGTGTTGGAAAGGGAATAGGTTATGTTCTTCAGCTTTTATTAGTTGTAGCCGCTCCATACAGAAACCAGTTAAGAATGCAGATTCTCAGGGATCTATACTAAAACAGTTACTCCTTGCAATTTGTATTAGTGATTGTAATTAGTAACTGGGGGCACTGAACATTAATTCTGTTGTTAAAGTTGTGCTGGTTTCAGAACTCTTGCTGGTTGCAATCTGATCCAGGTCCAGTGGAGAACTTGTCCCGTGTCATCTAGCTGACATTTAATGTAATCATGGTAGCAGCATGCACATTGCCAATCATTTTCAGGATCTGGGCACCACTGACAAGGCCAGAATTTATTGCCCATCCCTAATTGCTATTGAGAAGGTGGGGGTGAACCACCTTCTTGAACCGCTGCAGTGGTGGAGGTGCTCTCACAGTGCTGTCAGGGAGGGAGTTCTAGGACTTAGACCCAGTGATGATGGAGTGATGAAGGAAGGGAGACCCACTTCCAAGTGGGGATGGTGTGTGAGTGGGAGGGGAACCTGTAGGAGGTGGTGTTCCCATGTGTCTGCCGTTATTATACTTATTGGTAGTTGAGGTGGTGGCTTTGGATGGTGCTGTCGAAGTAGCCTGGGCAAGTAACTGCAGTGCATTTTGTAATCGTATATACTCACTGGTGATGGAGGGAGTGAGTGTTTAGGATGATGGATGGGGTGCCAATCAAGTAGTTTTGGCCTGGATGATGTTGAGCTTCTTGCACTCCAGGCAAACGTAGAGTATTCTGTCACATTCCTGACTCTCCTGACTTGTGCCTTGTCGATGGTGGAAAGACCTTGAGATGTCAGGAGCTAAGCCATAAACACCAGGATACCCAGCCTCCAAACTGTTCTTGTCAACATGGTGTCTATTTGGCTGATCCAGTTGAATTTCTGGTCAGTGGTGACCCCAGGATGCTGTTGGTGGGGGAATCCAACAATATTAATGACATTGAAGGTCAAGGATAGTTGATTAGACACTGTCTTGTTGGAGATGGTCATTGTCTGGCACTTGCAGTGCAAATGATAAGTGCGTACAATGCCAGGTTCTGAATTAAAGCCTGTGGAGGAAGAAAGGAGGCTTGGATGTCGAAGGGCACCTGGCCAATGTTGCGTGCCCATAGTGATAGCAAACAGGGCACTAGGATGTGCAGGCGAAATGCAAAACCAAGGACACCAGAGTGAACCTGTGCAACATAACATCACTGTCTAGTTCTGGTTTGTCTTGGAGATTTTGAATAACTTAAGAAGAGATTAAAACCTAGTCCATAATGCTTGACTTACACAATAGACCCAAAACTTGGGTTCATTTACCCTGGAAAATCGAAGGCTTTGAAGAGATTTGACTTAAAGTATCTAAAATAACAAGAAAAAAAGATTCATTAAAATAATGAATTAACACGTGGGCCATTTATTTGAAATGGGTAAGACTGATACTGCTGCACACAAGGTTCATGGGTTGTTGGGTGATGTATCTTGTGGTCATGGCTACTTCTTAGAACTCACCTAGAGAGGAATTTCCCTGATCATCTTTTCTCCTGAATTAATGCAATGATTTTCAGAGACGGTTTTTGGTTTTCCAGATTACATACTTCTGTTAAGTGGAGAACTTTGAGTCATGCTGGTTAGCTGTAACAAGGCTGATTTCAGTGCTGATTGACAAGCCTTTGCTCCTGTCCATCTTCTTGTCTGTTCCACCCCATGAACCATCTTCTAGCTCATTACAAAAATGCCTGAGCATGTGAACGAATGCCCAGCAAGGATTTGATTAAGCATTGTTACAGTGCAGTCCAAGGTTGAACAGGCTCACGTGCATTGACTTGCATTTAAAGAATGGCTCTTTGGATAAGATTTGGAGAGCTCTTGTACCCCTGAGCCTCATGAGGATCAGCACCTCCTTGAGGGTGGGAAGAGAAGAAATTAAAAACAATATTAACATACTTATTAACATACATCCATATAGTCCCCATGTACATAGTCATAGAATAAAGCAGGACTGAAACTGGCCCTTTGGCCCTACTCATTCATGCTAAACAAGATGCCCATCTAAGCCAGACCAATTTGCCCACATTTAGCCCATATCCCTCTAAACCCTTCCTATCCGTGTACTTGTCCAAATGTCTTTTAAATGGTCTTAATGTACCTGCCTCAACCACTTCCTCTGGCAGCTCGTTCCATATACTGACCACCCTCTGTGTTGAAGAAGTTGCCCCTCAGGTTCCCTTTAAATCTTTTGCCCTTCACCTTAAACCTATGCCCTCTAGTTTTTGATTCCCTTTCCCTGGGGGAAAAAGACTGTGCATTCACCCTATTGATGTCCCTCTTAATTTTATACACATACCATTCACTTTATTAACCAAATGGTTATTAGTGCCATTGTAACATCCATTTGGTGCAGCCAATTGTTACAACAGCACTAATGACTGTTTTGATCACTTTGCTTCCTGCTGCAAGCTTCAGTTCTGCACTTGACTTGGGTGGAGGGTTGGGTAGGGCATTGCACCATTGGCAGTGAGATAAGTGGAGATGGTGGCCACTATTGAGAGCATCAGCTGATTCAAAATCAGTGTTTAGGAGTTGGGGCCTGGGCTTTGAGTGATCACAGGGTCGGGAGAACAGCGTGTCTGGATCTCGTTGGAGAATGGGAAGGGATAAAGTTTCAGATTGGGATGGGTTGGGGGTGTTGGGGCAGGTGTCAGAAGGGTGCATGGTAAGCACAACACTTACTTGACAGGGGTCCCAGTCAGCAGTTTGCTGAGAAGACCAAGGGGTCCCAGGAGTGCTTGATAAGTTGTCTACATCACTTCAAAAGGGAACTTTACATGGGGAACAACATCATCCCATGCACACAATGCGGGACTCTCCAGTGCCTGGTCAAATATCCAGAATAATGTTGAAGTGCACAAAAATTGTTATTATTGTGATTTTCAACCTTCTTCAATTCTTTTCTCTGTGGGAGTGTATCCAGCACAACTCTTCCTTATGGTCATATGTTCCACATTCTGGCAGTGAATTCCACACTCAGAGGAAATAGGTCACTAATTTTGATCGGATTACCCAATGTGGCTGACAGGCTCCCCTCATCTATATGCATCTTGTTTGATGGATGTGGCCAAGTGTTGGTGAAGCAATGTGTCAGCACCTCTGAGAGAAAATTGGTGTAAAAATTCTCTTTTGATATTCTAAATGAGTACTTTATTACATTTAAACCTAGTTTTCCCCAATCACATGCAGACGGATAAATGCTGCCTTTTATTCTGGGGGCCAGATAAGGTCCTGAATAAGGAAATCCTTGGAACTCTCTGAAATTTTACAATGGCTCTTAATCTATTTGCAGAATTAGGAATTTCCTGTAAATCGCAGGAAGTCAGCTGAGAATCTTATGCAGGAGATTAGTAAACAATGAGCTACTTATCATCTCATCAGTGGCTCAAAGCTTCAAACAAATAGGTTATATACAGTATCAAAATACAATTGCGCAACCAGACATAATTAGTGAAGCCGTCATGAGCTGCATTTGATTCAAAGTGGAAGAAAAAGAGTTTGAAATTGTAAGTTTTAAATTTGTAAAGTTTTAGATTTCTTTTGACTTCAATGATAGGAGACCGTTTTCCCACAGTCAGACAAAGTGTGTTTGATTGCACACATACTTCCTTAATAGTGAATCCTCATGGCTTTTATATGTAAAGGGCTTTGAGGCTGTAGACCCAAGGGATCTTGAGCTGATCTGATCTCTGACTGTCTTGGGATGTGTATTTTGTATCCTATGAGCACACGTTATGACATTTCTTCACCTAAACTCAACACTGTTTCTGTTGCTCATTTTTGACTGGGTAGCTGAAACTTTTGTTTTGTAAGTTAGGAGGGACACACTTTTACCCCACTGTCTCAGTATTTGCAAGGGGTTCCAAGGAATAGCCTGATATTTGCAGGGAGTATCCAGTGGGAGAAGGTTATCTTAATGTAAATAAGGGTGATCACTGTCTTAAAAGACAACATGGGGACACATCAAAATTGAGTTTATTGTCAGATGCACAAGTACAAGTATGCAGAGGTGCAATGAAAAACTTACAGCAGCGTCACAGGCACATAGTGTCAGATAAGCAACATTCACAAGATAAGCATCATTCACAAGATAAGCATAAATTATACAAGAAAGAACACAACTAGAGCAAAAGATAAACAGACTATTGTAGTGCAAAGCAGTCAAAGTGATCATAGTGTTGCTATACTGAGGTAGTGATTAAGGTTGTGCCGGGTGGTTGAAGAACTGAATGGTTGAAGGGAAGTAGTTGTTCTTAAACCTGGTGGTGTGGGACTTCAGGCTTCTGTACCTCCTACCCAATGGTAGCTGCAAGAAGATGGCATGTCCCGGATGGTGGGGCTCTTTGATGATGGATGTTGCCTTCTTGAGGCAGCACCTCCTGTAGATACTACTGATGGTGGGGAGGGATGTGCCCGTGATGTATTGGGCTAAGTCCACTACCCTCTGCAGCTGCTTACGTTCCTGCGCATTCAAATTGCCACACCAGACCATGATGCACCAGTCAGGATATTTTCACACAGGGCTGGTGGGTGTTTAAAGCTGGCAGTAGGTGCTTTCATTGCATGGATGGGGTAAGTGGGTACTAGTATACAGACTTATGAATGGGGAGCAAGAGTGGTCATTTGGCCCTTGAACCTGTTCCATCATTCAATAAGAATATAGCAGTAATTTCAGCTCTGCATTCCAACCTACCCATGTCAACATTTCATCCCTTAGCGTACCGAGAATCTATCTACTTCTACCTTAAAGGTATTCAAAGACTCTTCTTCCCTTCTGAGGAAGAAGTTCCTCACCACCATGCAAAAGAAAAGTTTTCACCTCATCTCTGTCTTGTTTTTAATTAGTGAGACCTCGCTCTAGACCCTCCCATGAGCGGAAATGTCCTCTCCACATCCCCACCCCATCGAGAGCCCTCGGGACCAGCATTCTCCCTCAATCTGTATCACGATGCTGCTGGGATCTTGCTTCAAAACAGTGCTGCATCTGACACAGTCACAGGCTGGGTTGCACTACTGAGCTGGACCTACAAGAACAGTGCTATGCATGTTCCCATTGGGGGGGAAAAGGAGGACAAATGCTGTCTTGGAAAATGTCCCACCCAGTCAGGGACGGGTAGTTACCTTAATGCAAACCCTTTACCAAGCAGCTCAACATTGATGAGTGTTAATATTCAAGTAGGTAGGGGTACCTGGCCCTAATGATAACCTGATGAAAGGCTTCCAATATTCCCAATTTTGGGAATGATTCCCCTGTTTAAAAAGACATGTGTTTGAGGAATCCTCAGTTCACTCCTCGACATCCAAAAATGCTTCACTACAGAGATATCCAGTCAATAGGTGGGACGGGTTGACTGGCAAAGTTCTCTTTTTATAATCCCAGATATGGGCCTTTTGTTGTTTTTATGCTTTTCTCCCCACCAAGCTAACAGGACCGGTTGGAAGGTAATATTTCAGCTTCAGGTGGATGGGGAGAGGGACCCACTGATACCAAGTTTCCCCTTCTGTGTTACTGTCAGCTTGATTTTTGATTCATTCCACTGGAAGCTACATACATGCGGCCAAAAAATGAGCAGCCGCATGTAGACAGGACATTAATGTGAGGTAAAACTGGAATACTGAAATTGCTGGAAGTCTGAAATGAAAACAGAGGATGCTGTAAATCCTCAGGAAGTCAGGCAGTATCTGTGGAGGGGGAAACATTTCAGGTCAATGACTTTTCATCGGGTACATCCTGTCTTTGATTGGTCCTGCCTCATTTACTTTGGCTGCTAATCACAACTTCATGAACATACAAACACAGGAGTTAGGAGCAGGATTAGTTCACTTAGTCCCTCAAGCCTACACTGCCATTTAATATCGCAGCTGATCTGATGTCAACCTCATCTCTGCGTTCCCATCAAGCCACAGTAACCCTTCACCCCTTGCCTATCTCGCTCTGACTTGAAAATATTCAAAGACTCTGTTTCCACTGTCTATTGAGGAAGAGAGCTGCAAAGACTCTCAACCCTCTAAAGAGAATACTTAAGACAGAAATGAGGTGAAGTAGGTGACCCCTTATTTTTAAACAGTGGCCCCTAGCTCAAGATTCTCCCACAAGAGGAGATATCCTATCCACATACAACCTGTCAAGACCCTCAGGGTCTTGTATGTCTCACTAAAGTCCCCTGTAACGCTTCTAAAGTCCAGCAGACGCGGGCTTAACCTGTCCAATCTTTGCTCAGAAGACAACCACCCATTCCAGGTATCAGACTAGTAAACCAACTTTGAACTGCTTCCAATGGATTAACATCCTTAAATACTGATCAATACTATACCAGTACCCCAGATGTGGTCTCACTAATGAAATATAGGGCATTTATAGGTGATTTATAAGTGATTTTAAATTCTATTTTTGACTATTGATGCTAACTTTCGAATAGATTTTTAAGTGGCTTTGTACAGTGTATTCAAGAGAGGCAGGGGTGACGACTTTTGCCTTGCCTGCTCTGGTTAGATTATTCATCTTCTTTGAGAAGAACTTAACTGGATATATGACCTGGTTTATTTGGTAAATAAACAGCCTAATATAGATGTATCAGGGTATCTATCTCCTATTGCAAATAGCGTCAATTCCAAATCAAAGAAAGACGATAATTTATGTGATTTCATCTTGTGAACTAGTTATGATGACTTTCTTGGATTCAAATGTTCTGCCTCCCTCTCAGATTCATGTGGCTGTACCTCTTGTGCGCTGTCTTCCTCCTTACCGTTGGATGGTTTATCAGGGATCGCCAAAAGATCCGAGATGTCAAAGACAAGTACGTTCTCATCACTGGATGTGACACAGGTTTTGGCAACCTTCTGGCAAAGTGCCTGGACCGTCAAGGATTCCGTGTCCTTGCCGGCTGCCTGACCCAAAAAGGAGTGGACACCATGCACAGGAGCAGCTCATCCAGACTTAAAGCCATCCTGCTTGATGTGACTGACGACATCAACATCCAGAAAGCAGCGGACTGGGTCCAGGCACAGGTGGGAGAGAAAGGTAACAGTGAGCCTACTCTGTTGATCCAAGGTCCGAGAAAAATTCTTAACCATCTGAACAAAGTAAAGTACCATGACAAATTGTGACAGACTGTCTCCAATAGACACGTACAATACTGAGACTGGGTATGGTACCTTCTATAAGTGTCTGGTTGAGGTCAAGTAACTCAGCACAGATCCATCCATATATTCTCGAGTTATCCATGCTTTCCAATCACTAAATAATCACCAGGGCTGGGGAACAAGACTGACTTAATTCCCTGACCAGGATACTAAGGTTACAAAGGTACCACTGCTAAGCCCACCTGCAGAGATCGTGTCAATTCAGTATAGATCAGTTGCTGACTATTCCACTCTGGATAGTGCTAACGCACCTTTATTCCAGTAATCATGGGGAGGATGGTAATAAACTTCAATAGGATATAGGTATACTGGCAAAATGGGCAGGCAGGTGGCAGATGAAATTTAACACAGAGAGCTGTGAATTGATGTATTTTGACTGAAGGAATGGGAAGAGACAATATAGACCAAATGACACTGTTCTACAAGTTGTACAGGAACAGGGGGACCAGGGTGCAAGAGCAGAAGTCCTTGAAAATGGCAGAGCATATTGAGAGAGTCATAAGTAAAGCATACATAAATAGAGTCACAGAACACAAAGTAGGGAAGTTGCATTGAATCTTTATAAAACACTGGCTCAGCCACAACTGGAAGAATGTGAAGGTCCTCGAGGAGGTGCAGAAAAGCTTTACAAGATTGGTTCTCAGGCTGGAGGATTTTAGCTGTAAATCTGGACTGGGGAAGCTGGGGTTGTTGGAGGCAAGAAGGTTGAGTGGAATTTTTATGCACGTTTACAAGATTGTGACTGGGTAAATAGAAGGAAGTTCTCATTAGTGGATGCTTCAAGAGCCAAGGGGCCAGATTTAAAGTGATCTGCTGAAGAAGGGCGTGGAAACTTCAAAGCACAGAGAGTGACGGTGACCTGCCTGGAACTTGCTTCCTGTAGGAGTGGGGGAAACGGAGACAATTAGTGCTTTCAAAAGGGAATTGGATAGGCACTCGAGAATAAATAATTTCCAGGACTGTGGGGAAAGAGCAGAAGAATGGGATGATGCTCCACAGGAGGCCAGCATAGATTCGATGTCTGAATAGTCTCCTCCTATACTGTAGCAATTGAACGGCTCAGTGGCACAGCGGGTAGAGCCGCTGCCTCACAGCTCCAGAGACCTGGGTTCAATCCTGACCTCCGGTGCTGTTTCTGTGGGGTTTGCACCTTCTCCCTGTGACCATGTGTGCGTTTCCCCCGGGGTGCTCCGGTTTCCTCCCTGTAGTGAGACAGCCCATGGCTGTCACGTGACAGTAATGACACTGATCCCTGCTAGTCGGAGGACAGCATTGCTCCTCGGATCGGAAGTGATACCACTGTCAATCAAGGTGCGGCTCCACCCACCCCTCAGGTGTGAGACTACCTTTTGTCTCTGAACTTGCCTGACCATTGGCTGTGGCAGGCACCTTTGTCCTTGACCCCTAAACCATTGGCCCATTTAAATCACTCAGTAAGGCTCCACCCAGCCTCCTAGCACCATAAAAAGGGCTGCAATCCCCTAGCCCTTCCTCTTTGATGACTCCAAGAGTAGTGAGACAATGCTGCAGAGATCACTGGTAAGAGTGCATCACCACGTGGTTTGGGAGCGTTTCACTCAGATTCCAGGCAGTGTTAGAGCAAATGCTAGTATGGGTCAAGCATTGAAGTATTATATCCTGAAGTTGTACATTGTTATTGTGTGCTTGTGCGTATCATTTGCGATTCAGTTGCGTATCTTATCCTAGTTGCGATTTCCTTTGTGTTTGCGTTTGCCTTTGTGATTAAACTAGTTTTGATATCCAAAGCTCATGTCCAGAGTCCTTCATCCTTAAGGCCGAAAAGAACCATTTCACACAACACTCCCACATCCCAAAGTGCAGGTTGGTAGGTTAATTGGTGTGTGGGTGAGTGATAGAGTGTGGGTGGGGAATTGATGAGAGTGTGGGGAGAATTTTTTTTAAAAAAGGATTAATGTGGGATTAGTGTAAATGGCTGGTTGATGGTCAGTGCAGACTCCGTGGACTGAAGGGCCTGTTTCCATGTTGTATTTCCCCATGACTCTGTAACACTAATTCTTGCCTCTGTTTCTCTTCTCAGGATCTCTCTCTGCTCTCTGCAATTATGAGAAATTGTCCAGGCAGTTTTTGAAAGCAAGAAGTAATTAGACAGACATGACTGATCTTGTGTGCTTTTTTTCATCAGAGGGAGCCAAACCTGCACCATTTGTACATTCCCCTTTATTTATTTAAACACATTCAAACATTGAAACCCAGAATTGCCACAGTTGCTCAGTGATTAACAATGTCCATTATGGGTAATTTGTAAAGCTGAGCTTTGGCTCAATCAAGAGTCTTTTTTTGCTTTGTCATTACAATGTGTACAGTGAAACCTGACGATAGAAGATCTCAAATGTACCAGAGAAACAGGGCTGGTATCAGAAAACTCACATTATTCTTGTGCTTTTGAGCCTTACCTTGAGACAGAATCTCTTTCTTTTGAGTCTGGAAATAAAAGTTGCAGCTGGTACCTACTGACTCCACCAGCCATTGCTAATTGCAGGCATCTCCTTTCTGTTCCAGGTATCTGGGGATTGGTCAACAATGCAGGCAGATCTATTCCCGTTGGTCCAACAGAATGGCTGAAGATGGAGGATTACCATAAAGTCCTGAATGTGAATTTGCTGGGATTGATGGAAGTGACACTCACCTTCCTCCCATTGGTCAAGAAGGCCAGGGGACGGGTGGTGAATGTGGCCAGTGTGATGGGGAGGATATCATTTGCAGGAGGTGGATACTGCCTCTCCAAGTGTGGAGTGGAGTCTTTCTCTGACAGTCTGAGGTTAGAACCCTGACTTGCATCTTCAGGATCAGCCTTAAAACTTGCAAATATGCAGAACTCTTCGGCTTCAGCAGCACAAACTGTTTCCACAAAAGTAACCATTCTTAGCTTGTGATTTGTCTTTTTTTTTAAATATTATGAATAAGGGGTGTGTTTCAGCCCTACAGTTTTTGGTGGGGGGAGTTGTTTTCTGTCTGTTATTGGTGATCTTGAGAAAACTAATGGCCGATGTATTAGCTGTAGCAACACACAAACTGCTGGAGGAACTCAGCGGGTCAGGCATCAGCTATGGCGGGAAATGGACAGTCGATGTTTCAGGTCGAGGCCCTTCATCTGGGCTGAAAGGTAGAGGGGAGATGGCTGGTATACAGAGATGAGGGGGAGGGATGGGGCAAGAGCTGGCAGGTGATGGGTGGATCCAGGTGAGGGGGTGATGGGCAGATGGAGGGGAGGGTGGGAACAGCGACAGAGGCTGGGAGGTGAGAGGTGGAGGTGACAGAGGGCTGCAGGTGGTGGGATCTGACAGGAGAGGAAGGTGGGGCCTGGAACCAAATAAGGGAGGTGGGGAGGGCAGGTGGGAACAGTGGGGGGGGAGGGGGCCCAGTGGGAGGGGTGTGTGGGTGGTGGGTGGATGGAGTGGGTGGGGGAGGGGGAAGGGACAGGGTGATGGGGGTCTGGGGTGGGTGTGGGAGGAACTGGGGAGATCAGGAGGAGAGAGGAAAGGGACAGAGGGGGGGAGCAGGTTACCTGAAGTTGGAGAATTCAGTGTCCATGCCGTCGGGGTGTAGACTTACCAGGGGCAGTACAAGGGGCTGTTCCTCTAGCCTGGCAGCAGAGGAGGCAGAGGACAGACAAGTCGGTGTGGGAAGGGGAGGGGAATTAAAATGGCTGCAACCAGGAGCTGCAGACAGAACGCAGGTGCTCCGCAAAGTGGTCGCCGAGTTTGCATCCGGTCTCACCGGGGTAGAGGAGGCCACGTCGGGAGCATTGGATGCAAGAAACAAGACTGGAGGATATGTGTGTGAATGTATTAGCTGTGTTCAGATGGTATGGGTTGTTTGGTAGCTATTCTTGCTGTTGAGTCAGAGGGTTGTGGATTCAAGTTCTGCCCCAGCTCCTTGAGCTCAAAAGTCCTGGCTGACTCTGAGGCTGTGCTGCACTGTTGGAGGTACCATCTTTTCAACGAATCAAGACTTGCTGTGCTGGCATTGTGGGTTGCATCTCAGTTCCAGTCCAACCCTGGTACTTTTAAGGGGATAACTCATGCAGAAAGCAGGACATGCAAGCAAATGAATTAGGAGCAGGAGTAGGCCACTCGGCCCCTCGAGCCTCCTTCACAGTTTGATATGATTGTGGACTTTCATTGGGTGATGGTATTGAGAAAGGCAGAACTAAGGTGGGTAAATGGGATTGGTGATTGGCAGATCTGGCTCAAGGGGCTGAGGGTCTTCCTTTCCCAGTGTTTGAGATTTCTGCACTCTTGCAGTTCCCAATTTTCTGCATGCCCCTAGTCCACTACAGGTCTTCATGCCTTCAGGTACCAAAGCCCTCAGCTCTGGAGTTCTCACCCTGACCCTCTCCACCTCTCTCCTATTTTAAACCACTTTCAAACCCACCTCTTTGATCAGGCTTTTCATGTTGGCCTAACATTGGTAAATGGTTTGGGGACGTTGACCAGGTTAAAGCACAGGAGGCTGACGGGTGACCTTATAGAAGTTTATAAAATCATGAGGGGCATGGATAAGGTGAAGGGTCACAGTGTTCTTCCCAGCTTAGGGGAGTCTAAAACTAGAGGGCATCAGTTTAAGGTGAGAAGGAAAGATTTAAAGAGGACCTGAGGGGGAAGTTTTTCACTCAGAGGGTGTTTGAGCTGCCAGAGGAAGTGGTAGAGGCAGGTACAATTACAACATTTAAAAGACATCTGAATAGGTATGTGGATAGGAAATGTTTAGGGGGATATGGGCCAAATGCAGGCAAATGGGATTAGCTCAGAAAGACACCTTGGTCAGCATGGATGAGTTGGGCCGAATGGCCTGTTTCCTTTCTGTTATAACTCTGACTCAATGAAAAGTGCTGTATAAATGTGAGTTGTTGTTCCTACTGCACTTTTATTGTTAGAGTGCTATTAGTTGAAGTACATGACTTGAATCTTGTACATTTCCACTTTTTTTTTTGCTTCAGACGGGACATGCAATACTTTGGTGTTCAGGTTAGCATCATCGAGCCCGGATTCTTCAAAACAGCTGTGACAAACCTGGAGAGCATTGAGAATGACCTGCAGAGACTGTGGGATAGGCTGTCTCCTGAAGTCCGTGAGAGTTATGGACAGAAATACTTTGAAAAGTGTAAGTAGCCTTTAGCTGATTCCAGCTATCCAAAAACTCTGAAGTTGGATCAAGTTCAGTCACTTCTTTATGTCAGTAGGTTAGGTGTTAGCTGCTAACTAAATTCTGACATAAATGCGCAGCAAATTTATTGGTGTAAGAGCTTGTTTTGTTATAATGATCTGCGATGACACTGTCCTTCATTCTGGTCAGGGAGGCAGTGTTCTAATCTCCTTCTCAGCTTTTCCAGATTTTGAACAAGTGGGCACCCCTAGGGTACTACTCTCGAGTACTGAGGCCAATTGTAGTGTCCCTTGCCCTGGACAACCCTGGGATTGAAGCCAAGACCTTTTTTAGTTGGTATGGTTCAGTAACATTCTAGATGGTCCATTTTTCCTCAGAGATAACTGACAGAACTGCTCACTGACTTGCCATGGTCTGTGAGGAGATTGGTTGGTAAATTTTGATTTGCTTATATTACTAGGTTGATGGGTCAAGAATTTTATATATCACTGATTCTACCAAGTTCAGGGAAGAGCGAAGTGTTCACCAGCATCCTTGCTCTCTGAGAAAGTTAAGGATGTTAGGCTTGTCACTGAACACGCTAACAAACTTCCACAGATGTACCGTTGAAGGTATCCTGACAGGTTGCATAACGGTCTGGTACGGCAATTCGAATGCACAGGAACGTAACAAGCTGCAGAGAGTGGTGGACTCGGCCCAATACATCACAGGCACATTCCTCCCCATCATCGTATCTACATGACGCACTGCATCAAGAAGGTAACATCCATCATCAAGGATCCCCACTGTCCTGGCCATGCCATCTTCTCACAGCTGCTGTTAGGCAGGAGATACAGAAGCCTGAAGTCCCACACCACCAGGTTCAGGAACGGCTACTTCCCTTCAACCATTCGGTTCTTATACCAACCTGCACAAACATAATCACTACCTCAGTATAGCAACACTAGGACCACTTTGATCTATTTGCACTACAATGGACTTTGTTTTTTTTGTTCTAATTGTCCTTTCTTGTAAAAACTGTATATTTTATGTTTAATTTATGTCTCTCTTGTGAATGCTGCTTATCTGATGCTATGTGCCTCTGATGCTATGTGCCTGTGATGCTGCTGCAAGGAAGTTTTTCATTGCACCTGTGCACACGTACTTGTACATATGACAATAAACTTGACTTTGACTTTGAAGCCCATTTACATCTGCGGTTGGAGCAGCTTGATGTGTGGGGAGTGGGAGTGTGATGGTAGTTGTTAAGTAATGGGGGATTTTCCTATTCTAGTGAAAAGGAGTGAAGAGTCCCTATCAACAGTGCTGAGGTGGAGATGGTTCAAGTTCCTTTGTGTAAATATCACCAGCAATTTGTCCTGGTCCAGCCACATGGACACTACGGCCAAAAAAGAACACCAGCGCCTCTTGTTCCTCAGGAAGCAAAGGAAATTCGGCATGTCCCCATTGATCCTCACCAATTTTTACAGATGCACCATAGAAAGCATCCGATCCGGATGCATCACTGCTTGGTACGGCAACTGCCCATGACTGCAAGAAACTGCAGAGAGTTGTGGACACAGCTCAGCACATCATGGAAACCAGCCTCCCCTCCATTGACTCTGTCTACACTTCCCGCTGCCTTGGGAAAGCAGCCAACATAATCAAAGACCCCTCCCACCCCAATCATTCTCTCTTCTCCCCTCTCCCATCAGGCAGGAGATATAAAAACTTGAGAACGTGTACCACCAGACTCAAGGACAGCTTCTATCCTGCTGTTATCAGACTCTTGAACAGACCTCTTAACCTCAGACTCTACCTCGTCGTGGTCCTGGCACCTTATTGTCTGCCTGTACTGCGCTCTCTCTGTAAATGTAACACTATATTCTGCATTCTGTTTTCCTTTTTACTACCTCGATGCACTTACTTATGCATGGAGTGATCTGTCTGGATGGCACAAAGGTGTTTCACTGTATATTGGCACATGTGACAATAATAAACCAATTGCCAAGAATAAAGAGTTTTCTTTTTCTCTTTTGCCTTTCCAGATCTGAAGGTCCAGAGGTTTTGCTTGAACACATTATGTGACAGTGACCTGTCCAAAGTCACCAACTGCATGGAGCACGCACTCACTGCCCAACATCCGCGCACGCGGTACACAGCTGGCTGGGACGCCAAGTTGTTCTGGATTCCGCTTTCGTACATGCCGACGTTTCTTAGTGACTTCCTGCTCTCTGCCATAGTGCCAAGGCCTTCCCAGAGCGTCTGATAGATGGGGGTGAAAGTCAGTTGGCGGATTGGAATGTAGAGGAAGGGCTTTCCGGATTCATAATATTTCCAGGGCTTCCACTTGGTAGTTTCTTTTCTGTCACATCCCTTCCCCAACTCTCCAAATCCAGGAAACTGGATTACTGGCATCGTGCCTGAGGCCATTGAGTGGGCAGGACAACGCCATTGTTGTTTCCCACCCAAAGTGATGTCACCCCCTAGATGTTTCCTAGGTGAGAGATCATGTGCAGACTGAGTCCTTAGAAGTGCCAGTTGTTACTCTGTCATTGATGCATTGACTTGTACACTGAAGTAACAGTCACTCCCATTGTAAGAGGCCACCATGGCATGGTAAATGTTGGTTTCAATGCCCCCCCCCCCACCCCCGTGTTTACCTGAGATATCTCTCGGAGGACACACTAGAACTCTTCCTTGAACACAATAGGAGCAGAAGTGGGCCACCAGTTCCCTCAAGCTGCCCTGCTATTCAATATGATCATGGCTGATCTATGCTGGCCTCAATTCCTCTTCTGTGCCAGTTCCCCATCACCCTCAATTGTTCAAAAATTACTCTACCTCCAACCTTAAATGTATCCAGTGACTGAGCCACCACAACCCCTTAGGGTAGAGAATTCCAGGGATTCACCACCCACTGCAAGAAGAAATTTCTATAGACCTTGAAACTGTGTCCTCTTGTTCGAGACTCTTCCATTACTGAAAACATCTCAATATCTACCCTGCCCTGCCCCAGTTAGGCCTCTGATATGGGAGAGAGGGTGAAAGTGGGAAGAACTAGGAAGAAGTTCCAGCCTGGGTTACTAAGGTGCACCTGTCAATGGCGTGAGCAATGGGTCGGAAAGATGCCTGTTGCCAATCACACTCCAGAATCTACAACCAGGGCATCCACAACAGGCAGAAAATGTAATGTAGCTTACGTAAAAAGTTGAGCTTAGAATCTTGTCTGTACATGAAAAGTAAGTAAGTAGCTTCTAAGATAACTGGCTTTGTTTGCACAGTGGAGTTTAAGATATTCATACCAAGCCACTCACATCAGAAAGTTCAATGAAAGGTCAATGTGTCAAAAAACTGCAGATGCTGAAAATCTGAAATAAAACCAGAAAATGCAAGAAACACTCAGGTTAGGCAGCATCTGTGGAGGGAGGAACAGAGTTAATGTTTCAGGTCAGAGACCCTTCGTCAGAACTAGGAAAGAAAAAAAACCAGTTTCTTTTTCCTCTTTCCTATTTGATGAAATGTTAACTCTGTTTCTCCCTCCACAGACGCTGCCTGACCTGCTGTGTGTTTCCAGCATTTTCTGGTTTTATTTGGCCAGGATTGCTCCCTGAGTTGATCATGGGGATCTGTAATTGGTGTCAGCAGCCCTGGGTTAGGGAGTTGAATATCAGCCACCTTGTAAACTGTTGATAACTAGCCAGTAACTCACAGCTAAAACTGCAGGTGCTGGCACTAACACTTGGTTCATTAGTTGATCGCTCATTGAATATGCTCCCAATGCTCTCTGTCTGGATTCAGATGTGAATAAGCCCTGACAGAGCACTGGAGGGGACCCAGCAAGGAGTCTGGCTATGTCTTCAGGAGACTATATGATTGGTGAGTCTGGGGGAGGGAGTGAAATTCATTATCTCTGTAAAAGATCATTTCTCCAACTGTTGTCTTTATTAACAGCTCCAATATTATTATAATAATTTTGGCTAACTCATTTATAGCAGAGCTGAGTATACCTGAATCAATGGAATAAAAATTTCTCTCACTTATTTGGCTTAAAGTCTAATTCCTTTTTAACATCAAAAGCATTGAAGCAAAACAAACTGGTGAATGCCACCATTTATTCTTCATGTGAACCTACTCCCACCTCTTCATTTCACCTGGATGAAGTGCAGATTTTGTCATATTGTTCTGCAGTCAATATCATTAACTAATAACTCGTTAAATTTCATTATTTGGAGGGCAGCACTCCCAGCTCAGAGTCAGTAGGTTGTGGGCTCAAGTCCCACTCCAGAGACTTGAGCACAAAATCTAGTACATTGCCAAGGGAGCATCAGTGTTGGAGGTGCCATATTTTTGAATGTCAAACCAAATCTCATCTTCCTTCTCAGGTGGATGTAAAGCATGAAGGTATACCAGAATTGACTTTTGGAGGGGCGCACATGTGTGCTTAATGTTGTGGAGCGAACATGTGCCTTTACAAAGCTCTTGGTTGTTTGGTTGACTGTTGAGGTGGGTGTTGGCCAGTTTGTACATGTCCCCCTGGTGTAGAAAAACCCATGGTTCTGTTTTAAAGTACTGGGGAGTTCTCCTCTGTGACTGACTCATATTCACCTCTCAGTTAACACCACCAACCCAGATTAATTTGCTTTTCATTATTTGTAGGGGATCTTATTGTGTGCAAGGACTGCCACAATTCCTACATTACACAGTGATCACGCACTAAATCTAATTTACTGGCTGTTAAGCAGTTTGGGACATTAAAGTTGTGAAAGGTGCACTAGGAATGCACACTCTCTTTAACAACCTTACAGGCACCAGCGTTCTGTGCAGGAGTGTAGCCTGATGATTAAGTCACTGGACTTGTGCTGTTGATTTGTGAATGAGAGGTTGGGCTCCCTTCAACAGCTGCAGGGGAATTTAAGTTCAAGTACTTAAAGGAATCTGGAATTTTAAAAAAAAATCAACAATGGTGTCTATTGAAACTACCAGAAAAAACCCAGAGCTAACATCCTTCAGGGGAGGCAATCCATTGTCCAGCCTATATATGACTCCAAACCCATACCACAGTTGGCAGTGAAATAGCCATTCAGTATGAGGTGTAATTTGGGATGGCCAATGATGTGAGCTTCGCTGGTGATGTCCTCATCCTGCGACTGAAATCCCATCTATTGCCTGATGGTTTTGCCCATGCCATACATCAGCTGCTTAGTTTGCCAGTTGAATGACTGGACTAGATTCCTATTACTTCTGTGCATGTTCTACCAATGGAACCAACACACAATCTGCTGGAGGAACTCAGCTGGTCAAGCAGCATCTGAGGGGTGGGGAAAGGAATTGTCAATGGGATGGTCCTGAGGCAGGGTCTCGACCCAAAACGTCGACAATTCCTTTTCCCTTCACAGATGCTGCTCAACCCAGAGTTCCTCCAGCAGATTGTGTGTTGCTCCAGATTCCAGAATCTGCAGTCTCTGGTGTCTTCATTTGTCAACGGAAATACTTCAGCACAGTTAGCTGCTCACTCAGTCTGTGAGAGTCCAGCTCCCTGCCGACAGGATATAGAGAGAGGAGATGCTGACCTTGGCACATCACATGGTTCTCTGGGCTTCATCCAGCAAGCTTTCAGACTTTCCTTTAACTGCAACTGCTGTCAACGATAAGTTTGCAGGGAAAGACTCTCCTTCGCCTCTCTCCCCTCCTTACCACTGTGTTCCAAAGGAAAAAAGTTCAGTTCTTAACAACACCTTTCATGACCTCAGGTAGCCCCAAAGCTTTTACAGCTGCTGTTATAATCCAGGAAGCATGATAGATAATTGGTGCACAGAAAGATCCCACAAATAGCACTGTGATAATGACCAAATCATTGATTCTGGTGATGTTGATTCAGCCAGCGTTCCAGAGGACTCCCCTACTGTTCTTCAAATAGTGTTGTGGAATGCTTTGTGACCACCTGGAAGATTTGAGCTCTCTTCCAAAAGATAGCACCTCCAGCAGTTCAGCACTCCTTCGTCACGGCACAGGACTGTCAGCCAAAACTTTTGTGCTACCCTTTCTGGAGTGGGACTTGAACCTGTGTCCTTCTGACTCAGAGATCAGAGTACTCGGACACAGCTAACATAGAGCAGTCAGCACAGCAACAGGCCCTTCAGCCCACAGCATTGTGCCAAACTAATTAAGCCAATGACACCTAATTAAACTAATCCCTTCTGCCTACAAGGTCCATATCCCTCTGTTCTCTGCACATCCATGTGCCTATCTAAGCACCTCTATTGTATCTGCCTTCACCACCACCCCTGGCAGCCTGTTCCAGGCACCCACCACTGTGTAAAAAAAAACTTGCCCCGTACATCTCCTTTGAACTTTCCCCCTCTCACCTCAAACACGTGCCCTCTCATATTAGACATTTTGATCCTCAGAAAAAGATACCAGCTGTCTACTCTATTTATGCCTCTCATAATTTTATAAACTTCTATCAGGTCTCCCCTCAGCCTCCGACGCTCCAGAGAAAGCAACCCAAGTTTGTCCAACCTCTCCTTGTAGTACATGCCCTCTAATCCAGGCAGCATCCTGGTGAACCTCTCCTGCACCCTCTCCAAAACCCCCACATCCTTCCTGTAACGGGGCAACCAGAATTGAATGCAATACTCCAGATGCGGCCTATGCTCCAGGGCAGTCACGGTAGTGTAGCGGTTAGTGTAACGCTATTAGAGTCATATGGCACAGAAACAGGCCCTTCGGCCCACCATCTCCATGCTGACCATCAAGTACCTATCTATACTAATCCCATTTACCAGCACTTGGTCTGTTGCCTTCTATGCCTCGGTGATTGAAGTGCTTGTCCAGATGATTAGAGTCATACAGCATGGAAACAGGCCCTTCGGCCCAACTGGTCCCTGCTGACCAAGATGCCCCATCCAAGCTAGTCCCATTTGCCAGCATTTGACCCATAACCTTCTAAGCCTTTCTAATCCATGTACCTGTCCAACTGTTTTTAAAAAGTTGTTACTATACCTGTTATTCAACCACTTCCTCTGGCAGCTTATTCCACATGGAGACCACCCGTTGTGTAAGAAAGTTGCCCCTCAAGTTCCTCTGAAACTTTTCCCCTCTCACCTTAAACCTGTGCCCCCGAGTTCTTGATTCCCCAACTCTGGGAAGAAGACCGAGTGCATTCACCCTATATATGCCCCTCATGATTTTACACACCTCTATAAGGTCACCTCTCAATCTCCTACACTCCAAGGAATGAAGTCCAAGCCTGCCCAACCTCTCCCTATACTTCAGCCCCTCAAGTCCTGGCAACATCCTTGTAAATCTTTTCTGCACACTTTCCAGTTTAAGAACATCTTTCCTATAGCAGGGCAACCAAAACTGAACACAGTACTCCCAAGTGCGGCCTCACCAGCATCCTGTACAATGGCACCATGACCTCCCAACTTTTATACCCAATTTTTAAATGTTGTGAGAATCTCTGCCTCTACTACCCCCTCAGGCAGTACGTTCCAGATTCCAGCCACCATCTGGGTGTAACGTCTTCCTCAGATCTTCTTATTCCTCACCTTCAACCTACGTCCTCTGGTCTTTGACACCTCTGCCATGGTCCTGAGATGGCAGTGGCTTTTGAGCTGATTTTGGAATGTGAATCAGCCATGATGAAGGAACGATAAGGTACTTTCAGGAGCAAAAAAATGAGCCGCTGGAGAAACTCAGCAGGTCGGGCAGCATCCGTGGAGGGAAATGGACAGTCAACTTTTGGGGTTGAGACCCTGCATCTGGACTGAAAGAATAGAGGGGAGATAGTCAGTATACAGAGGGAGGGATGGGGCAATAGCTGGCAGGTGATAGGTGGATTTAGGTGAGGAGGGGTTGATTGGCAGATGGAATCGGAGGAGGGGAGAGTGGAGATAGCAAGAGGCTGGGAGGTGACAGAGGGCTGCAGATGGTGGGATCTGACAGGAGAGGAAGGTGGGGAGGGCAGGTGGGAAGAGAGGACCCAGTGGGAGGGGTGGGTGGGGGAGGGGAAAGAGACAGGGTGATGGGGCTGGGGTGGGTGTAGGAGGAACTGGGGAGATCAGGAGGAGAGAGGGATCATTTTACCTGAAAACAGAGAATTTGGTGTTTATGCCATGAGGTTGTAGACTCCCCGGGGGAATATGAGGGGCTGTTCCTCTAGTTTGTGTTTAGCCTCACCCTGGCAGTGGAGGAGGCTGAGGACTGACAGGGTGGGAATGGGGAGGGGAACTAAAATGGCTGCAACCGGGAACTGCAGACGGCCACGGCGGACGGAGCGCGGGTGCTCAGCGAAGCGGTCGTCCAGTCTGTGCCTGGTCTCACTGATGTAGGGGAGGACACATTGGGAGCACCAAATGCAAAAGAATGTAAAGTTTTTACTCCAGATTCCAGCATCTGCCATCTCTTGTGTCTCCGAAATAGGTTCTGGTCCACAACAGCTCGTGGACCAAGGTAACACGCGACCCTGTGGATGTCACACTTGTGTGGTGAACTGCCCCTGAGACATCTCAGGTCGCAGGCTCCAACTGGGCCCGTGTGTGGCTACAACATTGGGTGCAAACATGGGGCAAACACAGGGTGGTGGAGCCAGAGTTCACTCTGAATTCCCCTGATCCCTGCTAGTTTTCATTTGTTACAGGACTGTCCAATCAGCTCCACCGAATGTAAGGTCACTCAGAACAACTCTCAGAGACTCCCTGATGGTCTCCCTTAGGTTACATTGGCTTGCAGGGTGTCCATATTAATATTAATTAAATTTATGCTCTTCTTTTAGATTTGTCCCTAAAGTAATTTCATAATGAGGGGAGCAGGCAAGTCCCTGGCTCCTGGGCCTGGGCAGAAATTGCTCATACATCGGCCACCAGGTGGTGCTACCGAGAGACCTGTGAAGCTATAAGCCACTCACCATTGGCCAGCCAACCCTTGCTGCTGACGCTGTGTGCTTGGAAGCGGCTTGGCCACCTGTGTGAAGCACCCTTTAAATACCAACCCAATTATTTCACCTCTCCTCCTCTGTAGAAGGCACAGAGGTTCATTGGGACCCAGTTTCAGGGATACCAACCCAAGTGGCCAGTGTAACAGCAGGTAAGCTGTTTAATCAGGCAGAGCATCACCTAGAGTTGTAGACTCCTGCAGCACAGAAACAGGCCCTTTGGCCTACTGAGTCAGTGCTGACCACCAAACACCCATTTACACTCATCCTATTTTTTTTTATTATTCCCACCAACTTGCCCCAGATTCTCCCAGTCACCAGCTCCTGGACACTTTCTCCCCTTATTTGGAACTCGGAGATGGTAACTCAGTGGGAGGGGTCCCTCAGTCCTGTGGAGATGGAGTATCCACGTGGAGATCAAACGCAAAAGGAGCATTCACTGTCTTAAAGTGCCTCTCACAACCTCAGCATGTCCCCAAAACACTTTACAACCAATGAAGTTCTCTGGAAGCATAGTTACCGTTGCAACTTGTGCACAGCAAGATCCAGTAAAAGCAACAGCCTGACTGTGTTTCAGTGATCAAGCATGGAGCAGGAGTAGGCCACATTCAAGCCTGTTGCGCCATTTAATAAGATCACGGCTGGTCTGATTTTAACCTTTCACCACCTTGCTTATCAAGAATCAATCTCCTTCTGCCTTAGAAAATGTGCCTGTCGCTAGGTGGAAAGGTTAGAGTTTGCAAGAACATTGGGATCAATGACTCAGTCACAGTTTCATAGCGAGTGATGAGACGTCAACTCAACATTCACAAGACAAAGGCCATATATCCTGCCCTGTTTATCCCCCCCCCCACTTTGAGGAAGAGTTCCAAAGATAAACGACTGTCTGAGAGGAAAAAAATTGCCCTCTCTCTGCCTTAAATGAGTGACCACTTATATTTAAACAGTGACCCCTAGTTCCAGACTCTCCCACAGGAGGAAACAGCCTCTCCACATCCACCCTGTCAAGATCTCATGATTTTGTATGCTTCAATCATATCCCCTCTGAACACCAGCAGACGCAAGCCTATCATATCCAACCTTTCCCAGTCCAGTCTCCTAACTGCTTCCAACTCAGTCACATCATCCCTTAAATAGCAGGACCAATACTGTACACAGTTCTCCAGATGAGGTCTCACCAATGCCCCACATAACTGAAGCACAACCTCCCAACATTTTCATTCAGTTCCTTTCACCATGAGCCCTAACAGTCTGGATGGCTTTCCCAATTACTTGCTGTATCTGCATACTTCTCCAAATCACAAAGTGAGACACCCCAATCTCTCAACATCTGAGCTCTGCAAGCTCACGCTAAAACAATTTGCATTTTTTAAAATTTTCTTTTAAAACAATTTCCCATTTTCCCCACATTATACCCCACTCACCAGATCTTTGCCTACTCACTTAACCTATCTCTATCCCCTTGTCCCCTCCTTACATCCTCGACACAACTTACCTTCCAACTTATGTTTCTCTCACAACCACACCTTTGGTTCCTTCATCCAAGTTACTGATATAATTGCAAAATGTTGAGGTCCCAGGACTGATGCCTGTGGCAAACCACTCGTTATGGCGTGAGAACCGGGAAAAGACCCATTAATGCTGACTTCCTTTTGGTTGAGGGGCAAGTATTGGCTGGACAATTGCATTGTGCTCCTTCAGAATGGTGCCTTGGGATTTTTAAACCAGCTGAGAGGAAGGGTTTCACCTCTGTACAAAAGACACTTGACAAAGCAGCACTCCATCACCACTGCTTTGTGAGCCAAGGTGTCTGAGACAAATATCTGGAGCAGGACTTGAACTCATAGCCTGCCAGGACAAGAGAGAACAATCCACTGAGCCACAGCTGCCCCCTACAAATCCAGGGCTCATAAGAGATAACTGCCTACAAGCCTACAGAGAGAGGGAGTGGAACCAGAGGTATGTAGTCCAGGGGTCTCAGGTGACCCAGACTTGGCAGTGTGATATTTTATGAATGGAAGTAAATCAAGTGTTAAGAATCTAAAAGAACAATCCCCTTTGCATTATACTATTGCCAGGGTGAAGTTTGACAATTATACTGAGCACAGGTCTAAGTTACATGGAAGTATGGGTTAAGCAGGGAAACCATCACTGTCTCAGGTTAGTGAATGAAAAGCATTAACTGGTTGCATCACTGCCCGGTACAGAAACTCCAATGCACAGGAACACAGGGAGTGGCAAGACTCAACCAGTTCCACCACAGGTACAGCTCTCCCCACCACCAAGGACATCTACAAGAGGTGATGTCTCAGGAAGGCGACATCCACCATCAGAGACCCCCACCATCCGGGCCGTGCCCTCTTCTCGATGCTGCCATTGAGCAGGAAGTACAGGAGCCTGAAGACCCCCCACCTTAGGGTTCAACAGCTTCTTCCCCACTGCTGTCAGGTTCTTGAACCCACCTGAAAAACTCTAATTCTACCTCAGAGTATATTTCTCTCAACTTGCATGAATGTCATTATTTTTGTTTATTTTGTCATTAAGTTGCATATAATTTATATTAAAGTTTACATTAACTTATGTTTGTAAAGCACTGTGCTGCTGCAAAAAACTGATTTTCATGGCACTTATACCCTGGGAATGTGTATCTGTGACAATAAACTTGAACCTGAACTTGAGGTTTACACAAGATAGTGTAAAAGGGAATTGTGAATGCTCCTTTTGTACTTTATATGTCAGGCAAAGTACTGTAATATTTACATAGTTTGTCACAAAAATGTAAAATAATTAAAAGCTTGCCTTGTCTTGGATCAATGTTATCCTATCAGTCAAGGCTTGGTATTATCAAGGTGCTGCTATTGACTCAGTTTGGAATAGAGGAAGTGAGAACAGTCATTCACTATTCAGGTAGCAGGAGATATCTGACATCACCTCAGAGCAGCAAGGCAAAACAAACTTATTCCAGGCTGTAATTTTATTTCCAGAAGGCAGGGGCAGGAGGTTGAGCCAAAAGAACTCTGGGCAGCTGTGCTTACTGTGGAGAGTTGATTTCAGTCATTGCTAGTCCTTAACCAACAGGCCAGGGCTGCGACTGCAGCCTGCTCTCACTGGCTCTGCTGTGTATAATCCAATCACATCCTGCAGCTTGTTGGAACATCCAGTATAAAACTAACTACTTGACCCAAGAAGCCCACACTTGGAAATGGCAACAGCTCCACATGTATCATCACTTTCAACCCTCAATAATCAAAAAACTTCCAGCATGTCACATCCCAGCCTTGTCTTTCCTGGAGCAAACAGCCACATCTTGTTCAACCCCTCCTGATATGCATAACTTCTATTTCTCTCATCATTCTGGGAGCATGTGCATGCACCTGCATGTTCATGTGCATATCATGGCTGATCTGTTACCTCAGCACGACTTACCTGCACTAACCCCATATCTAGAAAGCTGTCCCTGTCTTTATCCTCAGCAACTGATCCTCCTTCCACTCAGAAGAGGGTAACCCACTTCCACTCTAGTTGTGTTCAGAGGTGACTGATGAGGCCAGTGTGGGACCAGCAGACTCTTCCACAGATGGGGCAGGAGGGTGTGATGAGACAAGATGGGTAGGTAGTCAGTCCTCTCCTTCCACCATTTATGTAGGCAGCCTGTGTGCTCTTGACACTTGGCCTTGAGGTTCTCAGGACCACCCTGCTTCACTGTCAGTGGGCCAAAGATTCCCAGGAGTCAGTGGAGATGTTTCATTTCTTCAAGGTGCATCTTTTCCTGTTCACCTGTGATCCCTTCAGAATAGGGTATCAGTTCTGGGAGTCTAGTGTTGGGCATGTGAATGACATGCCCATCAGAGCTGACTCAGTGTACCTCAGGCCTTAGTCTGGGATAGGACACCTATTTTGGTTCATTTATCTTTCCAGTGGATTTGGAGGGTTTTGCAGAGATGTGGCTGGTCTCAGTCTGGTGCCTCAAGGTACCTGCTATCGGTAGTCCAGGTCTCAGGGATACATTGGAGCACAGGGATCACTGCAGTCTGGTAGACCACGAGGTCTTGATCTTCAAGACTTCTTTTCCTTACCCAACCAAAGGCTGTGCTGGTGCATTGAAGGGAGATGGGTGGTGAATTTCATCATTGACAGAGGTAGCTGCAAGCTGTGGGAAGTGTTTTACAGCTTCCAGAGTTTCACCATGAAACTCTATTGTTAGATAACTGCTCTGCCCGAGACCACAAGAAACCGCAGAGAGTTGTGGACACAGCTCAGCACATCACAGAAACCAGCCTTGCTTCCACAGATTCTGTCTACACTTCTCACTGCCTCAGGAAAGCAGGCAGCATAATCAAAGACCCCACCCACCCTGGACATTCTCTCTGCTCTCCTCTCCCAGCAGGCAGAAGATACAAGAGCTCGAGAACACATACCACCTGGCTCAAGGACAGCTTCTATCTGTCACAATGTCAAGCAAAGAGCAAACTCACAGAGAACTCAAATGCAGGACACTTCTTCAGAAGCAAACACAGGCCGCAACAGGAAGAAATCTTGCCTCAGGACTCTGAGGCAGAGTCCCAACACAGAAACTGGATATCCTAAGAGGAACAGCAAAACCAGGACTGCTCAAGAGTTGCCAGCTCTAAGCAGCCAGGAGGCAAAGTATACCCAAAGGTTGACCAATACTCTGGCAGCTAGTGCTGCTGAAACCAGGGTTCTTATGCTAGTCTCCTGATGGGGCTCAGGTGTGTGTTGTTATGTGATTAGTGGTGCATGGAATCCATGTGCTGCACAACGAGGCACCATCAATGGGGCCGAATCGAGGGCCAGCACTCGGAACCATGACACTATCCTGCTGTTATAAGATTCTTGAATGGACCTCTTGCCTGATAAAGATGAATTCTTGATCTTACCCTCGCACCTTATCGTCTGCCTGCACTGCACTTTCTCTGTAACTGTAACACTATATTCTGCACTCTGTTTCCCTTTGTACTACCTCGATGTGCTTATGTACGGAATGACCTGCATGGATGGCACACAAACAATAGCTTTACACTGAATCTTGGTACATGTGACAATAATAAACCAATCCCAGTGTGGAGTTGCAGGGGCAGGCGAATGTCCGTCCAGGAATGCTGCCGACTGGCATATTCCAGAGTGCAGGAGTATGTGTTGAAGCTGGGTGCAGCCACCACAAAGGCTCTGTGGGGAAGGATCACAGTCCAGGCTGCTGCTGCCACTGGACACGGAGGGTCCGGGCCCCGTGTAACAGCCTCTCAAACACTTCACAGGTGCGTTGCTGGAGGAAACGGGGGTGGCGTTGACCCATTGTCAGAGAATGTCTTGGACTGACACTACAACGACTGTAGAGAAAGGCATTTACCAAATGTATATATTTTGAATGAAGTATACTTCAGGGAGGAGAAACAGGGCAGGATAGATGGCCTTTGTCTTGTGAATGTTGAGTTGAAGTCTCATCACTCGCTATGAAACTCTGTGACTGAATCATTGGTCCTAATGTTCTTGCAAGCTCTAACCTTTCCACCTAGCGACAGGTACATTTTCCACAAAAACATTTATTAACCAGAGCACACAGCTGCCGTGGCAACAATTCTCCTTGGTAATGCTACGGATAACATTTATTGATTTCAAGAGGAAGGGCGATGTGTTCCAGAGCACTGTCTCCCTCCACTGTGGACTGGGGCCAGTGTTTGTTCATGTTCCAGTGTTGAGCATCCAGGAATCACTGGATTATCCCCATACCCTCTCCTCTGGGTCCTCCACGTTGCTGAGGGATTATAGGGAGTGGCAACTTCAGGGATTTAGATCCAAGAACTGCTGACAGTAACACAGAGGTTATATTACTGGGCTATTAATCCTGAGAGTTAGAAGGAGACTCAGAGTACACTGTGGGAATGGGTGCAGTGGAGGCACTGGGGTAAGTTGCTGAACTAGCAATCCAAAGAATGCAAATCAAACAAAACCGCAGATGCTGGAAATCTGAAATAAAAACAGAAAATGCTGGAAACACTCGGCAGGTCAGGCAGCATCTGTGGAGAGAGAAACAGTCAACATTTTAGGTCAAAGACCCCTCATCGGTCATCCAAAAATCTTAATTCAAATCTCACCATGGCAGTTAAATTCAGTTAATAGTCAGGTTTTTTTAAAGCACTCATCATTAATAATGATGGTTCACTGGTGTCCTGTAGGGGAGGAAATCTGCCTCCTTACCCTCTCTGAGTCAGTGAGTATGTGACTCCAGGCCAACTAAGGTGGTTGACTCTGAAATGACACAGGAAGCCACTCAGTTCAAGGGGCATTTAGGGATGGGCAATAAATGCTGGCCTTGCCAGTCACACTCAAACAAAAAGTGGGGAAACTAAGTTCAGTTAAGTAGGGCCAGTGGGCTGAGGAATGGCAGATGGAGTTTAATTTAGATAAATGTGAGGTGTTGCATTTTGGTAAGACAAACCAGGGCAGGATCTGCACAGAATGGTAGGGTCCTGGGGAGTGTTGTAGAACAGAGGTGCAGGAACTAGGGGTGCAAGTATATAGTCCCCTGAAAGTAGCGACGCAGGTAGACAGGGTGGTGAAGAATGCATTTGGCACGCTTGCCTTCATCGGTCAGGAGCTGGAATGTCATGTTACAGCTGTAGAAGATGTTGGTAAGGGCACATTTGGAATACTGCACACAGATCTAGTCACCCTGCTGTGGAAAGGATGTTATTAAACTGGAGAGGGTGCAAAAAAGATGTACAAAGATGTTACCAGGACTGGAGGGCTTGAGTTAGAGGGAGGGGTTGGATAGACCAGGATTTTTTTCCCTGAAGCGTAAGAAGCTGAGGGGTGACCATATAGAAGTTAAAATCATGAGGGGCATAGCTAAGGTGGATGGCCACAGTCTTTTCCCCAGGGTAGGGGAGTCCAAAGCAAGAGGGAATAGATTTAAAATGAGAGGGGAGAGATTTAAAAGGGACCTGAGGGGCAACTTCTTCACGCAGAGGGTGGTGGGTAGGTGGAATGAGTGCTTAATGGTCAGCGTGGGGATTTTTTTTATTCCAAAATAAACTTCATTCATAATAAAAGACAAACTATATACAATAATAAAACAGTGCAAGCCTTTACATTCTTATACAGATCAATCATTAGTGTTACCTTTTTATATAAAAAACACAGCACCGATGCCACTCGTGTGGCTCCCTGGGGTGATACCCCAATCCTGTATTTACAATATTTAAGGGACTTCCTCGCCTGACCCCGCCCCTCCCTCTCCAGTGGCAGAAGAACCCTAAACTGTAGTCCTTCCCCACTGAGCCTTTGCGTTGGCTGCGCCCAGCTTCAGTGCGTCCCTCAGCACGTACTCCTGCAGCCTGGAATGTGTCAGTCGGCAGCATTCCCCTACGGACATCTCGCTGTGCTGGGAGACCAGGGGGACACTGGGCCGAAGAGCCTGTTTTAGTGCTGTTACAGCTTGGTGTCAGTGTCGATTTTTAAGCTCTTGTTCAAACCCATACCCTTCTGACTAAGGGGTGAGGGAGAGCTGGCCGTTGAATCTCAACTGACTCCTGCCTGCCTCTCCAACGCCAGATGTTTCTCTTCAGCATTTAGGAACAGGCAGGGTGTCTGCTGTGAGACCGACCAGAACCTAAGTAAATGGGACTTCTCATAAACACATTAATGATTCATTTCCACAGTACTTACTGTTGGCCTGTGTTTAGAGGATCTGAAGCAAAAGGAAGAATGTACTGGGTTGCTGGCAGATCAGACAGTGCTTGGGACAGGCCAGAGCCACCACTCAGAATTGGAGGATGTGACAATAAACAGGATCGAGAAAGGAACAGATAGAAATAAAGCAGGAGCAACAATAATGACATGGGAAAAGAAACCCTGTTTACTGTGAAGTGGCGAGGAGGTTAAGGAGGTCTGTTTGACCATGGAGTGATACTGCGCAGATACAGGCCCTTCGGCCCACCGAGTCCATGCCAACCATCAACCACCCATTTATACCAATCCTACACTAATCCCATTTATTCTCCCCACATTCCCGTCAATTCCCTCCCCCCCACCCCCCACCCCCAGATTCTACCCCTCACCTACACATTAGGGACAATTTACAGCGGTCAATTAACCTGCCAAACTGCACATCTTTGGGATGTGGGAGGAAACCGGAGCACCCTGGGGAAACCCATGCAGTCGCAGGGAGAACGTGCAAACTCCACACAGACAGCGCCGGAGGTCAGGATCGAACCTGGGTCTCTGGAGCTGTGAGGCATCACACAAAATAGCATGGCCCCACTCGAACATGCCTTTGGAGTTTCCAACCAGGCATCTCCACAACGCAGCCCTCTCTCAAAACGTTACAGCTGCAAAGATTTTGCACCACACTTCATAGACTTGAACACAGGAGTTTTGCACAGAGTGACACCGGTAAGTAACTGGCTGAAGGTCGTTAAAAGATTTGCCAAATAGAGTGGGAAGTGGTTGACTATTTCAAGTGAGCTGCATTTCCTCATCAACTTGTTACAGGAATAAAAAGACTGCAGCAGATTGTAGGTTTGCCTCTTATTCCCATTGGTCAGACGGGAACAATTACTCCTTGGACAGACTCAGTCTACAGAGTTACAATTCCCTGTGTTAGCTGGCCTCCCTCCAGTGAGGGAGTGGATGAGCTACACTTGGCAATCAATACAAGGTAAAAACCAGACACGGCTCCTGCTTCTGAGTACCATCCAGTGACTTTGGCTAAAGTGTGTGTGTGCGTGTGCGTGCGTGCGTGTGTGTGTGTGTGTGTGTGTGTGTGTGTGTGTGTGTGCGTGCGCGCATGTGCGTGTGTGCGTGTGCGTGTGTGTGCGTGTGCGTGTGCGTGTGTGTGTGTGTGCGTGTGTGTGTGTAGCGGGGGGTGGAAAAGAGCTCAGGAACTATGCCTTTCACAGTCGAATAGCTTGCTGACACTGCTCAGCAGAGGTGGCTGCCTCAGTGTCTCTGTAAGAAAAAGTCAGATCACTTCCTGGACTCCATTTCTGCATACGTTTCCCCAAAGCTGGTGCTATAGATATAAGAAAGTCACTAATACTTTGCATTAGTGGTGTTGCAACAACAACCTCGCACTCAATGTCAGCAAGACCAAGGAACTGATTGTGGACTTCAGGAAGGGGAAGTCAGGAGAACACACACCAGTCCTCATTGAGGGGTCAGCGGTGGAAGGGGTGAGCAGCTTCAAGTTCCTGGGTGTCAGCATCTCAGAGGATCTATCCTGGGCCCAACACATTGATGCAATCAGGAAGAGGGCACACCAGCGGCTCTATATCATTATGAGTTTGAGGAGATTTGGATGTCGCTGAAGACTCTTACAAATTTCTGCAGATGTACGGTGGAGAGCATTCTGACTGGTACATCACCGCCTGGTGTGGAGGCTCCAATGCACAGGATCGCAAGAGACTGCAGAGGGTTATAGACTCAGCCAGCTCTGTCACGGACACAACCCTCCCTGTCATGGAGGACATCTTCAAGAGGCGGTGCCTCAAGAAGGCAGCATCCATCACTAAGGACCCTCACCATCTGGGACCTGCCCTCTTCTCGTCACTACCATCGGGGAGGTGGTACAGGAGCCTGAAGACCCACACTCAACGTTTCAGGAACAGCTTCTTCCTCTCCGCCATCAGATTTCTGAACGGACCATGAACCCATGAACGCTACCTCATTATTCCTCTTTTGCACTATTTAATTTTGTAATTTAAGTAATTTTTATGTCTTGCACTGTACGGCTGCCGCAGAATAACACATTTCACGTCATATGTCAGTGATAATAAACCTAATAAAGCTGATTCTGATACATCCACAGAAAGTGGTGAGAGTGTGGAACTTACTGCCATGGGGAAAGCATAGACGTCGTCGCAGTGGGCCGGATATGCTAATACACTGAGATGGAGGGTTAGCCAGCGGCTTCTTCTTTTCCCCTTATTCAAAGAAGAATTATTCCGTGATTGCAAGCATCACATTATTACATTACTTCAATATTCCACCGTTACACAGTTTACAATCAACAGCTTAAGTTACAACACATCCAGCCTTATCCGGAATGCACTCAAGCCCTTGCGGTGCCCAACAGTCCAGGAAAGCCTCCCATGTACCTGTGGACACCACGCGCTTCTTCTCCAGGGACATACGGGCATGGATGTAACCCCGGAAGAGGGGCAGGCAATCAGCCTTCGACTGCCCACCGCCTGGATCTGTGGATGGTCACCTTGGCCAGGCCCAGGAGCAAAACCAGCCAGGAGATCTCCTGACTGACCCACCCCTCTCTGCACTGGGTGACCACAGACCAGGAGTGTGGGGCTGAAAGTCAGTGAATTTTATGGAGCATTAAGCACCAGCAGGTCAAGTTGGCCTGGTTTTGTGCTGTCAATTCTGTGTAAGTTTAACAACAACACGCCCCTTGCTGTAAAACCTCCCAAAAACTGAATGCATGTAAATGTGACCGCAGCTACCTTTAATCTGTCTGAACTTTTATTAACGCTGTGTGTATAGTAAAATAGTCGCATTCGGTCTCACTCAGCCTATCTTATCTCTGGCAGCTTTATTGGACCAAAATATACCTGCAATTGTCCCACTTCAACAACTCAGCCCTGAGGCTACAGTAATTAACTCACACGGCAACACAGATAGCGAACAGGTTTCCTGGAACCCTTCCTGATATAAAGCTTTCCCCACCTCCTCAGTACAATAACCACCCTTCTCCCCTCTTCATCAGAAGCCACGTCCTTCCCAAGGTCCTGTTCTACGGGCATCGCTGAGCTCCAAACCGGGTCCCACTCAAAAAACTCGGAAAACTGGTCAAAAGCAAATGTGCAACATGAGGGTGTTCACACCCAGAAAGAAGCACAAAATGACTTGCGTGAAGACAGCAGGGGCCGCACTCAGATCAGTGCAGCTGCCAACACTTTGCTGTGTAATGATCACAGAGGAGTGTCAGCTCTTAAAGGCAGCAGCAACACATCCTGGCTGCCATAGAGGAGAGACAGAGAGCGGGGAGTGGAAGACATCTCCCAAATTCATCAGGTCTTCAGCACTACAGCTGGGATGGAGTCTGGACCCAGAGCCATTGCTGTATCCGGTGCTCTCAGCTGCTTCTTGATATCACCTGGAGTGAATCGAATTGTCTGGAGACTGGTTTCTGTGATGGTGGGGATCTCAGGAGGGAGCTGAGACGGATCATCCACTCGCCACTTCTGACTGAACACGGGTGTGAATCCCTCCGCCCTGTCCCCAGCACCCACACACTGGGCCCCACCGTCACTTGAGGACAAAGATGTTCTTGGATCCTCCTCCTCCTCCCGGTTAATTGTCCACCACCGTTCACGACTGGATGTGGGAGGACTGCAGATCTTTGATCTGACCCATTGGCCGTGGGATTGATTCTCTCTGCCGACTGAATGCTGGTTTTGCTCCATAGCACACGAGTGGTCCTGTGTTGCAGTTCCACGATGCCGGCACCTCATTTTGAATTGTGCCCGGTGCTGCCCCCAGCGTGTCCTTCTGTCCTCCTCATTGACGCAGAGTCGGGCCCCTGGCCTGACGGGGATGGTGGAGTCAGGGGTACGAGGTTACAGGTGGTGGGGGTGGACGTTTCTGCTGCTGATGGTCCACAGTGCCTCATGGAGGCTCAGGTTTGAGCTGCCAGATCTGCCCTTTGAGCACGATGTAGTGCCACACCACACGGTGGTGGGTGTCCTTGGAAAGAAGACAGGGCTTTGTCTCCACAAGGACTGCGCAGTGGTCACTTCTACTAACGGTATCATGGACGGATGTATCTGCCACAGTAGACTGGTGAGGATGAAATCAGGTGGTTTAATCCCTTGTGTCGTTTCACTCACCACTTGCTGCAGACCAAGTGTGGCGGCTGTGTCCGTCAGGACTTGGTCGGTGCTGGTGTTACCAAACCCTCTTGATGACAGACAGTGAAGTTCCCACCCAATTCATGCCCAGCAGATCTTTACTTCATGTTCTTTATACGTGGCACAGTGGTAAATAACTTCTCCAGTGAACCCAGTGAGTTACAGCGGGCACTGGAAATGGGGTCCTTGTGACTTTAAGGCAGTGTGGGAAACATGGATCCAGTGAGCTTAAAGTGAGAGTGGGAAACGGGACTACAGTGAGTTTAAAGGGAGCAGGAAACGGGACCCTGGTGAGTCGAAAGGGAGCGGGAAACGGGACACAGTGAGTTGAAAGGGAGCGGGAAACGGGCCCCGGTGAGTTGAAAGGGAGCGGGAAACGGGCCCCGGTGAGTTGAAAGAGAGCGGGAAACGGGACCCGGTGAGTTTCTTTACAATATTTTTATTGAATCCATGAAAAAAAACAGAGTACATGCATCAAGAAAGAAAATAAAAATACTACTGAATATGTTGTATTAAATCGTACTTAGATTACAATACTCTAAATTAATAATCACATACAGTAATTAATTAATTAATAAAGGAAGAAAAAATTGAAATATTTTATTATTAAAAAAAATCTACTCCCACTACCAAAACCCAAAGCTGTTAGATGGAAAAAACAACAAGGAAAAACTTTTAAAAACGTAACCGTGTCAGCCAATATCTGCATTTTAGTCCCCAAATCAGAGATTCTGAAAATAATTCAAAAAAGGTCCCCACAGGGTTTGAAAGTCTAGGTTAGGTTCAAAAAATGAACAGCGAATCTTCTCTAGATTCAGGTATGACACAACATCCCGTAACCATTGAACATGCGTAGGCGGAGTAGCTTCCTCCATTTAAGCAACACAGCTCTCCTGGCTATAAGAGAAATAAAAGCCAGAATGTGTAAATCAGAAGCCTTCAAAGTTATATCTTTTTCTCCAACAATCCCAAATAGTGCAGTCGAAGGATTAAGTTTAAAATTTATTTTGAAAAGTACAGAAAATGTATGAAAGACCTCTGTCCAATATTTTTTAAGACTCTGACACGTCCAAAACATGTGAATTAAGGAAGCCACTCCGTTATTGCATTTGTCACAGTAAGGAGAAATATCAGAATAAAAATGGGATAATTTATCTTTAGACAAGTGAGCTCCATGGACCACTTTAAACTGAAGGAGAGAGTGACGAGCACATAATGACGAAGTATTAACCAACTTGAAAATTTCATTCCAAGTTTCCTCAGAAATTGACATCCGCAACTCTTGTTCCCAAGCGTTTTTAATTTTATCCAGTGGCACCTTACTCATTCCTAGTAATCTGTCATAAATATTAGATATTGAGCCATCCTGAAAAGGTTCCAAATTAAAGATTACATCTAATAAATTCTTATCAGGACTCAAAGGAAAAGAATGTAATTGAGATCGAAGAAAATCTCTAATTTGTAAATATCTGAAAAAATGAGTTTTTGGTAAATTATACTTGGTAGACAATTGTTCAAACGGAGAAAGGTTTCCTCCAACAAACAGATCTTGAAAACAAGTAATACCTAACTTGTCCCACTCTTTAAAAACTACATCAGTCATAGAAGGTTTAAAAAGTAATTAAAGAAAATGGGACTGAACAAAGGGACCCAGTGAGTTTAAAGGGAGCAGGAAATGAGACCCCGGTGAGTTGAAAGTGAAATCAGGTAAAGGGACCCCGGTGAATTTCAAAGGAGTGGGAAACGGGACCCCTGTGAGTTTAAAGGGAGCGGGAAACGGGGCCCAAGTGAGTTTAAAGAGAGTGGGAAACAGGGCCCCAGTGAGTTTAAGGGGAGCGGGAAACAGGGCCCCAGTGAGTTTAAGGGGAGCGGGAAACAGGGCCCCAGTGAGTTTAAGGGGAGCAGGAAACGGGACCCCGGTGAGTTTAAAGGGAGTGGGAAATGGGCCTCGTTGAGTTGAAAGGGAGCGGGAAAGGGGACCCAGTGAGTTTAAAGGGAGCGGGAAATGGGACCCTGGTGATTTTAAAGTGAAATCGGGAAAAGGAACCCCGGTGAATTTCAAGGGAGCGGGAAACGGGGTCCCATTACAGGAAGGATATGGAGGCTTTGGAGAGGGTGCAGAAGAGGTTCACCAGGATGCTGCCTGGATTAGAGGGCATGAGCTATAAGGAGTGTTTGGACAAACTCGGGTTGTTTTCTCTGGAGCAGCGGAGGCTGAGGGGAGACCTGATAGAGGTTTGTAAGATTATGAGAGGCATCGATAGGGTGGACAGTCAGAATCTTTTCCCCAGCGCTGAAATGTCTAATACTCAAGGGCGTGCATTTAAGGTGAGAGGGGGAAGTTTAAATAGATGTGGTGGGGGTGGGGTCAGTTATTTGTACAGAGAGTGGTGGGTCCCTGGAACAGGCTGCCAGGGGTGGTGGTGGAGGCAGATACGATAGAGGGGTTTAAGAGGCTGTTAGACAGACACATGAATACGCAGGGAATGGAGGGATGTGGATCACGTGCAGCCAGAATGGATTTAAATTTGGCATCGTGTTCAGCACGGACATGGTGGGCCGAGGGGCCTGTTCCTGTGCTGTACTGTTCGATGTTCTACGACAGGCGTGGAAGCGAGTGAGGAGAGGAAAATAGCAGAGCCAAAAACATGCACGCAAACAGGCACAGAGGGGCAAGTCACGTGGGCCGGGATCTGCAGACACAATTAGGACTTCTAAATACTGCAAATGAACGAAGAGCAAATTCATGGAGCAGTGGAGGGTCAGTTCTAAAGTCAGAGAGGCTGTAACGGAACGAAGCTCCGAACTGGCCCCCACAATAGGTAAGGTGGAATCCATACGGAATATTGGCAAACTGAGGGGAAATGTCGGGATCTATAAAGAAGGATGCAGTTACAGAACTCTGGAAACGAGGATTGGGCAGAGTCAGCACGGATTTATGAAAGGGAAATGGTGTTTGAATAATCCGCTGACCTTCTTTGCTGATGTGACTTGTAAAGTGGTTGAGGTTCAAACACAAAGGGTTAATTTTCAATCCGTGTGAGGGGCCATTTGTGGTCAGAGGTGCAGGGTATCAAGGTCGAGTTTATTGTCATGTGCACAAGTATGGTGAGGTACAGGAACAAAGTAAAAACTTCGACAGGCACCTAGGTACAGACAACACACTAAATATTAATTATACATAAATTATACAAGACAGTGAAGAAAAAGAGTGTGCAAAACAAGACATTAGTGCAAAAACACACTGGTCAGCTGGGATTTGGCTTCCCATCGGAACACTAATCGCAGGACAAAACAACGCAGCCCCAGGACCACTGACCGGCAGAATCCGCCCAGTGGTCAGACCAGCCTGTTGCGTTTGTCCAGCTCAGAATTGCTCTTTTAATGCTGGCCAGCAGGTGGAGATGTGAGCAGCGTTGAACTGGGAGAGAGAAGAGGCTGAAGCTTCGGGTCTGACTGCAGCAGAGTGACCAGCTGTGGTCTACACAAAGTCGCGGCTTTGCAAGAGACTTAGGTTAAATCCTGTCTCAGAACAACTCCATGCATTTGTCACCTTTAGACCTGACTATTGCAATCTGGTCTCATCTACCGCCCACTGAAGCTCAGAATCAGAATCGGGTTTATTATCACTGCGTATGTCGTGAAATTTGTTGTTTTGCGGCAGCCGTACAGTGCAAGACATAGAAATTACTCTAATTTACAAAAATAAATAAATATTGCAAAAGAGGAATGACGAGGTAGTGTTCATGGACCATTCAGAAATCTGATGGCGGAGGGGAAGAAGCTGTTCCTGAAACATTAAGTGTGGGTCTTCAGGCTCCTGTACCTCCTCCCCCATGGTAGTAATGAGAAGAGGCCACGTCCCGGGTGGTGACGGTCCTTAGTGATGGATGCCGCCTTCTTGACCACAGTGCACCAGTGACCACAGTCTCGGTGTAAACCAGTCTGAACTGCAGTGATGTACAGAACTGATAAGACATAAAGGTCCCTGAAATATAATGTGTCTTTCTTACCACCTTTAGGCCCTGTTTTACAGCAGTGATTATACTTCAAAGCCACTTGCTATATGGGAAATAGTCTGGGCCGTTTTGTGAGGCAAATTAAAGGAGTTTTAAAAATGTAAATACAGAAGCAAAACACTGCAGATGCTGAAAACCTGAAATAAAAGCAGAGTGTTGGAAACTTCTGGCACCAGCGGAGGGAGAAGTGGAGTTACATTTCAGCGGAAGATTTCCATCAGAGCATTTAAATGTAAATTTCTTTTGCTCTGCTTCCATTCTAAGCACCTCACCGTTGGTTAAATGTCATCAGATGTAAGCACTGTGTGGTATTTTAATTAATATGTCAATAAAGTGCAAGAAATTAGCCAATAATCAATGCAAGCTAATGTGGATTATGTTCAAATAAGCCTGTAGATGCTGGAGTCTGAAGCAAAAACCGACTGGCTGGAAGAACTCAGCCAGTCAAGCAGCATCTGTGGAGAGAGAAACCAGTCCACACTTCAGGTCAGCCACCCTTCTTCAGAGCTGGAGGAACGCAGTGGGTCGAGCAGAGCCTGTGGGAGGGAAGGAATTGTCGACGTTTCGGGTCGAGACCCTGCATCAGGGCTGAGAGTGGGGACAGGAGATGGTTGGTATAAAGGGGGGAGGGGGAGGGGTGAGACAGGAGCCCGAGGTGATTGGTGGACTGAGGAGGGGTGAAAGATGACGGACAGGTTGTGCCGGGTAGGGGAGGGGAGGAGGTGGAGTTGGGAGACAGAGGCAGGTGGGTGATAGATGGAGGCAGATGGAGCGAGGTGGGGGGGGGAAGGCGAGGGCGAGGGGGGAGACAGTGAGGTGGGTGATAAGCAGCAACACGAAGGCCACCAGTGCTGGAATCTGATGAGTAAGGAAGGTGATAAATGCAACCATTAGGGGAGAGGTGTATGGCAGATGGAGCCAGAATGAGATTGGGGGGGGGGTGGGGGTGGGAAGAGTCGGTGGGTAAAATGTGTGGGTAGTAGGTGGATGGAATCAAGGGAGAGGGGTGTGGGGGGGCTGGAGGGAAGGGAGAGGTGACAAAAATGGGAGGATTGAAGAAGGGAGGGGGAGGAACACACTGTAGGTGAACGTTACCTGAAATTGAGAAATTCAACGTTCTTACCACTAGGTTGTAGACTGCCCAGGCGGATAAGGTGATGTTCTCCCGGTTCACGTTGGGCCTCACTTGCGGCTGCAGACAAGTTTTGGATTACGATCGATGCTAATTCCGAGGCAGTGGACCTTAGACAGAATGCAAAAAGATAGAGGGTTGTATAAAGCCAAGAGGAAGAATAAAGAAATAGTGCTTTTAACTTACACTTGTCTTTAACATAAAAGGCTTTTAAGGTGAAGCTCACAGATGCATGGTGTGCTCAGCTGGAGCAAGTTTGGCCTTATTTCTCTGCAGAGGGTGAGAACACACTATGATGTGATCAGAACGAGAGGAAGCTGGGTTCTAATACATCCAGACTGATGAGAGGGATCAGTTTCGTTAAGCTAAGAGTGTGCCTCAGGCAAGATTTGGTGAGGAGGCCAGAGGCAGGGGAGAGACAGGTGGAGGTGTTCGATCGCCTAGTCCCATGCTGGAAGTTACTGTCTGACTCCACTTCAACGAGTGTTTTGAGGGGTAGAGCGCTTAGTAACAAATCCATTTTAGGCTAAGATAGACACAATGGGCCCAGTTGCCCACTAATGTGCTGAGAATTGCTCTAAATCAATGACATATGACAGATGTCAAGGCAGAGCTGGGGTGCCTCAGAGGTTTGTAGTTTGTTCACCAGCGACTGAGGTAGTAAGAGACCAATGGGACACCGGCAGACCCTTCAAAAAAAGATGACAAGATATAAGATTTCTTTATTAGTCACATGTACATCGAAACACACAGTGAAATGCATCTTTTGCGTAGAGTGATCTGGGGGCAGCCCACAAGTGTCGCCACGCTTCCGGCGCCAACATAGCATGCCCACAACTTCCTAACCCGTACGTCTTTGGAATGTAGGAGGAAACCGGATCACCCGGAGGAAACCCATGCAGACACAGGGAGAATGTACAAACTCCTCACAGACAACGGCTGGAATTGAACCCGGGTCACTGGTGCTGTAATAGCGTTACACTGACCGCTACACTACCGTGCCTGCCCGTCACTAGAGGGAAATAGGGAAGTGGTCGTTGAGGTAGATCTGATTCTGGCCTTGGTTTAACACCTTGATCAGTCCAAAGGACAGGTAAAGAGAAGCCCCTGCTGCCTGAAGTGAATCACACAACCTTGTCACTGTTTGTTTGCCTGGGCCACAATCAATTGCAGGTCATACATATGTTAGTGTTGCATGCCACACAGGTTTATGTGTTGTAATAATTACAGTCACTGCCATTTGTTTGTGAACCAATAAATCATCCCATTCTGCAGCCCTGTCCCGTGATCTGTATTAAGATAGTCAGTGGTGGATTCAAAACCGCTCAGTGTCCTGAGGTTTACCGATAATATGTCTCTGTTCAATCGATACAACCATATTGGGGTGAGCTCCAGGGAGTCTCCCTGCTTGTCAGATTACACCGATTTTTATATACAGTTAAGGACAGAGACCATGATTGACATTGGTACTGGATGGGTGACTATCTTGATCCACCCCTCTTGTCCTCAATGATGTTGACAACACTCAGGCCAAGACTTATGACTTATAAATCACAGCCCATTTATCTAGTCTCCTTTCACCCTTATTTCACCTGTGGTTCCAGTTCTCAAAGCACTAACGCACAAGACTACTACACTTAAACAGTACTTAATGTTGAACCTTTTGCTGGTGATTGAATCTGTTACCTATGTCCAGTGTCCCACTCTGTGTTGTGTATAGGTTATATTCATAGCTTCATAACAGTGCAAGGTACGTAGTTAAAATGAACCCTGTACTACAAGTACACTTAAAGTACCCTATGCAAGCCTAATTAATTCAGAATAAACTGGAGATTGATGCTCATGATCTGTGCATTCCCAAGGCCCATTTCCTTTGACCCTCCCATACTGAACTATAGCCAAAGACCATGAACTGTACCTCAGAGTCAAAGTCCAGTTTATTGTCAGATGCACAAGTCCACGTGTGCACAGGTGCAATGAAGAACTTCCTTGCAACAGCATCACAGGCACATAGCATCAGATAAGCAGCATTCACAAGAAAACATAAAGGAGCATCAAGGAGCTGTGACTCTCAGTCTCGCACACTCTGCCCTTACCCTCTAAGTGGCGATGTGAAAGGTTGGAGCCGGGCAGCACAAGGGAGCACGAAGATGTTTTGGAATGTTGCCTGTGCTTTAGCCGGTAGTCTGAATGAATATTGCGGCCCCATCAGTGAGGTGCCCCAGGGATCAGCTCTTGGCCCTCAGTTATTTACCATTTACACTAACGACCTGGAGGAGGGGGTAGAATGCAAGGTATCCGAGTTTGCCGATGACACCGAAATAGACGGAAGGTGTCGTGATGAGGACGTTGTGATTCTGCAATGGGATATCGATAGATTGAGTGAAAACCTGGCAAATGGAGTTGAATGTGGGGAAGTGTGAGGCCACGCACTTCGGTAAGAGAAATCAAACGGTGGATTATTATCGAAATGGAGGGAGACTGTAAATGAATGAAGTTCAAGGGGACCTCGGTGTTCTAATGCATCAATCATAAAAAGTTAGCAGGCAGGTCCAGCAAGTAGTTAAGAGAGCAAGTGGCATGTTGCCCTTTGTGGCAAAGGGGTTGGAGTTGAGGAATGGGGAAATTTTGTTCCAGTTTTACAGGGTGCTGGTGAGGTCGCACCTGGGATACTGCGCACAGTTTGGTCCCTTTATCTAAAAAAGGATGTAGTAACATTGGAGGCAGTCCAAAGGACATTCACCGGGCCGATCCCTGAGATGAAAGGTTTAGAGAAACATAGAAACATAGAAAACCTACAGCACAATTCAGGACCTTCGGCCCACAAAGCTGTGCCGAACATGTCCCTACCCTAGAAATCACTAGGCTTACCCATAGCCCTCTACTTTTCTAAGCTCCATGTACCTATCCAACAGTCTCTTAAAAGGCCCTATCGTATCCGCCTCCACCACCGTTGCCGGCAGCCCATTCCACACACTCACCACTCTCTGAGTAAAAAACTTACCCCTGACATCTCCTCTGTACCTACTCCCCAGCACCTTAAACCTGTGTCCTCTTGTGGCCACCATTTCAGCCCTGGGGAAAAGCCTCTGACTATCCACACGATCAATGCCTCTCATCACCTTATACACTTCTATCAGGGTTGTCCTATCTAAAGAGGCTGGACTGTTTGGGTCTGTATTACATGGACCTTAAAAAAATGAGGGGTGATCTTCATGATTCTGGTCACCACACTGTAAGAAGGATGTGATTAAGCTAGAAAGGGTGCAGGAAAGATTCACAGGAAGGTTGCCGGGACTGGAGGGCTTGAGTTATAAGGAGAGATTGGATAGGCCCGGACTGGTAACCTGGAGCGAAGGAGGCTGAGGGGTGACCTCATAGAGGTTTATAAAATCATGAGGGACATGGATAAGGTGGATGGTCACAGTCTTTTCCCCAGGGTGGGGGTGTCTAAAACCAGAGGGCACAGGTTTAAGGTGAGAGGGGAAAGATTTAAAGGGAACCTGAGGGGCAAGTTTTCCACGCAGAGGGTATGTGGACCAAGCTGCCTGAGGAAGTGGTAGAGGTGGGTACAATCATAACGTTTAAAAGATGCTTGGACGGGTACATGGATAGGAAAGGTTTAGAGGGATGTGGGCCAAATGTGGGCAAATGGGACTAGCTCTGCAAGGCACCTTGGTTGTCATGGACAAGTTGGGACAACAGGTCTGCTTCCGTGCTGTGTAACGCTGCTGAAACATATAAGATCCTGAGGGGCTTTGACAGGGGTAGATGTTGAGATGTTTTCATCAGTGGGAGTGGTCATCTAAAACTGGGGTACGTAGAAATTTCTTCTCGCAGAGCGTGGTGAATCTCTGAAATTCTCTCTCCCAGATCATTAGGGGTATCTAAAATGGAGGTAGATACAGTTTTGAAAGACTGGGGAATTAAGGGTGATGGAAAACTGGCATAGGAGAGGAGTTGGGCCCTGGGGCAGATCAGCCATGATTGTATTGAATAGTGGGACAGGCTAGAGGGGCCGAGTGGCCCACTCCTGCTCCTGTTCTGCTTGTGCTCACTGTCCCATGCTGGGGACTCCCCCCAGTATGGCCTCGAGGGAGGGTTGCACTGTCAGGGGAGCTGCCTATTGCTAAAACATTCACCTGAGCCCCAGTCTGCATTCTATTTCATAATTGCAGACTGGTCAGTATTTGTTGCTCAACAGACGTTGCTTCAGAAAGAGAAATCATGTTATCCGCTTATTGCCACATTACAATTTGTGGGCTCTTGCTGTGCACAAATTGTCTGCTGTGTTTACTTCATCATGACATTGACTGCGAAGCGACTTGTGATGTCCCGGAGAGTACACACCAGGGAACTTGCAACTGACCCCAGTTTCCCCTCCCCACAACACTACTTTCTGCTCCAGAATATGGGAACTGTAGGCCATTCTGCCCCTCTAGCCTGGGGTTGTGTCTGACCTATGACCTGACTCCATGTTATCACCTGGTGATCACCACATGTGTATCAGTGTTGGACTGGATTCAATGGCAAGTGGCTCTCTTGCCCAGTGAACACCCTTTACCCCGGCGAGTCCGTGCCCTTGGTGGGAGAATAGGGGAGGAAGATGGGGAGGGTGGCCACTGGTCAGTGTGGACGTGATAGGCCGAATGGCCTGTTTCCCTGCTATACCACCAGTTTCAAGAACAGCTACTTCCCTTCAACCATTCAGTTCTTGAACCAACCGGCACAACCTTAATCACTACCTCAGTACGGTAACTAAAATGGACTTTTTTAATGTTCTAATTGTGCTCTTTCTTGTAATAATTGTGTATAATTTATGTTTAATTTCTGTTTTTCTTGTGAATGTTGTGTCTCTAATGCCATGTGCCTGTGATGCTGCTGCAAGTAAGTTTTTCATTGCACCTGTGCATACATGGACTTGTGCATCTGACAATAAACTCCACTTTGACTTTGACTCTGAAAGACTTAACTGAAGAAGGAATAAAAACCGGAAATGCTGGAAACACTCGGCAAGTCTGGTAGCATCTATGGAAAGAGAGTTAATATTAACTCTGTTTCTGACAAAGAGTCTTTGACTTGAAACATTTTCTTTGTTTCTCCCTCTGCAGACCTGCCTGACCTGCTGAGTGCTTCCAGAATTCTCTGTTTTTATTTCAGACTTCCAGCATCTGAGGGGTTTTTTTCTGCTTTTTCATTAACTGAAAAAGGAATTAATTGGGGAAATGTGACCTGTTTGAACTTTCAAAGCTCCTCACCTCCTGCTAAGTTAATAGCAGTCACATGAAGGCATTGACTGAAAACAAGACAGCATTTGGAGACCGTTGCCAGCTGCTTTCTGAATCTATTGATATATTAGGTGAGCTTGCTTGTTCTTGTGTATTTGTAATTAGCAGGTGGATCAAAATGTAATCCACTCCAATCTCATCACTGGGCTTGGGCGTGTGCTTGCTTTATTCATCTGAGCAAATGATCACTCCTCTAGAGTACATAGAATGTTGGTAATTCTCAGTCACTGCTTTAATATTTACTTATTCAGGAGATTGCTGACAAGGCCAATAATTCTTGTGTATCCTTTTAGTGAGAAGGCAGAATAAGGGAAGCAAATTTCTTAAAGGACATTCATGAAGTGTTTTTACAACAGTCTACTAAATTGGTAAATTGGTTTGTTATTTTCACGTGTACTGAGGTACAGTGAAAACCTTTGTTTTGCATGCCATCCATACGGATCAACTCATTACAACAGTGCTTGAGGCAGTGCAAGGGAAAACAGTAACAGAATGCAGAATGTAGTGTTACAGTTACAGAGAAAGTGCAGTGCAGGCAGACAATAAGGTGCAAGGGCCATAACAAGGTAGATTGTGAGGTCAAGAGTCCATCTTATCGTATTAGGGAACCGTTCAGTAGTCTTATAACAGCGGGATAGAAGCTGTCCTTGAGCCTGGTGGTACGTGCTCTCAGGCTTTTGTATCTTCTGCCCAATGGGAGAGGGGAGAAGAGAGAATGTCTGGGGTGGGTGGGGTCTTTGATTATGTTGGCTGATTTACTGAGGCAGTGAGAAGTATAGACAGAGTCCGTGGAGGGGATGCTGGTCTCCGTGACTTGCTGGGCTGTGTCCACAACTCTCTGCAGTTTCTTGCGGTCCTGGGCAAAGCAGTTGCCGTACCAAGCCACGATGCATCCAGATAGGATGCTTTCTATAGTGCATCGATAAAAGTTGGTGAGCGTCAAAGGGGACATGCCAAATTTCTTTAGCCTCCTGAGGAAGTTGAGGCGCTGGTGAGCTTTCTTGGCCGTGGGTCGACATGGTTGGACCAGGACAGGCTATTGGTGATGTTCACTCCAAGGAACTTGAAAAGCTGTCAACCCTCCTGACCTCAGCACTGTTGATGTAGACAGGTGCATGTACACCGCCCCCTTTCCTGAAGTCAATGACCAGCTCTTTTGTTTTGCTGATGTTGAGGGAAAGGTTGTTTTCATGACACCATGGCACTGAGCTCTCTATCTCCTTCCTGTACCCCACCTCGTCATTATTTGAGATACGGCCCACTACGGTGGGATCATCTGCAAACTTCTAGATGGAGTTAGAGCAGAATCTGGCCACACAGTCGAGAGTGTATAGGGAGTAGAGTAGGGTGCTGAGGACACAGCCTTGTGGGGCACCGGTGTTGAGGATAGTTGAGAATACTAGTTTCATAATCACCAGTTTTTAAAATTTAATTTGCAATCTAACTTCCTCAGTTGACATGGGAGGCCATTGGGCCCATTGCGTCTGTACTAGCCTTCAGAACAGTCCCATTCCCCGGTGTATTTCTCTGTCATCTCCTCTCTCATGTGCCTCCTAAACTCCACTTTATTCTCCTGCTTTCCTCCTGCCTGCTAAGTGGTCATGAAGCTGCCAGCACGTCTTTGGGATGTGGGGGGAAATCGGAGCACTTTGGGGGAAACCCACGCGGTCACAGGGAGAACGTGCAAACTCCACACAGACAGCACCTGAGGTCAGGATCGAACCCGGGTCTCTGGAGCTGTGAGGCAGCGGTACCAACTGCTTCACCACTGTGCGGTTCACGGTGGGATTTGGTGGCTGGCCAGAGATTTAAACTCATGCACTATAGACATAGGCCTCTGGATTACTAGCACTAAACCAGCATCAGACAAAGACAGTGGAAGTGCAGCTTGGATTTAAAGGAAGGTCGCCTCTGATGGGTAATATTCAGGTTTGGGTGGTCAGCACCAGCACGTCGAGTGGGACAGTCCCATAACTTCTGGTAAAAACAGCAGGCTGGTGAGTGAGAACTCACTTTGCCCCAGTTTGTGGGCACCATGTGGCCTCAGAGAACCTGTGGAGACGTGAGGAGCCAAGGACTTGCCCCTGGGATTCATTTCAATTGTGGTGAGCTTGTCAGTGTCTGCTGGTGTCTGTCGATACTTGCCAACCTCTGGTCATCAATGCCTGATAGTGTCCACCTGTGTGTGTCTGATGTCCCTGCTGGTGCCTGCTGGTAATTGTGTGTCTGCCTGTGTGTGTCTGATGTCCCTACTGGTGCCTGCTGGTAATTGTGTGTCTGCCTGTGTCTTCTGTAGATACCTTCTGGTGTCTACTGTTGTGCATGCTTATCTACCTGTGCATGCTGTACCTGCTGGTAACTGCTGGTGTCTGCCAGAGCCTGCTGATGCATGCTAGTGGCAGCATGTGTCTACTGGTGTTGATATGAATGCCAGCATGTGCTGGTGTCCCAGCAGGAGATAATAGGGAATGTCCCCAAAGGCAATTGAGTGAGTGGGCACCATCAAACTTGGGGAAGGGGAGGTGAGGGAGTCTGGGCAAGAACGTGACAAGCTGTAGGGAAAAGAGACAATGGCGCTGGGCACTCGGAGCCAGATTTATTTTTCCACTGCTGTCATCTATCTCTGATGATAATTGGGATCAATGCTCTGTCAGTACAGAGGTCGGCATGTGCACAGCCTCTGGGACTTTGCTGTATGGGAACAGTGCGTAGTGAGTAGGAAAGTGCCTGTTACGTGAGGCACAACACGAGTCACTGCCTGACACAGTGCAGAATGGAACAGTTTGAGTTCTGATGGTTAAGGCAGCAGATCACCTTGCACCCCGTAACCCTCCAAGGGTAGAGTACACCGGGAGGGCGCACTTTGCTCAACCTCTGCTCCTTAATGACAGCTCAAAGTCAAAGCCGAGTTTATTGTCATCTGCACAAGTCCATGTGTGCACAGGTGCAGTGAGAAACTTCCTTGCAGCAGCATCACAGGCACAGAGCATCAGATAAGCAGCATTCACATAAGAAAAACATAAATTAAACATAAATGATACACAATTTTTAAAAGAAAGAACACAATTAGAACAAAAAAACACGACGTCCATTTTAGTGCAAAGTGATCAAAGTGGTCACAGTGTTGCTGTACTGAGGTAGTGATTGGGGTTGTGCAGGTTGGTTCAAGAACTGAATGGTTGAAGGGAAGTAGCTGTTCCTGAACCTGGTGGTGTGGGACTTCAGGCTTCTGTACCTCCTGCCCGATGGGAGCTGTGAGAAGATGGCACGGCCAGGATGGTGGGGATCTTTGATGAGGGATGTTGCCTTCTAGAGGCAGCGCCTCCTGTAGATACTACCGATGGTGGGGAGGGATGTGCCCGTGATGTATTGGGCTGAGTCCACTTCTCTCTGCAGCTTCTTAGGTTCCTGCACATTTGAATTGCCGTACCAGACTGTGATACAACATCAGGATACTTTCAACAGTACGTCTGTGGAAGTTTGTTAGAGTGTAAATTGGTAAATTGTTTTATTATTGTCACATGTACCGAGGTACAGCGAAAAACTTGTTTTGCATGCCATCCATACAGATCAATTCATTGCACAGTGCATTGAGGTAGTACAAGGGAAAACAATAACAGAATGCAGAATAAAGTGTTACAGTTACAGAGAAAGTGCAGTGCAGGCAGACAATAAGGTGCAATGCCATAACGAGGTAGATTGTGAGCTCAAGAGTCCATCTTATCGTACCAGGGGACTGTTCTATAGTCTTATCACTGCGGGATAGAAGCTGTCCTTGAACCTGGTGGTACGTGCTTTCAGGCTTATGTATCTTCTGCCCGATATGAGGGGAGAAAAGAGAGAATGCCCAGGGTGGGTGGGGTCTTTGATTATGTTGGCTGCTTTACTGAGGCAGTGAGAAGTATAGACAGAGTCCGTGGAGGGGAGGCTGGTTTCCGTGATGTGCTGAGCTGTGTCCACAACTCTCTGCAGTTTCTTGCGGTCACGGGCAGAGAAGTTGCCATACCAAGATCTGGATAGGATGCTTTCTGTGGTGCATCAATAAAAATTGGTGAGGGTCAATGGGGACATGCCGAATTTCTTTAGCCTCCTGAGGAAGTAGAGGTGCTGATGAGCTTTCTTGGCCATGGTGTCTACGTGGTTGGACCAGGACAGGTTATTGGTGATGTTCACTCCTAGGAACTTGAAGCTCTCAACCCTCTCGACTTCAGCACCGTTGATGTAAACAGGAGCATGTACACCGCCCCCCCCCCTTCCTGAAGTTAATGACCAGCTCTTTTGTTTTGCTGACATTGAGAGAAAGGTTGTTGTCATGACACCATGTCACTAGACTATCTCCTTCCTGTATGCTGACTCATTGTTATTTGAGATTTGGCTACTATAAGCCAAACCTCCTTAACCTCCTAAGAAAATAAAGATGCTGGCACACCTTCCTCATGATTGTATCTACAGTATGTGCTGGGGCCAGAACAGGTCCTCTGATATATTAACGTCCAGGAATTTAAAGCTGCTGACTCTCTCCACTGCCAATCCCCCAATTTAGACTGGCGCAAGTCCACCCAGTCAGACCCAGTTTCATAAAAACTTCAGTCAAGTCACACACACCCCTTTAATCTTTTAAATTTCACTTCCCTAGTTTGTAAAGTAAAAACAGAAAATGCTGGAAACACTCAGCAGGTCAGGCAGTGTCTGTGGAGACAAAACAGGGTTAACGTTTCAGGGGAAAGTCTTGTCAGCTCTGACTCAAGAGGCCGCCCCTTACTTGGTGGTCATAGATAGTCTAGAGATTGTAGAGTCAGACAGCATGGAAATAGGCCCTTTGGCCCACAGAGTCCATGCCAGCTATCATCCATTCTTTTACACTAAGGAGACACAGGAGACTGCAGATGTTGGAATCTACATCTATACCAATCCCATTTTATTCTCCCCACATTTCCATCAACTTCCCCCAGATTCTACCCCTCACCTAAACACTAGGGGAAATTCACAGTGGTTAATTAACTGACCAACCTGCACGTCTTTTGGCTGTGGGAGGAACCCAGAGCACCCAGGGGAAACCCATGTGGTCACAGGGAGAACAAACCAGGGAGCAAAAAGTGTAACTTTTAACTAATATTTTAATTGCATCACAGAACGCAAAATAAAGATCAGAACACTTACAAAATAATAAGATAGTTGAAGTATTATAAACAAACTTATTCAAAAATATAGTCCATGTTTTATTATTTTAGACATTTAGTTTTGGGAATTAAAATCTACATTAATTTTTAGAAGGCCAGAGATTTGCCAAGCTGTATTATGGTTTCGTAACCCATTAAAAACTTACATTGCAAGTGACAAAGCATAAGATCCACATGGCATTTTACAGGGAGAATCGATCGTAAATACCCAAAGTTCACACCAGTTTGGGGGATTTCCCTTGATTCTATTGACAAAGGTTGTGAAGCTTTTGTGGGAGGGCTTGAATCACCGACAGCAACTTCGAGGTTCATAAGTTCAGCCATGTACTCAGGGAAATCCCAAAGTTGCTGTCAGTTTCTGTCCAACAATAGTTTTGCCATCCCACTAAATCAGGAACAATGTAGAGAGAAGCACAGAGGGCATTGGAACGGTGAAACTTTCAACCAGTAGAAAGCGCGATGGACGAGGGAAATGTCTATTGAAGTTTTGAAATTAGAGTGTTGGGATTTTGCTTGCCGAAGGTTTGGAAACAAAGAGTGGCTATGTTGGAATTAAATGGCAAAACAGGCTTGAGGGACTGAATGCCCTCACTTGTTCCTGGAACCCTTCTCAATGGCTGCAATGCAACCATTAAGGTGAAATAATTGATTAATCCTGAATGAAGCTGCCCATTCCTGCATGTAGCAAGAGCTAGAAAACAGTCAGGCACAGACTGCTAGGTAGCAGGTAATACTCGCACCATAGAAATGCAGGCAGTGACCAGCTATAATGAGAAAGAGTCTATCCTGCTACCCTTGATGTTCAATGCCACTACCATCAACAAGACCCCACCATCAACACCATAGGGGGTCACCACTATCCAGAAGCTCAACTGGACCAGCCACAATTTGTGGCTGAAATAGCAGGTCAGGCACTGGCTATCCTGCAGTGAGGGTCTTACCCCATGACACCCCAAAGCTCTTCCACCAAGTTCAAGTTCAAGTCTGAAGTTTATTGTCACGAGCACACACACATACCCAGGGTATAAATGTCATGAAAACTGGCTTTTTGCAGCAGCAGCAGCACAGCACATTATACAGACACAACAAAGATAAATTGCCATCTGCAAATGACAAGTCGGAAGTGTGACGGAACACACTCCATTTCGCCTGGATGAGTGCAGATCCAACAACGCTGAGGAATCTTAACACAGGACAAAGCAGCCCACTTGACTGGCACCCCATCACCCTCCCTCCACCACCGGGACACAGTGGCTGCAGTGCATCTACAAAATGTACTGCACTTACTCTCCCAGGCTAGTCCAACAGCAGCTCCCGAACCCAATACCTCTACCACTAGGAAGATCAAGGGCACCGTTCTTTCATCATCACTGGGTCTAAATCCTGGAACTCCCTCCCCAACGGCACTGTGGGGGGGGGGGGGGGGGGGGCACCTTCACCATTTGTTCAAAAGGTGGCGCACCCCTACCTTCTCAAGGGCAAATAAGGACAGGCAACAAGTTTGCCAGTGGCATACAGATCGTGAAAAATAAATGAATTAAAAAAATTCTCCCTCCAACCAAAAGTCTCCTTTTACTTTTTCCTCAGATTTTCTGGTGGTATGATGCTGCTGTTTCCAGAAGGTTTTGCGAGCAGTTTTGGGCCCTGTATCTAAGGAAAGATGTACTGGCCCTAGAGAGGGTCCAGAGGAAGTTCACAAGAATAATCCCAGGAATGAAAGGGTTAACGTACAAGGAGCGTTTGATGTCTCTGGGCCTGTACTGGATGGAGTTCAGAAGAATGGGGGGGGGGGGGGGGGGCGCAGTGGAATCTCATTGAAACCTACCAAATATTGAAGGGCCTGGATAGAGTGGATGTGGAGAGGATGCCTCCATCAGTGGGAGAGTCCAGGATCCAAGGGCACAGCCGCAGAATAAAGAGACATCCCTTTAAACCTGAGATCAGGGGGAGTTTCTTCAGCCAGAGGGTGGTGAATCTGTTTGCCACGGTGGAGGCCAAGTCATTGGGTGCTTTTAAGGCAGAGTTTGATAGGTTCTCGATCGGTAAGGGGGTTAACGGTTGTGGGAGAAGGCAGGAGAATGGGGTTGAAAATAAAATCAGCCATGATTGAATGGCGGAGCAGACTCGATGGGCCAAATGGCCTAATTCTGCTCCTATATCTTACGGTCTAAAGTTGCTGGACAAAATAATTACCTGATAGGTCTTCCAGGAACTTTTCACTGTCCAATATTAAATGCTCATTCAATGGGGACATCTTAAGTAAACATAAATTTCTCCAGGTTCCAGAACAGCTCAGTAGCGGCCTAAGTGATTGTTATTTTTCTCTGAAGAATTTCACACTTATACCAATGGCAGATCCCCAGGAAAGACAATTACACCAAACCACCTCACTCCCACTCACCACTGACTCCACTGGGAACCCATATATCATAGATCCCACTACCTCCCAGTCCTGCAAAACAAAGCCCATTCCAAAGTCTTTCACGCTGAAGCCATTTCCGATCAAATCTAGGCTCACAATTTCAGTTCAGCACTGCTGATGAGGCAAACTATTCCCCTGACACCTTCCACCCCCTCGCACTCACCCAGGCATTTCTGGTTTGGAGATTCCCACAATACAAAATACAGCTTTCCACTTTACTCTGCAGTGAGTTACCTCGTTCGGCTTTGGCAACAGCAGAAAGATAGGTGCCAAACATCAATAATTTGGCCAAAGAGACTTGTTAGTGAGAAAGTTGTGACTGATGAGCCAAGCACTCCAGGCTGTGTGTGGTTCATACATGCAGAGAATTGTACACAGTGCATGTCCTTAACTGCTCTGCTGATGGGTCACATGTTTTCTTTACGACAGGAGCCAGTGAGATGTGTGTCCTTGGATTAGTTCACAGGTCAGGGGTGTCCATGAGCCAAAGATGAGAATCAGTGTTTGGCTAATTGCAATGGACAACATTGGGATTTGGAGGGGAGTGAGTGGGGTACAGAGGGGTGGGTGGGGTTCAGATAGGTGGGTGGGAGGTTCAGAGGGGTGGGTGGGGTTCAGATGGGTGGGTTGGGATGCAGAGGGGTGGATAGGGTTCAGATGGGTGGGTGGGGTTCAGAGGGGTGGGTGGGTGTACAGAGGGGTGGGAGGGGTTTTGAAGGGGAGTAGGTGGGGGTTCAGAGGGGAGTGGGTGAGGGTTCAGAGGGGAAAGACAGAGATGTGGTGTGTGGGAGGGGGAGAGTGGATTGTGCGATCTACAGCGAGGAGTGTGGGGAGGGTAAAGAGAGGGGAGTGGGGCAGAGAAGGGTTGGTGAGCAGTAAGGAGGGGGCAGATCGGGAGAGAGGTAGAGGTGGTAGTGGTGTGTTGTGGGAAAGAAAGTGGGGGGTTGCGACAGTAAGGGTGGGGTCAGGGGATAGGGAGAGTGTGGTGGCAAAAGGAGGGAATCAGGGATAGGGAGTGGGGAGTAGGGGAGAGGGGGAGTGGGGGAGTGGGGCAGAGAAGGGGAGTGGGGAGAGGGAGTGGGGAGAGGGAGGGGGAGGGGGAGTGGGGAGAGAGAGAGTGGGGGAGAGGGGGTGGGAGATGGAAGGGGGAGAGGGGGAGAGAGGAGGGGAGTGGGGGAGTGGGGTAGAAAGAGGGAGGGGGAGAGAGGTGGGGAGAGAGAGGGAGTGGGGGAGACAGTGGGGGAGAGAGTAGGGCAGAGTGGAGGAGAGAGGGGGGAGTGGGGGAGAGAGTCGGGGAGAGGGAGAGGGAGTGGGAGAGAGGGGGTGGGGGAGAGAGGGGGTGGGGAGAGAGGGGGTGGGGGAGAGAGGGGGAGTGGTGGACGGGGGGATTGGGGAGAGAGGGGGTGGGGAGAGAGGGGGTGGGGAGAGAGGGGGTGGGGGAGAGAGGGGGTGGGGAGAGAGGGGGTGGGGGAGGGGGAGTGGTGGACGGGGGGATTGGGGAGAGAGGGGGTGGGGAGAGAGGGGGTGGGGAGAGAGGTGGTGGGGGAGAGAGGGGTTGGGGAGAGAGGGGGTGGGGAGAGAGGGGGTGGGGGAGAGAGGGGAGTGGAGGAGAGAGGGGGTGGGGAGAGAGGGGGTGGGGGAGAGAGGGGGGGAGAGGGAGAGGGAGTGGGGGAGAGAGGCGGAGGGGCAAGTGACGGTGGGTGGGGAGGCGCAGCATGGGATAGGAGCAGGAGCAGATCACGTACTGTGGGAGTGAGGGAGTGAGGCTGTAGAGAGGGTTGGAGTGGGGGAGCAGAGTGGGGGGAGGGGAGTGCAGCGATCGGTGTAAGACTGAGGGGGAGGGTGGGGAGGAGGAGGGGGAGTGGGGAGGAGAGCTGTCACCGGTTACAGACTGGGGATCGTGCAGCGAATCACAACAAACTCTGCTCTCAGTCAAAGAACCCGCTGGGGACTTGGGGTCTGGGGGAGGACAGGTCACCGCATCCCCCCCCCCTCCTCTCCACCTCCTCCTCACCGCTTCCTCTCCCTCCCTCCCCTCCTCCTCTCACCCCACACCCTTCACTCTACCCCACCCATCATCTGCACCCCCTCCCCCCCCCCCAACGATGTCTCTTTAAGCCCCCAGTGTGTGGGAGGATCTAGGGGGCAGTTGATGGGAATGTGGGGAGGATGTAATAACCCCAACCACCCCCCACTTCCCACTCACCCCACCCCCTCCAACCCCTAGCCTCCCCACCCATTTACTCCACCCCTGAACACCCCACAGATTCACCACCCTCTGGCTGAAGAAGTCCCCCTCATCTCAATCGTAAAGGGATGTTCCTTTATTCTGAGGCCGTGCCCTCAGATCCCGGACTCTCCCGCTGATGGGAACATCGGTTTTAGTCCAGGATGGACGTCCTTTATCTCTCTGAGAGCCCCACCTGGGAACAATGTGATCCTGCCTGTTTCCTCACCTGCTCTGCTTGCCCCACCGCTGCAGCACACTGTCACTGGGTCAGTCCAGTGGACGGTGTCAAATGCAAGCTCTCCATCAACACAGCTTTGCTGAATTTGCACCATCAATAGTGTAGCCACTGGAAATGGAGTCTCACATCAAACAAGGCACAGCCTGTGTTTACTTTCTCCTGAAAGATTTTATGATTAATGTGTTGCCGTGCTGATTTAATATACAGACCTCTGCAGTATTTGGGATTTAACTCTGGGTACTACGGATGAGTTACTACCAGTGTCCTCAGACATTCATCAGTGAGTCTGTTGGTTGAGCTTGGGAAGTATTTTGCATTTAATTAACTGCTTGCTTGCTGAACAAAGTTATGCAGATTCACAACCCTTCATCGGCAGGAATCAAGCAGCAGGATTCACTCATAGAGTCAAGCTCTTCGGCCCACCAAATCCATGTCGACCATCAACCACCCATTTCCACTAATCCTACACTAATCCCATTTTGTTTTCCCCAGATTCCCATCAACTCCCCCCGGATTCTACCCTTCAGCTACATGCTACACAAAAACACAAGGAAATAGGAGCAGGAGTAGGCCACTCGGCCCCTCAAACCTGTCCCACCGTTCAATATGATCAAGGCTGATCTATGCTGGCCTCAACTCCTCTTCTGTGCCAGTTCCCCACAACCCTCAATCCCTCGCTCTTTCAAATATTTATCTATCTCCACCTTAAATATATCCAATGATATGGCCTCCCGTACCCTCGGGGTCAGAGAATTCCAGAGATTCACCACCCAACAAGAGAAGAAATTTCTACACACCTCCATTTTAAATGACCTTCTCATGTAACTATGTCCCCCTGTTCGTGACCCTCCCACTAGTGGAAACATCTCAACATCCACCCTGTCAAGCCCCCTTCGGATTAACCTACCAACCCACATGTCTTTGGGATGTCCGAGGGGACTTCCAGCACTGTTTGTGTGGAGTTTGCACGTTCTCACTGTGACCACATGGGTTCCTAGTTTGACCACCTTTGTCAAATTTCTTCTCAGCTCAAAGGAGAACAACATGTGCAAAAGATTTCAGAGGCGCGCAGCCAGTAGAGCTGCTACCTCACCACTCCAGAGACCCGGGTTCGATCCCGACCTCCAGTGCTGTGTGTGTGTGTGTGTGTGTGTGTGTGTGTGTGTGTGTGTGTGTGTGTGTGTGTGTGTGTGTGTGTGTGTGTGTGTGTGTGTGTGTGTGTGTGTGTGGAGCTTGCACGTTCTCCGTGTGACCGTGTGGGTTTTCCCCCCGGGCGCTCCGGTTTCCTCCCACATTCCAACTACGTACAGATCGCTGGGTTGATTGGCTGCTATAAACTGCCTAGAGTGTGGGTGAGGGGTAGAGTCTGGGGGGAGTCAATGGGAATGTGGGGAGAATGGGTTAGAAGGAAAATTAGTGGGGGATGGGATTGCTCTGTGAGCTGGCATAGACTGAATGGGCTGAATGGTCTCTTCCTCTATCATATGGAAAGATGGAAAGTAGTAAGGAGCTTGTACGTTCTCCCTGTGTCTGCGTGGGTTTCCTCCGGGTGCTCCGGTTTCCTCCCACATTCCAAAGGCGTACGGGTTAGGAAGTTGTGGGCATGCTATGTTGGCGCCGGAAGCGTGGCGACACTTGTGGGCTGCCCCCAGAACACTCCATGCAAAGGTGCATTTCACTGTGTGTTTCAATGTACGTGTGACTAATAAAGAAATCTTATCTTAATAAAATGACTGTGCAACCCCTAGTGTCACAGTGATAGCCCACAGCCCCAGAATAGCTTGGGAAACCTCCACCTCCTGTTCCCTTGCACTTACATTCTTCAAGCCAGTGGCTTCTCCCGTTTGTATTGTTGAGCCTGGAGATTTGGGTGGTTTCCGTCACCTGAGATCTGCATTGGCAGCTTTAGCTACTGTGCAACCACAACAACTTGCATTGATATAGTGCCCTGGACATAAATAAGTGCCTTGGGAAAACTCATAAGTGTGTGATTAGGCACAATGTAACACTGAGGCAAAAGGAGGTGAGACGATGAAAAGCTTAGTGGGGGGAGGGAGGGTTTTAAGAAACGTCTTAGAGGAGGGAGATGGAGGCTTGGGGAGAGAGTTCTGGAGCTTGGGGCCTTGGCAGCTGAAGACGTCCTGTGATGGAGCGATTAAACTGGGCAATGCTCTGGAGGTTTACAGTTCACACTTGAGTGGGACTCAGTGTCAGTTTGTAATGATCTGTGATTGATTGACAGGCTGCACACCAATGGTGCGATTAGTTCAACCAATGACCCAGTATCATGGAGCTGGTCAGGTTGTGACTTGAAATCTGCTCTGCTGTCGTTGGTTTGACACAACTCCCAGCTGCACTAACCCAGCATAAAACTTCAATACCCAACCCACTCTTCACCTTCTAGTCACTGTTCGATTCAACACTCTCTCGCACTCTGCTACTTGAATCAGCTCTAAACGAAAGCTGCATTTCAACTACCGTGTGTGTGTCCGTCACAGACCCTCTCAAACATGAAGAAAGGGCTTCCTTCAACCCCAGCAGGCATGCACATGTTGGAGGGGTCTTTAGTTGGAACTCCCCTCCAACCAAAGGCATCTTGAGTCCCAGACGCAAAAGACAGAAAATGCTCAGTAAAACTCAGCAGGTCAGGCAGCATCTGTGGAGAGGAGCAGTCACAAAGGGTCGCAGACCTGAATCGCTGACGATTTCTCTTTTTGCAGAGTTTTTGCAGCATTTTCTGTTTTTGCTTCAGATTTCCAGCATCTGCTGTTTTATTTTAATTTTCACTTACTGAGTTCCAAAGAGATTGCAGCTTGCCCTTCAAGCTGACTGTCACTTTAACAACCCAGCCCAAATGGGTTAATGCATCCTACTGTTGCATGTGTGGATTCAGCAGCATTTGATGCATCAGTTTTTGATTTTATTACCCTCTAATTTATCCAACTCATTACCTTTTAATTGAACGCTGCTCTGAATAAACAGATTACAACAAATTGTAATTACTGGGACTCTCTAATTACCGACTGATATCCACGCTCCTGTATATCTTGTCAGACAAGGCAGTGCTGATAGCATCACTTAAATGGCCATCAGCGTTTTCCTTTTGCGATTAGAGCACCAGGACGTGAGGCAGCATTAGGCCTCGATGGCCCGCCGCTTATGGTTTCCACGGCAACCCAGCTCTGGTCGCAACAGCAACAAGCTGTGAAGATTAATGAGGTGTGCCTCACGATTTTATTTCTTTCAGAATCAAATCTAATTTGGCTTCCTCCTAGACACGGCAGACTTGAAACTTGAAGTTAAGTGACAGGAGACTTAGCAAACTGATCCATTTAAATTACAGCCAATTCTCGACCAGAAGCTAACCGACCCAAAAGCAGAGAACTAAATCATTTTCCCTTTGTGATAAAGTATGCTTCACCCAGGCCTTACATTAAACATTAATCGTCCTTTGCTCAGCTCTTCATTTCTCATTGTAGATGACAAGTTATTGTGCCATTTCTGGCAATTTTTTTTCTTTTCCTTCTAACAATTATGGATCCCCTGTTGAGTTCCCAAGGAGATTTTGTTCCATCCTGCTTCAGAGCTCTCCCACAACCCACTCTACCACCCTCTTCCCTGTTTCCCAGATCCCAGATCCCAGATCCTCCGACAGGTTGTCACCCCTCTCTCAAAGTTCCCTCTCCACACCTGGGGGTCTCTCTCACTCTCCCTCTCTCTGTCTCCCGCCTCTCTACATCATAGAACATAGAACAGTACAGCCAGGAACAGGCCCTTCGGCCCACCATGTCTGTGCTGACCATGATGCCAATCTAAACTGCATCTCTGCCTGTACATGGTCCGTATCCCTCCATTCCCTCCCTGTTCATGTGTCTCTTGTAATGCGTTGCTATCACATCTACTTGCACCACATCCCATCACACTCCGTCCCAGGCTCCTACCAGTCTCTGTGTGAAAAACATGCCTCGTAAGTCTCCTTTAAACTTTCCCCCTCTCACCTTAAACCCATGCCCTCTAGCATTTGACATTTCCACCCTGGGGAAAGACTCTGACTACCTACTCCATCGCTGCCTCTCATAATTTTATAAACCTCTATCAGATCTCCCCTCAGCCTCCAACGCTCAAGAGGAAACACCCCAAGTTTGTCCAACCTCTCCTTATAGCACATACCCTCTAATCCAGCCAGCATCCTGGTGAACCTCCTCTGCACCCTCTCCAAAGCCTCCACACCCTTCCTGTAATGGGGCGACCAGAACTGCACACAATACTCCATGTGGCCTGACCAAAGTTTTATACAGCTGCAGCATGACTTCCCGGATTTTATACTCATTGCCCTGACTGATGAAGGCAAGCATGCCGTAACGCCATCCTTACCACTGGCAGGAGGTGAAATAGGCTCACTGCGGTGATCTGGGAAACATGGCAGTTAAGTTGCATCCAACAAGATTCCACAAGCAGCTTTGTGACAAAGGTTCAATCCCAACCTTGGATATTGTCTGGGTGCACGTTCTCTCTGTGACCATGTGGGTCTCCTCCCACATCCCAAAGACGTGCGGGTTGGTAGGTTAACTGAAAATTGCCCCCAATGTGTAGGTGAGGGGTGGAATCTGGGGGGAGTTGATGGGAATGTGGGGAGAATAAAATAGGATCAGAGTAAATGGGTTGTTGATGGTCAGTACAGAGTTGGTGGGCTGAAGGGCCTGTTTCCTTGCTGTATGACTCTAACCACACTGGAGTAGAAGAGTAGATTTCATGTGCTGGTCTCTGAGGCGGGTCTTGAACTGATTACCTTTCAAATTAAAACAACAAAAAAACTTTTTGAACAGTCCCCTTGTATCTTAAGATGAACTCTCAACCTCACAATCTACTTCGTCATGACCTTGCACTTTATTGTCTGCCTGCACTGCACTTTCTCTCTAACTGTAACAGGTTATTCTGCATTCTGTTATTGCTTTTCCCTTGTACTACCTCAATGCACTGATGTGATGAAATGATCTGTATGGATGGCATGCAAAACAAAGTTTTTCACCGTACCTCGGTGTATATGACAGTAATAAACCAATACCAAATGAGTTTACCGATCTTCTGATTTAGTAGAGAGCAATATAAAGGCTGAGTGATATTTGGTGCCAATGTTAGGAGCTGGTTGGTCAAGTTGGACCCGGACTTGTACAGAACTGACACAGCTCCCAGCAGCAGCATCTCCCTTGCAACTCAGTGTGATGGTGTGGAACATTCTCAAGCTTTCTACCATGGTCCTCAGGCAGGGAACGGGACCTCCACCTCAGGGTCACAGTTGTACCTCAACAATATCTCATCTGAGTTGCAGAGAGTTGTGAACACAGCCCAGTCTATCTCGGAAACCAGCCTCCCCTCCATGGACTCTGTCTACACTTCCCGCTGCCTCGGTAAAGCAGCCAACATAATCAAAGACCCCTCCCACCCCGGACATTCTCCCTTCTCCCCCCTCCCATTGGGCAGAAGATACAAAAGCCTGAAAGCACGTACCACCAGGCTCAAGGACAGCTTCTATCCCGCTGTTATAAGACTATTGAACGGTTCCCTAGTACGATAAAATGGACTCTTGACCTCACAATCTACCTCATTATGGCCTTGCACCTTATTGTCTGCCTGCACTGCACTTTCTTTGTAACTGTGACACTTTATTCTGCATTCTGTTATTGTTTTCCCTTGTACTACCTCAATGCGCTGTTGTAATGAAATGATCTGTCCGGATGGCATGCAAAAGTTTTTCACTGTGTGACATGTGACATGACAATGGTACATGTGACAATAATAAACCATTTACAACAGAGGTGGAATACTCACAAAGCTTTGGATAGCTCTGTCTCACATTCTGAACCATGTTAACATACAGTGTGGGTTTACAATAGTTGAACTAGTTATTGGGCAGGAAGTGGTTGAAATGTAAGTAACACTACGACATCCACAAGTGGTGAGAGAGCACAGCGTAAATGGAGACCAGCCAGCAATGGAGTTCATCACCAACACCGAAACACAGCCTCAGAAAACAATGGCAGAAGTCAGAATTGCTGAAGCATGTGATCCATGTACACTTGTCAGGGATTGCAAAAACACAAGCCTCTAACTGTGTGGGATCTTCTCTGGCTGAGCTTTCTGGGGGACAGCTTTAGATTAGCCGTCTGTGGTTCCCATATCCCTTGCGCAGAGCAAGTTATTTTGTGGAAACAGTTGGTGGAGTGGTTACAATCAGTCAAAGTGAGTGAAGCAGAACTAACAGAAAAACGGTGCCAACTTTGCTGCCAACCTCTCTGCTCCAGCATTGGTCTAGACATGAGCTACAGAACTAGAGATACTTCAGTCCTATGCTGAACCAGCTAAACCGAGCAAGGGCTGGTGATCCAGTCAGGGTTGTTGCTCCTGGTGATTTTTCTTATTCCTTCTTTGTTCACAGGACATTGATACCCGTGGCAAGTGGGGCTTTTATAGTCCATTCCTGAAATGAGTGGCTTTCGGGGGCCCACTTTAAGATCCCACTTTTGAGGGCTTGGAGTCACACATCGGCCAGACTAGAAAAGGCCGATAGGTTTCCTTCCCTGAAGAAAAAGACAAAAGTGAACCAGAGGTGCCGGAACCCGTGGTCCTTCGGCAGTCCCCGGGGATCGAGGACGACTTGCTTCCACCCCAGTTCTATGGGAGCATGGGGCCGATGTGGGAACCACAGACTCTTCCACAGATGGGGCAGGGGGTGTGTGAGGGGGTGGGTGGGTAGTTTGTGAGGTGGGGCACTCCTTCCACCACTTACACAGGGTCTCTGTGCGCGACCAATGCACGGACTCGAGGTTCTCCATCCCATCCTGAATGTCCCTTCTCTGCGTTGAGGGGCCAGGGATTCCCGGGACTCAGTGGGAATGATGCATTTCCTCAAGGAGGCTTTCAGCACATACCTGAAATTTTTTCCTCTGTCCAGCCTGGTGATTTCTTCCCAGGACAAAGCTTGGAATTCTGAATTTCATGGTTCCCATCATTGAGACTAACTTTCCATCCCAAATTTATTTAGTTGCTTGTATTTATATTTCAGTGATGGGATTCAAAGGGCCAGGCCTCTGCAGACTAAACTTGTTAGATGACATACACCTCGGACTCCTGCAATTTACAGAACAAGACCATTCAGCCCCATTGGTCTTTGCTTTTGTTTTATTGTTGAGTTGAGGATGCCATTGGGTTGGCCTCTTGTGTGAGGAAGTCTCTGCTGGCATCACTCCTGAAGGCCCTCGATCTAACCTTAAGGTGTTGCTTTCAGGTTAAGAGGAACTGGAGGGTAGCACGGAGAGAAGCTATTTCCACAGGATGGGGAGTAGTGGACCAGGGGAAGTTCTATGGTGGTGAGAGGGGACCTCCCAGTAAGATCCGTCCTGCACAGTTGGGGCATCACCCCCAGCGCGCGCTGCCCCCGGGAGGATTGCGCCGGGGACGAGACGGTCGCTCACCTCTTTGCGGGCTGTGGGTTTGCAAGGAGGGTGTGGCGAAAGATGCGAGGGTCCTTGTCACGTTTCATCCCCAGCAGCTGCGTAACAGAGGATTCTCTGATCTACGGGCTGTTCCCGGGGACACACACAGAGATGGACATCAACTGCTGCTGGAAGGTCATCAACTCGGTGAAAGACGCCCTTTGGTCTGCCCGAAACCTGTTGGTCTCCCAGCGCTGCGAGATGTCCGTAGGGGAACGCTGCTGACTGGCACATTCCAGGCTGCAGGAGAACGTGCTGAGGGACACACTGAAGCTGGGTGCAGCTAGCGCGAGGGCTCGGTGGGGAAGGACGACGGTTTAGGGTTCTTCTGCCACAGGAGAAGGAGGAGCGGGGTCAGGCGAGGAAGCCGCTCAAAGGTTGTAAATATGGGATTGGGGTATCACCCCAGGGAGCCACACGTGTGGCATCGGTGCTGTGTTTTTTATATCTAAAAAGGTAACACTAAGAATTGAACTGTACACGAATGTAAAGGTTTGAACAGTTTTATTATTGTATATAGTTCCTTTTATTACGAATAAAGTTTATTTTGATAAAAAAAAAGTTCTATGGTGAGATTGTGGATTTGCTAAGGGGGTGTGGAGACGGATGCAAGGGTCCGTGTCCTAGTTCATCCCCAGCAGCTGTGTGACAGAGGCTCTCTGATCCATGGGCTGTTCCCAGGGACACACACACAGACAGACATCAAGTGCTGCTGGAAGGTCATCAACACAGTGAAGGACGCCCCTTGGTCTGCCTGAAACCTGTTGGTCTTCCAGCACTGCGAGATGTCCGTAGGGGAATGCTGCTGACTGGCACGTTCCAGGCTGCAGGAGTACGTGCTGAGGGACGCACTGAAGCTCGGGGCAGCCAATGCAAAGGCTCTGTGGGGAAGGACCACAGTCTCGGCTCCTTCCGCTACCGCACATGGAGGGGCAGAGATGGGTGGGGAAGCCCCTCGAACAATGAAAGGGGGAGTCACCTCAGGGGGCTACATAAGTGGCAATGGTGCTGTGTTTATTTGTGTTTTCTCTTTAAAGTTTACACGACTGAATGTAACAACCATGAATGTTAAGGTTTTGTTTTTGCACCGTTTCTTCCTTTGTATATATTTCTTGTTATGAATAAAGTTTATTTTTGAAATTTAAAAAAGTTCTTTGGTCAGGAACAACATCAGTGTGCACTGCGTGATGATTACATCCGTAATCTGCTTGCTGAAAGTGACTGGATAATCACCACGTGGGTCCCAACTGATGCCAGGTCGCCTCTGGGTCCTCCAGGTGTATATGGCCTGCTTCTGCATGAAGGTGCTCAGACATGTGATGTTCAACAGTGTACACCTCACCTTTAAGTGGGCCGCACACAAACTGGCTTTCCTGGATCTCCTTGCTGGTGAGTCTAACCCCATCCAGTTCACTGACGTCCTTCAAGGAGAGAAATCTGCCATCCATACCAAGTCTGGTCACTACGTGACTCCAGGCCCACCTCGTGTGGTTGACTCTTAACTGCCCTCAGAACTGTCCCAAACACACCACCAGTTGTCCCGTTGCTGCTCCGTTCTAACCCAGAAGGAATAAAACCAGACAGACCACCCGGTATCAACCTAGGCTCCGAATGCAGACATGGCAAAGTCACTCCCACCCAGTCCCCCTCACGTACCCCTGGGGACTGGTGTCTAAGTGGGGAGAGCCGTCCCACAGACTGGTCAAGCAGCAGCCCGGCACAGTCGTACTCACAGAACCAGACCTGACAGACACTGTGCCGGACTCCTCCTTCCCAATCCCCCTCCCACTGGCAGGACAGACCCACCAGAGGGGTCGGCACAGTGACGGACAGGCAGGAGGGAGTAGCCCTGGGAGTCCTCAACATTGACCCCAAACCCCGTGACAACTCCCGGCAAAGGACCAAACATGGGTAGGGAAATGTCCACCTGGTTCCCACCTACCGTCCGCCCTCAGCTGGGGAGTGAATGCTCCGCCGTGTCGTACAACACTTGGACACAACATTGGAGGTAGCACGGGCACTGAATGTCCTCTGGGTGGGGGAAGGCACAGCTTAGAACATAGAACACAGAACAGTACATCACAGGAACAGGCCCTTCGGCCCACGATGTTGTGCCAAACTAATTAATATAGTAATTAAATGCCTAACTGAGCTAGTCCCTTCTGCCTACCCAAGGTCCATATCCCTCCATTCCCTGCATATTCATGTGCTTTTCTAAGAGCCTCTTAAACGCCTCTGTCGTATCTGCCTCCACCACCACCCCTGGCAGCACATTCCAGGCACCCACTGCTCTCTGTGTAAAAAAACTTATTCCCTCTCACCTTAAATGTGTGCCCTCTAGTGTTAGACATTTCAACCCTGAGGAAAAGATACCGGCTGTCTACTCTGTCTATGCCTCTCATAATCCTATAAACCCCTATCAGGTCTCCCCTCAGCCTCCGCTGCTCCAGAGAAAACAACCCAAGTTTGTCCATCCTCTCTTCATAGCGCATGCCCTCTAATCCAGGCAGCATCCTGGTGAACCTGCACCCTCTCCAAAGCCCCCACATCCTTCCTGTAATAGGATGACCAGAATTGAATGCAATTCTCCAGATGCGGCCTAGCTAGAGTTTTATAAAGCTGCAACTGTGTGATGACCAGAAGGTCACATGGAACCAGGCAGGTGATGACCTGTACTCCCCACTGCCTATGGTACAGGGTCGCAGGATGCAAAGTTTTCACCAATCCACATCCCTCACGTACATGTGCTCAGTTGAATGGCGACAAAGAGCCTCAGCAATATGTGACATAAGGGCCGGTAATCCTACACAAAGCTACTTCATAGTGTGAGATCACCAGCAAAGATATTTGGAGCTACAGTGGACAAGGTACCACAAGGAGCAGAAAATAAAGATATAAAGAAAGATATTTATTTATTTGTCACGTGTACATCAAAACACACAGCGAAATGCATCTTTTTGCGTTACTGAGAATGTGCTGAGGGGCAGCCCACAAGTGTCGCCACGCTTCTGGCGCCAACATAGCATGCCCTCAGCTCCTAACCCGTATGACTTTGGAATGTGGGAGGAAACCGGAGCACCCGGAGGAAACCCACGCAGACACGGGGAGAACGTACAAGCTCCTTACAGACAGCAGCGGGAATTGAACCCGGGTCGCTGGCGTTGTTAGAGGAGAGGATAGGAGACTGGAGACCCAGTAGGTTAAGTGTGTGGGTGATAGGAAGCTGGGGCTAGTGGGGGGGAGGAGGGTGAGTTGGGAGAATCTGGGGAGATCAGAAGAGGGGACAGAGGGGGAGCAGGTTACCTGAAAGTGGAACGTTGAAAATCAAAGTCAAAGTTGAATTTAATGTTCATACCATTGGGTTGTAGAATACCCAGGTGGAGTATGAGGGGCTGTTCTTGTTTGCCTTTGGCCTCACCCTGGCAGTGGAGGAGGCTGTGGGTGGACAGGGGAATGGGAAGGGGAATTGAAGTGGCTGCCACCGGGAGCTCGGGACGGCCATTACGGACAGAGCTCAGGTGTTTCGCAGAACAGTCGCCCAGTCTGCTCTCGGTCTCGCTGATATAGAGGAGGCCACATCGAGAGCACCTAATGCAGTGGACGAGGTTGGAGGAGGCGCACGCGTGCCTTTGCCTCACCTTGAAGGTACCACAAGGTATCTATGCAATCAAGATGAAACACTAATAGCCACAAGTACCCAAGAAAAAATTCTTTGATTATCACAAGTGTTCAGGTAGCAACATGAACACAATGTCAAGTTCAAACAAAGGAAATGTACATTTGTACAAAAGGACGTGGTTTACTTTGGGCTAAAGGTTGATGCAGATAGATTCAGCAAGTCAAAGAAAAAGTGGAAGGAAACTTGAAACCACTGCAGAACTGGGATCATTCCCAGGGATGGGATGGGACTCTGCTGGATTCCTGCCAGATCTTGCAACAGTACTTGAGACTCACAAAACTTGTGAATAGGTTAAATCTGTAAAAGTGTAGCCTATGTTAATGTGTGACATATGTACAATGCATGCACACATTTGCAATGTCGTTAGGTGCAGCCATTTTATTCTCCCCACGTTCCCCACAACTACCCCCAGATTCTACCCCTCACCCACACACCAGGGGCAATTTACAGCAGCCAATTAACCCACCGACCCGCACGTCTTTACCCTACTCATTGCGTCAACCTTGTTAATGCCCTCATTTCATCCTTGCCAACAGCAGAGTGACTCACCCATTCTGCCTGCAACCATCATTCCTTGGAGTTCTTTTGTTTACTCAGATTTAGTTTTGCAACGTCAGGGCTAAAAATATGCATTCGTCAACATTCAAGGAAGAGTTTGAAATAGTTACTAATTTTCAACTTGTGGAAATGCAGCTGAGGAGGTGGTCATATCCCACTTTGGAGCATTTCAGACTGAGCTCTGTAATTTGGCTGATTCCAAAGGAAGCAGAGTGTTTAACAATTCAGGCTGCTCCCTCTAATCTGTTTGCTTTGAGTTATTGCGGACAGGACTTGTCTTCCTGCACACACACACACACAGACACACACACACACACACACACACACACACACACACACACACACACACAGACACACACACACACACACACACAGACACACACACACAGACACACACACACACACACACACAGACACAGACACAGACACACACACACACACAGACACAGACACACACACACACACACACAGACACACACACACACACAGACACACACACACAGACACACACACAGACACAGACACACACACACAGACACACACACACACAGACACACACACACACACAGACACAGACACACACACACACACACACAGACACAGACACAGACACAGACACACACACACAGACACAGACACACACACACACAGACACACACACACACAGACACAGACACAGACACACACACACACACACAGACACACAGACACACACACACACACACAGACACACACACACACAGACACACACAGACACACACACACACACACAGACACACACACACACACACACACACACACACACACACACAGACACACACACACACACACAGACACACACACACACACACACACACACACACACAGACACACACACACACAGAGGCAGTACAAATCAAAGCAGCTGCCGACTGGAAAACCGAAACAGAAAACACCGGAGAGGGAACACTGGAAAATGGACAAGCTGGGAGTGTCCAGCTGGTCCGAACAAGCCTGTCCAGTGTATCGTGATTGCGAGGTCACTGTTACCACATATCTCCAACCTATAGCTTCCCCCAGGGTCCTGGCTTTCTGGAATACGGCCCATAGACATTGAAGAAGCCTGAGGCATGTAAGAAATCCCCTAATTTCTGCTCAACGACATTGCCTCATAGGGCCGGAGGCAAATTTTCCTGGCAGATGATGTCAAAACGACACCTGGCAGCTCTCCTCCCGTCCCCCATCCCTGATGTGGAGTCAGGAATGATCATGGTTTGGTGCTGCTGGCAACTCCTGTCTCCAGCCAGATAGAATTGGTGAGGAACATCTGGAAGGAATAGGCAATTCTGCCCCTTAAGCCTGTCTTGCCATTCAGTCAGGTCATGATCCAATTGTAACTCAACCTTATTAATCTGCCTCAGTGCCCTGCCACAACAAAAATGTCTCTCCAATTTGAAGTTTCCAATTGTCCCCAAGTACTTTTGGCAGAAAGTTTCAGAATTCCCCTCCCATTGTGTGAAAGTGTGCTTCCAGGCTTTAACTTTGAGGAGATAACTTCTTGTTCTGGACTGCACTCTCTCCACAGCCCCACCAGTGTATTTTGTTTCTCTCTACCTACCCATCAATTCCTTCAATCATCTTGAGTGCTTCAATCAGATAAGGACTTACTTTCCACTCAAAGGAACAACGTTCGAGTCACTGCCAGACTTGGCCTCGTTGGTGGACATCTGTTAGATGCAGTGGGATCGGGCCAAATGAGAAGCCAGCTTCATCCTCCAGCTACCTGCAAGAAACAAATCCCCTCCCATGCTCTCCTCTGCTGTCTGCTGTGACTCAGTCAGTGGTGCTGAGGTTATGGGTCTCACTTCCAGAGACTTGAGCAGGCTGATCTTAGTGCAACACTGAGGAAGGCTGTACTGTCAGAGCTGCTGCTTTCAGATGAGAAGTTAATCTGAGGCTCAGGTGCACGTGAGGAATTCCAGGGCATTACTTCAAAGGTCTCCCTGGTGATCCGGCCAATATTTTAGTGCACATTCACATTTCTGAATGAATACATTTCCTGATCTTGTGGTTGTGGCAGTTTGTGCATATTGGCTGTAACATTTCTGACAGGGAAAGAGGGGGTGTCTGGACTTGGAAGGGAGGGCAAGAACTGCCAGACAAAACGTGTGACGTCACAGGTCAGGCAGGTGTGTGTATCATTACATCATTACTTGAATTGGTTTATGTTCTTTGATTTCACATCAGTAATGCAAAAAATAATGTACTGTTATTGGTATTGGTTTATTATTGTCATTTACACCGAGGTACAGTGAAAAACTTGTCTTGCATACCGATCATACAGATCAATTCATTACACAGTGCAGTTACATTGAGTTAGTACAGAGTGCATTGATGTAGTACAGGTAAAAACAATAACAGCACAGAGTAGTGTCACAGCTACAGAGAAAGTGCAGTGCAGGTAGACAATAAGGTGCAAGGTCACAACAAGGTAGATCGTGAGGTCAGACTCCATCTCATCGTATAAGGGAACCGTTCAATAGTCTTATCACCGTGGGATAGAAGCTGTCCTTGAGCCTGGTGGTATGTGCCCTCAGGCTCCCGTACCTACTGCCTGATAGGAGGGGGGGAGAAGAGAGAATGTCCCGGGTGGGTGGGGTCTTTGATTATGCTGGCTGCTTTACCAAGGCAGCGAGAGGTAAAGACAGAGTCCAAGGAGGGGAGGCTGGTTTCCGTGACGCGCTGGGCTGTGTATTATTCATTTCAATAACACAAGTGAAATGTTTGTGTATAAAATAAGTTATGACATGCGTATTGGAGTTATCTTGTTAAATCTGCATGGAATAGAAGGACAGAGAAATCTTGTTGTAAGGGAAATCTCAATACCTTAGCCAAGGGGTCAGTGCAAGGTCTGTATCCCAGTAAAGATTTGGCATGGTGATGTAGCACTGATTCTCTATTGCACCCATTGCTATACCCAACCAGGGGGGATGCTAATCTGTGTCTCCCCAGTGCTCACCCTTCCTGGGGGACCCCAGACAATAAATACTGCCCAGCTGTTCCACTGTGAAGATCACTGTTCATTTCTCAGTGCGTAACTAATGGAGCAGGGGTCCTGGATGACGCTATTTCAGCTCTCAAGTGCCCCGTGTAGCCCTTCCGATGGAAGCCCAGCTGGGAGCCAGTCATACTACTATCTGAATGGGCGCAATAGATAATCAATGCTGCCTCACCCTGCAAAACCTTTACTGAGACACAGACAGTGGCTAAGGTATCGAGAGTTCCCTTACAACAAAATTTTAATGTCCCTCTATTCCAGCTAGATTCAATAAGACAACTCCAATACCCAAGTTATAGCTTATTTTATACACAAACTTTACAACTGTATTACTTATGTGAAATTAAAGAACAAAACCAATCACAGTAATGATGTGTTCTTGGCTGTCTAATTTAGTCTATGAATAATAGATCACATGCTATAATAAATGGTATTTGGCAAACTATCAGTCTCACTGGGAGGTGCATCCACTCAACATTAAAGGGTTCAATTGACAAAGTTGTTTGCCTCAGGAATAATAAGTGACCAAGCTGTGTGTGCACTGGGAGTGGACCAGGCAGTCCATTACTGCTGCTGGATTCTGAGCTTCCATCTCACATCTGGCAGCATCGTATGACACAGATTGATGGCTGCCCATGGACATTTAACTCACCCGCAGCAGGCTTGTGTCTGCACTATATTAACAGGTTGCCCTGCCTGCATTTGTAACAGTGACAGAAGCAACTGGGCTGGAACATCTGGTTACTTGGAATTAACAACATAGAGATAGTGAAGTAGCCCCCACCACACCACACCGATCCATTGACTTGCCAGATCCATTTTTAGCTACATTGTGGATGTGTTCATGATGAGGTCCCTCAGGAAAACTTCATTGCAAAATCAGAAATGTGTTCACTGCTGATTTCACTACCGGGGAGGGGAGGGTGGGAGGGTGGGAATGGCTGGGGGAAGGATCTTCCTTCAGATCCTCACAATGTAGCAATGCAAAACCAGCAGACAAATTCTTCCCCAATTAAGGTGACATCCTACCCCCACTCTGACCTCTGCCTATGGCGTCTGACACTGTTCTGATGTAAGCTCGACGAACGTCACCTCATCTTCCGTCTCAGTGTGTTGCAGCCCTTGGGACTCTGTATCAAATTCAACAATTTCAGACAACCAGTTTTCACTGCTGTGTGTCAGAACCAGCCAGTTCCGATGTAAGACCATCCACTTTAACTCAGTTTTTCTCTCTCCACAGATGCTGCCTGACCTGCCGGGTATTTCCAGCATTCTCTTTTGTCCCAGATTTCCAGCAGCTGCCATCCTGTCTCTCAGTTCCAACATGTCCTTCTGTTTTTTCCCTCCCTCCCTTACTGCCCTGATCCATCTGTTAACGTGACGGCTGTGAAAGCACAGTGTCACCTGGACAACCTCAATCTCCATCCTGTCACATCCTTGTCCCCCCCACCCTGCACCTCTGCAACTTAAAACACACTCATTTTCTCAGGGTCCCAGTTCTGACGAAGGGTCTTTGACCTGTTTCTCTCTCCACAGATGCTGCCTGACCTGCTGAGTGTTTCCAGCACCTTCTGTTTTGATTGCTTATCTTTCCCAGAAGTGGATAGCCATTGAGGTACCAGAGGGTAGACGACACAGGCAGCTCTTTGCCACGTCGTGACCTTGTGCCTCTGGGAGATGAAGAGAGAAAGGCTGAAGGAAAATCTGAAAAAGACAGCCTCAAGTAATACCATGAAAGTTCCCTGACTGGTAGATTTCTACGTTGGTATGGAAGTGTCTATAGTCAGAGGGCATAGGTTTAGGGTAAGAGGTTTAGTTCAAGTTTATTGTCATGGGTATACATACACAGGGTATAAATGCCATGAAAATTCGTTTTTTGCAGCTAAGTACATTTAGAGGGGATCTGAGGAGGAATCTTTTCCCCCAGAGGGTGGTTGGAATCTGGAATGCACTGCCTGAGGGGTGGTGGAGGCAGAGACTCTCACAACACTTAACGAATGTTTAGACGAGCACTTCAATCACCAAGGCAGAGAAGGCCACAGACCAAGTGCTGGTAAATGGGCTTAGCACAGGTGGGTACTTGATGGTTGGCATGCACACGGTAGGCTGAAGGGCCTGTTTTTGTGCTGTGTGACTCTATGACTTTATTTCCTTGGTGATCATTGTATAATGAAGCCTTACATCAACTCCCGGTGAACAGGGTGACCATTGGTGCCACACATATTGTGTGCAAGCAATCTCTCAACATCTAGTGTGATGTGGATGTTCATTTGAGGGCAGCACGTTCACAAGCTCCTCCAGCCTCACAGCTCCCTGAGACCCCTGCCCACTCCCTTCAATCCTTGCCTGCTTCAGCATTCCTGCTCTCCACTGGTCCACCAGTGGTGGCTATGCCTTCAGCTGCCAGGGTCTAAGTTCTGGAGTTCCCTCCCTAAGCTTTCAGTCTTCAATTCTGGTGTCTCCTCGGGTGCCAAAGTTTTGTCTGACTACGCTCTGTGAAGGGCCCCGACAGGCTCAGGCTTTGCTAGTGGCGCTACACAAATGCTGGCGATTGGAGCTGCCATGCCCTCAAATTATTCCCGGACCCTAGGCTAATGCATTGAGAATACAATAGGAGTGTGAAAAATAACTCAGTCAGGTTTCTTCTCTGGAAGCCAGCCCAAAACTGTCCGTTATTAACATAAAATTAGGGCACGGACCAATAGTTGGCCAGCACTGAGCAGTTTAATTAATTGGCAACTCGCTAACACATAGGAACCACATTAAAAACTGATGCAATGTAGGAGCTAGTTGTATGATCTGGGACTACTGACATTTCCAATGTTTTCTTACTACATGAGAGGCTATTCAGCCCATTGAGTAAATGCTGGCTCTCAGAGCAATCCCATCAGTCCCATTCTCCCACTTATTTCCCTGTAACCCATGCTCCCCACATTCCCATCAACTCCCCCCAGATCCTACCCCTCACCCACACACCAGGGACAGTTTACAGCAGCCAAATAACCCACCGACCCACACGTCTTGAGGCTGTTGGAGGAAACCCTGGGGAAACCCACATGGTCACAGGGAGAACATGCAAACTCCACACACAGACAGCGCCGGAGGTCAGGACTGAACACGGATCTCTAAAGCTGAGAGGTAGCAGCTCTAGCCCCTGGTTTCCATACTGGATCTGCTCAGCCAAGGATGCAGCCTGCAAAACCCTCTGACTCCACCCTTAAATCCCAGCTGTGGTCCGTCAGAAGGGAGGGTGAAGTCTGCCAGACTCGGCGAGTCAGATGCCAGAGGTGCCTGACAACATCACACACCCACATGCTGCCTACGTGCAGATCTTCGACTGAGGACCTCCCAGTAGCACAGCCCTGCCCCCCATCCTCCATTGCCACAGGGCACATGAATTCATCAGAAGCCCGTGCTAAGCACAGGGACTCCCATCAGCATTCAGGTCCACTCGACCTTGGCAGTTGATGACTGGATCCAGTGCCTTGGCTGACCACAGTGACCGAGGCTACAGCCTTTCTCCACCTGCTGTGTCTAGAACTCCTACCTTGACCTTCCCACCATGGGTGGCCCTTCTAGGAGCATAAACTCCAGATGTCATGGCTCCTAGGGTCATTGGAAGAATAAGTCCCTCCCCCACAGTACGGCAAGAACCCCTGCAGAGGCCCAGCTGTGTGCCCCTACCACAGCTACCAACGTGGCTGGGTGAAGTACAGTGTAGACATTGTAAACCAGTAGAAATATCACCCAGTATTGGGCATATAAAATCCAACTAGTGCCTTAAGGCACTGAACCATTTGGTACCAGACTGGAATTGCCTAGTTGGGTCCTGGAAGCTAGAGAGACTCAGGGCTAACGGGGGCTTGGATGGAAAACCATCACACGCTGTTCAGTCTCATCATAGAAGAGGTGGGCTGCACCAATTCACTCCGCCTGAGCACATTACAACAGCATTGGGTCAGACTTTGATTGGGATACAAGCAGAAATCACTCCAGATTAGAGTTCCTGCTTATTTCCTGATATATACAGTTAGGTCAGGGTCACAGCCCATGACCTGTGGAGGACATTATATCTGTGGAACCAGAACATAGGAGGCTCTGGAGTTTGAGGAGGGGCTAGCAGGAAGAGACACAATGAAGAGTACCAGGGCAAGGAAAAATGCATTTCATTTTGCTTTAAACTTGATATATAAAAAATAAAGCCCATGGAATCCAAGGCAAGTTGGCAAATCAGATCCAAAGTTGGCTTGGTAATAGGAGGCAGAGGGTGATGTGGAGTTTGCTTTTCTGATCGGAAGTCTGACATACACAAGTTTTGGCGCTGGGATCCTTGTGATATACACAAATGAGTTAAATATGAATACAGGAGGTACTACCACACCCCACAACTATTTCCCTATAGTTTCACTGCTGTGCATTCTTGGAAGGTCAACTCCTTTGATCTTACGTCCAGGTCATTTTCCTTACACGGCAACCCATAAGTGGGGTTCCAAAGTTGGCACTCAAACAATATTGGTGCCTAGTGGGCCAAGAAGCTGTAACAATCATCACGTGGGTGTCAAGTTGGAAAGCAGAGGCATGCTGGGGAGAGTCAAGTATTGAAGACTTGGTTAGTCAATTCACAGCACATGGACACTTACTACCCTGAAGCTATGCCTCATTGCTGGCCTTATCCTTGTTACATGGAGTCACAAGGTAGGGCTGAGGATTTGTTTCATACCAGTGTAAAAAGGGAACAAATAAAGAAAGCATCCAGAGTTCACCTACCACTTGCCTTTCACAAACTAACACCACAGTCAGGTTGTTACAGATCCACATTACAACTTCACTCCCTGGTTGATGGGAAAGGGGCATCAATTTTCACAGCTGTGTTGACAACTTTGCATCAAAACATTTAAGCACTAAACTCCTACTTAAGTGAGTGCTAAAAGATGCATTGTGTTTTCCTGATGCTTGGCCAACATTTGTTCCTCAGCCAACCCCAATAAGCCAGTTATTTCATTCATTATTGAATCTCAATTGGCAGATGGTTTCCTAAATAATGTCAAAAGTAGTAACTAAAACACTCGGGAACAGATTAAACATTCTCCCTCATCACCCCAAATCCATTGAAACAAAACTAAGCCATTGTTGGAGATGAAAGGTTATTGGAGTAGCCGCCATATCAGTGAGGGCACCACTGGCTAGGCTGGCACTGATGGCCCATTCCCACCTGCCCTGAAGGAATCACAGTAAGACTTGTCACCAACTTATGACATGAGATTTGTTTTGTGGCAGCACTACAGTGCAAAGACAAAAATTACTATAAATTCTAAAAAAAAATGGCCTGTGGGCCATTAAGACCTATTAAAAGTTAGCCATGTTGAGTGGGTATGGAGTTACATAGATCAGACAAGGGAGGTACCAGATTGGTTTGCATCACCACCATTTACAGCATTTTGACCCAAACTCCCCAGATACTGTCATGGGATTCAAACTCATCCCATCAATAGCCTGGATGTTTGTTTACAACCCAGCAGATAACCACAAAATAGACAATGCCATGAGCAGAGGTCAAATAAAACAAGATACATTACAGGCATGGCATACAACCTAGAAAATGTTTATTTTGCCACATACAGAACATCAAAATCTCTTGACACTTGAATATACAAGGAGCCATATTGAAAATAGCATGCGGTCACATTCCCATGCTGACAGACTGGAAAAGAAATACATCAAATTTAGAATTCTATCAAAGGATCCCCCAACCCTCTTCTCTAAGATTGGTCAGAAAGCTGGAGCAGTTGTTGCTTGCAGGCATAGTTCTGGGTTTGGGGAGGGGGTGGGAAGAGACTACCCCTTGGATAGGCTTCACCCATATTTCTGTGGGTGGGTGGGGGGGGAGCAGCGATGAAATTGGAATGGCCTTTTCTTTTTAAAAAAAAGGACAGGGCTTTTTTGTTTAAAAATGTTTTTTGGGGGAGGTGGGGTTAGGAAACAAACTGCACCCTTCTCCACCCCTGCTCAATGTACAAGGGCTCCTATTCCTTCCCAAATAACTGCAGTACAAACAGAATGCAAAGGGTGTGGTGTTGGGTGCAGTTTCTCAAAAGCTTTCAAGATCTGATTTGAAGAGAAGCAGCTACTGACACCAACTGAATGCACCAGCTTGGCCAAGTCAGGTAGTGCTGTGGTGTGGCAGGGCAAGGCATAGTGACAAATGCACAATTGGCATTCCACACTCAAGCTTCAGGAAGTGATGTGGCAGGCCCCATTATTCCCCCTAAATATATAAAGACATGTCCTCCACACGCTGTGGAGACAGCAAACACCCTATTGCAGCAGCCCAACTAAAGTCTGGTCCAAAAAAAAGCATTTTAATAAACGTCTTTGCCTGCCTTCCAAAATCACCTTTGACAAAAATTCAATTGAGTGAAGTCATAGGCTGAAGTTCAGGGGTGGGAGATGAAAGTGGAACAAGGTGTTGAAGGCCTGCCCATCAGCAGGTGTACAGATTGATCTGCAGGAGAGCTCCCACACTCCCATTCCACAAGCTATTAGATGACAAACCAATGTTCCAAAACCCAGAGCAAATCTTTCACCCTGGAGGCCGAAAAGACTGCAGGCAGAAGCCTTTGATCAAGATGGAAAAAAAGTTACCATGGCCTTCATCCTACCAGGCTGTTTGCTGCAAGTTTGGGGGGGGGGGGGGGGGACAAAATAGGGAAGGGGGAACAGCACAAGAAGAGAGACATTAGTACCAGGGTTCTGCACCCTGGATATTAGAGATGTACTTGGCCAAAAATGGCTAGCTACCCAGATAACAAGGCAAAAGGGTCCAATATACAAAAAAAGGTATCTGATGTAGAAATTTTAAAACCAACATGAGTTTTGGAAATGTACAAACAGGACACTCAACTAGTTTTCCCTGAAGAGAACTTTGATCAAGTGGAACTGTAAACCATCTCCAATGAGTTGAGGCACAGTTCAATAACTGGGTCAAGAGCACATCACAAATGGAAGCAGAATTCTCGATCATCTTGGCTCGGGAAAGGAAATCACTCCCAGTGATCTGCACCCTCTCTACTGGGAGTCATCTAGTTGCTTAAAATTGCAAGGTTAAGTGGACAGGGAGTGGTATTACAAACCATTAACACCTTCTTTAGAACAAAACCTTTTAAGAACTCCACCCCCCTTAATAGAAGGGTGAAATGCACACTATCTAGGGAAGGCAAACAGCACAATTTGCAGACAGTGCTGCTTAAAGAGCTGTGGCCTCTTGACCAAACACGTTAGTGGAGTGTTGCCTGATGATTGCAGAGGCTGGTGAGCAACAGAAAACATGCTGGCAACCATTTAATCAGAAAGTTCCCCTTGAAATGTGGGAGAAACTCCATCGCAAATCATGACTCCCAGTCCAGTTTGACTAACTCCCAACAAACTAAAACACCCTCTGCACATAACGATCTCTTTTATGGAAAAAAATCCTTTTGACCATACCAGACATTTGCAGTCTTTTCAGAGACAAGCTTAGGGTAGGGGGTAGAAAATGAGTGGCATTTGCTGGGTCACCTTGGTTACATTTTAGTGCTCATGTTTAAAATGTCAAAAGTAATGAAGGAGAAAGGCACAGACATTCATTTTCTTTTAACAAAAGAATATTCATTGTGATCAACGTTCACCGTTGTGGCAAAAAACAATACAAACAAAAAGTATCCAATGAACATTGGTGGTTGAGATGAAGACTACATTACTTCATAGCCACTCTTAATGCCCTTCATCAGCACACATGCAAAGATGATTCCAATGAGCTGAAAAGGAGAAAACAGTGGTAAAGTGACATTCAACAAGATTTACACTAAAATCTAATTAACTGGCCATTTATGCAATTGTTTTGAGATCTCTTGACATTCAATTGCAAATAGAGTGTCTACCAGTGGTAGATGCTTTGTATTCATCAAGGTGGCAGCAATGTGCTTGGATCAAATTCCCATCACTGCAATATTAGATCAAAAAAAAGGGCCCTCTGGAAAAAGTCATCAAGGCAACTCAATGATTAGGAATGACTGAACCTGCAACCTCTAGCACAGAGGACAAGAGCAGCAGGTGCGTGCCAGCACCATCGCCTGCAGACTCCAAGTCACTAACAGTCTGACTTGGAAATATAATTGTTGGGTATAAACCCTGGAAGTATCTCCCCTACAGCAGTCAAAGTGGCTCATTGCCCTTGTGGTGGTAATAACTGCTGGCCTTGACCTTATCACTCATAGCCTGAAAGAATGCTTTAGGAGACTGTTCTGGCTCAACAGGTCCTACACAACACAAGCTTCACTGCCCACCCCAGTCCTCGCACCTTGCCGACAGTCTTGCACAATTTTTTTTTGCCTACGTCACACCCTGACTGAAGGTAGAGTGCATATTATGAATTGGTGTATAGCCACAGGAGATCAAAGTCTCTTGATAAAGAGTTTATTTCTTGTCAATGCTTCATCTCCCAGTACCACTGGTAAATGTCATCACCATGGTCAACCACTGGGTAACCACCTCTCCTGGAGCTTGACCATTACAACAGCAGCTGGCCTTTAGCTTGCAGTCTATCCAGCCCATTTGATCCCTGCTAGCTCTTTGCAGGAGGAATCAAACTAATCCCACTGCTTCTGCCAATCACCTCTATGCAATTTTCATAAACCAGATTCAATCCTCTTAGCTGCTCAGTGTGGCATTCATTCCATCACCAGTCACCTCCTGCCATTCCTCCTCACCAAGTCGGGACCTCTTAAACACTCCAGGAAAGACTTCAGAATTAACCAAAAACTTTGGCCTTTTCCAATTCTGTGGAAACAGACCCAGTGTCCGGAGTATTTCTCAGGACAACTTCTACTCGTCATTAGCAATGCTCTGCCCAGGGAGGAAAGTGTGAATAAACAATCCAAAAACATGCAACTAAACAGCCTGGAAAGTGGCCCTAACCATTGAGGCCACTCAATCCAAATGCAAGGAGGAAGCTCCCTCTTGATCCATTTATGAAGCCCATATATCCATTGGCTAACAGGATTACAATTTGACTGCACAGAAGACAGTCCCTCCCAGCTTCTGTCACTATTTCTACTTTCCCCCCCTCTTACCAATCACCCCTCATCTAGATCCATCCATCACTTGCCAGTTCTTGCCCCACCCCTTTACACTGGCCATCTCCCCTCTATCCTTCAGTGCTGACGAAGGGTCGAGCTGACTGCCCATTTCTCTCCACAGATGCTGCCCGACCTACTGAGTTCCTCCAACTTCTTGTTCCCTTCCCAATGCTCAGTTTGGCACTCAACCCAGCAGTTTACAGGAAGCAGATAACTACAACAGCAGAACAAAGGATGTTTCCATTGGCTGGATCCTGTGCTACTCTTAACAAGCCAAGCCGATCCGGAGAGACGGGCCCAGCAAAAGGAAAAAGGATTCACTGACTGAAAACAGCCACAGCAGGTCGATAACACTATAGTGCTGGCTGTCACGTTTGACATCGCCATTTATCACTTAGGCTGTCACATGGAAGAATTTTTGTTCTTACCTGGAATAAGGCAATCCCAAGAGCCACACCTGCCACGATCACAATGTTGTTTTTAAGCCAATCATTAATAAGCTGCACACAACCCTATATTTAAAAAAAAATAACTTACTGACAGGCAAAAATGCACGAAAGCTACAAAGGATGGAGATTAAGCAAATCATGAGACCCACAAAACTTAGTCCATACGTGGAGAGTTTTAAAGATTCCCCAACCCGAAAGCAGAGCCCAAAATAGCCCAGGTGAAAGGGCAGGCGCATTGCTGGTATTGGGGAACTCCTGCAATGGTGGCATAAACCTGGTGCTGATCAGGACCTCAAAGGGATAAGGACTCTGGAAGAGCCAACTCAACATGCTGCACCATTTTAGGCTAGGTCCCATCCATAAGATATAGGAGCAGAATCAGGCCATTCAGCCCATCAAGTGTGCTCCACCATTCAATCATGGCGTTTTTTTTTAAAAAGCCCCATTCTCCCACCACCCCATAACCATTAACCCCCTTATCAATTGAGAACCTATCAATCTCTGCCTTAAATACACCCAATGACTTGGCCTCCACCACCCTCTCTGGCAATGAATTCCAGAAATTCACCATCTGCTGGTTAAAGAAATTACTCATCTCATTTTAAAAAAGGGACATCCCTTTATTCTGATTCTAGACGCTCCTCTCCACATCCACTCTATCCAGGCCTTTCAGTATCCAGTAGGTTTCAATGAGATTCTAACTCACCACTCCCCCCCAACCCCTCCGAACTCCATCGAGTATAGGCCCTGAGCCATCAAATGCTCCTATGTTAACCCTCTCATTCCTGGGGTCATTCTTGCGAACCTCCTCTGGACCCTCTCCAGGGCCAGCACAACTTTCCTTAGATATGGGGCCCCAAAACTGCTCACAATACTCCAAATGTAGCCTGACCAAAGCCTTATAAAGCCTCAGCATTACATTCTTGCTTTCATATTCCAGTCCTCTTGAAATGAATGCTAACATTGCATTTGCCTTCCTTACTACTGACTCAACCTGCAAGTTAACCTTTAGGGAATAGTGCACTAGGTGCCTCTGCACCTCTGATTTCTGAATTCTCTCCCCATTTAAAAAAAAGTCAGCACCATTATTCTTCCTAATGAAGTACATAACCCCACACTTCCCTACGCTGTATTCCATCTGCCACTTCTTTGCCCATTCTCCCAACCTGTCCAAGTCCTTCTGCAGACTCCCTGCTTCCTCAACACTACCTGCCCCTCCACCTGTCTTGGTATCATCTGCAAACTTGGCCACAATGCTGTCAGTTCCTTCATCCAGATCATTAATGTACAAAGTGAAAAGTTGCCATCCCACCACTAACCCCTGATCCAAAACCAGGAGTCCTGGAACCTGCTGGAGGGCACCCCACCCACAGGGAAAGCAGCCTCCTATCCTCTACCTTTGCCGATCACAAGAGTATGCCCATCAAGGGGCCTATGTAACTTGCTCAACTTAAACCTTGCATGATGCAGGCACTGCTAGTATTCCTTGGCCACTCCTGCATACGTGGTTTATTAAAACACTCCAGAGGGCTCAAACTGTCCCAGTCAAAGCCTTTGACAAAGAGAGGTGGCTCCTTTTCTACAAGTTAGTGAAGCCATTGGTTGTCAATGACAATCCAATAGCTTCAGTTGGCTTCTCGATACCAGACTTACAGGTGAAAGTTAAACATCCCCAAGTTGACCGGGTGGGCTCGAAACTCAGTTATAGCATTCCCATATATAGGAGTGCCACTGTACCCCACAGGTTCATGTGGAACCAGAGGCACAGCACGAAGGCTTCCCTCACCCCCAGCAACGTGAAGCAGAGCAGGTCAGAGATGGTGAAAGCAACAATCCAAGGTAAGGTTTCCCCACCATTTCCTCTCAGCTTGTGAAGTTGCAAGCTCTATTCATTTGGGGTAGGGGCTCACTCAAAGGCTCCACCCTTCTGTACCATCTGGTGGATGCCTACACTCCAGCTTTCAATGTGCGAAGAGAGGGATGAACCATTACCTACCCGGTGGTATATGTTAGTAGAACTAGTATTCTTGCCACACCCTGGAGAAACATGCTTACAACAAGAATCTGGCACGTTGTTGTTCAATTGCGGGAACCAGTCACGATAGCTGGCACTACCACAGCAGTCAAACTGCAGAACAAAAAGGAATGAAACAGATTGAAGTCAACGTGGGCTATACGCAGGTCGGACACCACGAACACGATAAGAAACAGGGACAAGAGTGCTAACTTTGTACAACTAGCCTAGTTAGTAAGAGCTCACAGTGAGATCTGAACCCCTTAGGATTATTAGACCAAACCACTGGGTTCCCAGTATTGGAGCTTGCTCATTTGAATTACAATGCGCATTTACAAGTAGTCTGTTTTTGCAAAGATTTGGAGGGACTGCTGGAAACACTTCAAAAATACAAAAAAAAATTACCTCAAGTTTATTATCTTCACTGCATCTTGGTAGACATAAGCTTTTTTGCATGCCATCCAGATGGATCATGCCACATACATTGAGGGAGTAAAAAGTAAACAGAAAGCAGAATAGTGTTGCAGCTACAGAGAAAGTGCAGTGCAGGTAAATAAATTGCAAGGGCCATGAAGAGGCAGATTGGGAGATTAAGAGTTCAATTTTAGTGTACGAGAGGTCTGTTCAAGAGTCTGATAACAGTGGGATAGAAGCTGTCTGAGCCTGGTGGTGCATGTTCAAATTTTTGTATCTTCTGCCTGATGGAAAGGGGGAGGCACGGTAGCGTAGTCATTAGTGTAACGCTATTACAGCGCCAGCGACCCAGGTTCAATTCCAGCTGTCCGTAAGGAGTTTGTACGTTCTCCCATGTGTCTGAGTGGGTTTCCTCCCACATTCCAAAGATGTACAGGTTAGGAAGTTGTGGGCATGCTATTTTGGTGCCGGAAGCGTGGCAACACTTGCAGGCTGTCCCCAGAACACTCTACAGAAAAGATGCATTTCACTGTTTCGATGTACATGTGACTAAAAGATATCCATCTTAAAAGGGAGAATGACTGGGGTGGGAGGGGCCCTTAATTACATTGACCGCTTTTGAGGCAGCGGGAATTGTAGATAGTGTTCATCTTTGGCATACGAGAGGTCTATTCACGAGTTTGATAGCAGCAGGATAGAAGCTGTTCAAGTCTGGCGGTGGGTCACATCCGATGCACTTAGTGAGCAAGATTTTATTTAAATAATCTATCGAGAAGGCCAGCATTTATTGCCCATCCCTAATTGCCTTTCAAGTGAATGGTTTTTGGGCTATTTCAATGTCCACTTAAGAATCAGCCACATTGGCAAATCTGGAATCACACAGGCCTGACCAGGCAAGGACATCATTGAACCAGCTTTTTTCAAAAAACACCCTCCAGTAGTTCACAGCCAGTGTCCATAATAAATCACTCAAAATTTCACTTCTGTCGAAATGTGGGATTCAAACCCGCATCTCCAGATCAGTAGCGTAGACCAATAATACAAATACTTGGTTACTATATCATGGTCAGTGCTCACTCCAAGTTGGGTCTTAATTTAAGAGTAAAGAAGGTTTTAAAAGTGCTCTCCTAGAAATGCTAGGAAGTTTTCACTAGGGTTTAAATAGAGTACAAACTACAATGCCACATAAGAAAAATCCTCAGGATGGGTATTACTGTTTCTTTTCCACTAATAAAAAAAAAGGAATGTCCCCTTTAAATGTGTCACCAATGACCCTGGTTGATGAAACTTGCAGTCAAAGGCTCCTCAGAGGCACACTCACCTGTTCCTGCAATTTGTCAATGTTGGCATTAGGGGCCGACTGGTTGTAATTCGCCATGGTTTCATTAAACGACTTCTCAAAGGCATCTCGAATCTGTCAGGTGGAGACAAGAACAAAAATTGAAAAAAACAACCAATTCAGAACTCAATGACACAAATTGATGTCAAATCTTAGGAAGCTGTGATGGATACTACATGGGGGTTCAATGCCCATATGGCCAACCACCTCATGTTGTGCTCTCATTACTCAAGATGCCCAAGAACTAAGAGGCAGCAACAAACTTCACCGATCACCAAGAACTAATGCTGGAAACACTGAAGGAGAAAGGGTTAACATTTCAAGTCCCAGACCCTTTCTCCTTCCGGAGGCTGCCTGACCTGCAGAGCATTTCCAGCTTTTTCTGAGTTTCAGATTTCCAGCATCTGCAGTTTTTGACCTTCAGCCCCATTTTGCCTCGTTCTGGAACACTCAAAAATCATTGAAGTGTGGAAAAAGTATACCGTTCTTACAAAATGCTGTATGTGCCTTTGAACCCTCTCACCTTGGTCTATTAAAAAGCCATTCCCCCATAAAATCTTTGCACAAGAGTTGGGAGATGGTCAAATTTTACCATGAATGAGAAAACTGTACTAAACTCCATTTCAGCCAACAAAAGCATGCACCTATGTGCAACCTTCCCCAGGGATGGGACAAGGTACTCACTTGGTCCTTGAAAACGTAACCAGCAATGGCAGCAGCAATTTCCACAAGAAAGATGAGGACGAGAAGAACTGCAAACTGGAAGGGAAGATAAAGTTTCATGACTTAAGTTGGGAGAGAAGTACAATTACCATATCACATTCCCCATCAGGAGGTGGGGAATTTTTTACTGCAGAACTCTTCACAATCCAGAGGCAATTTGTTACCATTTTAAAAAAATTGGACCACCAAGCTCCTTGGAGACATTGCAGAAATAATCCCTTACATTTCAAACTATTTACTGAGTGGATGGTGGAAGGGGAAGAAATATTTGCAAGCCCACTGAAGATTCCACGTAACCAGCAGTGAGCAGTCAACCAATGGGTGAACAATCCCATATGAGACCAGTGACGATGCAGAACGACACTGAGACTCGATAGGCTGAACTGCTGCCTTCTATATTGTAAGGCAGTACAAAAGGTGGCATTACCAAGATTCATTGCTGGCTGGGCTAAGTGAGTACAAGGCTCTCTCCATAACCAGTCACCTTAGCAACTACAGCCCATCATATTCTAGCAGCTTAGCAGTCCTGGCCTCCAACTTAAATATTGGGGGGGGTGAGGTGGGGGCAGGAGGAAAAAAAGTCTGGGGGGAAATGCAACATGTTTATAGGATTGTTCTGACAGTACAAGCACATTAAGTACTGTACCAGCTCTTCTAGAGCTAAACACGTGTATCGATAGACAACCTCTTCCACTGCAAAACAAACAAAAATTAGAAGTAGGCCACTCTGCCCCTCAAACTTACTCTGCCATTCAATAAGACCATGGCCAGTCTGTCTGCAACTTCAACTCTTCCTGGCCACCCCCAGTAACCTTTAACCCATTGCTCATCAAGAATTCATCTACTGCTACCTTAAAAATAGCAGCCCAGACAGGTCTCTTACCGTGGTTATCATGCAGTAATTCTCATTCCAGGCACCACAGCAACCAAAGAAGGCAACGAAGTTGATGATCACTCCAACCACAATGATGACAATGGGAGCTCCAGAGGCAGCGACACTGGTGATGTGCAGCGTGCCATTCAGCTTGGTCTGGACCAGAATACCAATCACAATGAGTGCAATGCCTGAGATCTGGAACAAGAGGGGGAAAAAAATTAACATGGATTTTCAGGATTTTAAAAGAGAAAAGAATGGAGGTACTGAACCACAAAGTAACACATCAGAAAATGTGTTGCAGAAAAGGTGGTTTATAGCAACTAAAACATCAGTGAGTGGATTTAGAAATATTTTCAAAGGCCAGGATACAATGATACTCAAGTGTGTAACATTTGTCATGACAACTTCTGCAATACATCAGACAAGTCATTCACGGAACATCTGCCTGTGGAATGTTGCATTGGACTTCAGTCACCTGACAGCAAGTACTTGCTGCACAGGAGGCAAAACAGCCACACTCAATACCACACACAAAGAAACAAAAAATCATAGTTGTTTTTTTTGAGCAGCAAACAAACCTTGAATGTATCCTTGGGCAAAGAACCTCACCCACTGGGAAAGTATTGAGGATTTTCCCCAATTATCTTCATTCCCTTGGGAGGCACTACTTTGAACTACAACTCACATTATAATGCTTTACTACCAGGCTCATTTGGTAGTTCTTCACTTGGTTTGGGAATGTTTGGGATTCTCTCCCTCGGGGGACTGTGGCTGCCCAGGTGTTGATTCAAGGAAGAGGAGATCTTTCAATTTCTAGAACCCAGGCTGGGAATTGGTCTAGAAAGTGGGAAGCAGATTATCCATGGCCCTGTCAACTGGTAAGGAACACCAGTCCAACTTTTACACATACATTTGAACCTTCTACAGGAAGTATCAATAGATTTGTGCAGCAATTCAATTGTACAACACTTTTAGTGTTACACAACCAGAAGTGGGACTTACCCTACTCTTCCCCCAGAAGAAAAAAAATTGACACCACATCCAGGCCATTTTACTTTACCCTGGATATGAATCTGGGTGGCACCCTAATGCAATTTCTGCTCCTTGGGCAAGGGGATTAAATTCCCTGACAACAACCCCCTGGTGAGGGTGGCCTCTAAGTTGTCCTAGGAGCAAGGACAGCTGGGTTCTCCTTGGAGAAGGTCTCAGCATTCCAGTTCTAGTCTGGGATTAAATTAAAATGCTGGAAACACTCAGGTCAAGCAGCATTTGCGGAGCGAGAAAAACCATTAATGCTTCAGGTCAAACTGGGAAGAGAAGTTAGCACCAAGTTGCAGAGAGAGATGGAAAAGGACAAAAAGAATTCTCTCTGTAGGGCAAAACCACACAGTTGCCATGAGGACAAGTTGTACACAAAGTAAATTAGGTTAATGGGGACAATTGGGCAGAGAAAACATGGTCCTTTGACCATAAAAGCTACGAAATACAGGTAGTTGGTGAGAACGTGGGCAAAAAAAAAGAATGTCAGTTGCAAAATGAGGGGCTGTAGGATATGCCCAGCAGGTCAGACAGTATCTGTGGAAATAGAACATTAACACTTCAGCTTGAAAACTGAAACATTTTCACAGATGCTGCCAGACCTGGTGAGTGTTCTGATTATCATCTCAAATTTCCAGCCTGGGACACCCACTTATTATGTAAATTACTTATTTGGAACACACACACCCTCCCCAAAATCTAGTGCAGCATCTACAGAATGTTTGTGGTATACAATTACAAGTCTCTAAGCACTGAAGAGTTTGTGATGGGGCACTGGTGGCTGAAACCACTGCTGGCAGTCTACCGTGCCTATCTTGTGCACCCAGAG